>NC_073390.1:37170555-37489930 GCF_028641065.1 Leucoraja erinaceus
TGTTTGGGATGAATGTCCAATGATTAGGAGAGAATGCTTTGAAGTTGTGGACATAACTCTTCCAGATGTCTTCAGCAACACTAAGCATTTTGGTCCCCCCCTGCCAGTACAGGCCTCAGTGACTGAGCTGCCAGCCCTCAGTGACTGAGCTGCCAGCCCGAAAATCCATTCCGCCCACAAACTCCATACTAGCCCTCTGGAACCCAGTACCTTCGGCCCAACATACTAGCTCAACAGAAATATGAAGGGAAATGTCAAAGGTTTCCTGAAGGATGGAACATCGCCCAAGAATGTTGTCATTAATAGTATGCTTTGTTGAATGATGACTTCTGAGATAAATTCTCAGATTTTCCTTCTTAAAATTTGACCGCTGACTTTCTCTATATTAAAATTGTCTCTTTTTATCAACAGGAAATAGTCATCAAGAGGCAGTGAACAGCAGAACACAACAAGACGCAACAAGACACAACAAGTAAAAACTTAATAAATCTCATCTTTAAAATTTAAATTGTTCTTATATTTTAAGAGTCATTCACATTTTAAACTTTAATAAAACCTTTTTTGCACTTTTAATGCTGTGTGTTCTTCATCACAATGAGAACCTAATAGGCAGGAATGGCTGCTCTGTGGAGACTTACTAAGAGTGCATGGGGGGAGGTTGTTTGGTGATGCACTGAATGTGTGGGTGGGAGGGGAATGGCAAGGAGCAGAGTGGGGGGAGGGTGAAGGTAGGTGGGGTGACTGAGTGAACTGCCAGCGTACCAGGCGTGAGTGACTGCACTGCCAGCCCACGAGCCGTGAGTTAGTGAACTGCCAGCCCACCAGCTGTAAGTGGCTGAACTGCCAGACCAATAATGCATTCAGTCCACCCTCTTCCCCCTTCTCTCTTACAGTCTGTCACCTGTTTTGGGAAGAATTTCTGGCAGTTTCTCAGCCGCCAGCCTGCCAGGTCCGAGTGATTGTACTGCCCTCAGTGACTGAGCTGCCCCCTCAGTGACTGTGCTGCCAGCCCAAAACCCATTTGGCCCACAAACTCCATACTAGCCCTCTGGAAACCAGTACCTTCGGCCCACAACACTCATACTAGCGCAACAGAAAGTGCCCCCCCACTGGCCAGCAATATTGGAATTGCTGCAGAGGTGGAATATTGTGTAAGGTGTCCAGCCCTCCCGTGTGATGCTGGGACCCAACGGGTCCCACTTAGTCTAGTGATTTTATATACCTCTATAAGATCACCCCTCACCCTCTTGCACTGCAAGGAATAGAGACCCATCCTACTCAACCTCTCCCTTTAGCTCATATCCTCTAGTCCTGGCAACATCCTCGTAAATTTTTTCTGGACCCTTTCAAGCTTGACAATATAGTTCCTATAACATGGTGGCAATCAAAGATCCTAGAGGAGCAAGATACACCACTCCTCGAAAAACGCGTAGTATGACGTGTGTGATCGTCGACGCCATTTTTCGAGGCATTTATTGGGCTTCCCCCACACTGTCATGGCGTCCTTATCTGCTATCAAGTATTCTAATCGTAAATCTAAACGACCCGACCTGTCATTCTTTAGGTTCCCCAATAAAAAAGAAAGGTGAGAAAATATTTTTATTATTTTCAGTTGATATTCTGTTGTGAAAATGGTATTTTCTGTTCTCCCATCAACGGCCATTGGGAAACTGGGTTTGTCGGTACATTAGAAAGTTATTAGACTTATTTTTAATAGTTCTTTACTTACCATAATAATAAAGACAATTTTAACACTTCTGTACGTTTTTGTTTTGTTCTTGTAACAACACAATATGGCCCGCGGACACATCAGGTCCTGACCGGGATTTTTCGAGCTCAGATTCAAGTCGGAGAATGGGCGGCTGTTACCCATTATATTCCTCGAATTGTCAAGACATCACAAAAACCTCACAAGCCTGCCGTGAAGAAGGGTGCAATAAAACATTATATAACTCTGCTCTATCATCCGAACTCGGTCGCACTCAAAGATACTAGTGGAGCTCTGCTCTATAATCTTTGGTCGGAATCGTACGGCTGCGCGTTATAATGTGCTATCATTCCACTCTCCCTCTCCCCCCATCTCCCCCCTTCTCCCTCCCCCCTTCTCCCTGTCCCCCCCATCCTTTCCCTCCCCTTCTCCCTCTCTCCCTCTCCCCCCTTCTCCCTCTCTTCTCATCGATCTCTCTCTCCCCTCCTCTCGATCTCTCGCTCCCCCCTCTTCTCTCGATCTCTCTCTCTCTCTCTCTCCCCCTCTCTTCGCGATCTCCCTCCTTTCCCTCTCTCCCTCCCTTCCATCTCTCCCTCCCTTACCTCTTCGTGAGAGTTGGCAGCTCTGCTATGCCTTGGGTCCAAAAGAGGATAGAAAGAAAATACTTAATGGTCTTTGTAAGAAGATTTTAATAAGCTCTTCTACATTTAAGGTAAATTGACATATTAGAGGCAAAACGCATTTTCAATATACAGGTCTCTCCACACAACTGAAAACAATTGCATTTAAGTGATATATCATCCATTGTTCAGGCAAGTAGCACTAGGTTACAATAAACTTCCTACATATTCGAGGAATGCATCTCATAAAAATGGGAGAGGCTTAAATGCATTGTAAAATCATAAATCCATGTTGACTTGGACTAATCCTTTTACTGCTATCCAAATGCCCCATTATTACATCTTTAATAATTGACTCCAGCATCTTTCACACCACCAAAGTCAGGCTAACTGGTCTGTAATTCCCCGTTTTCTCTCTCGCTCCTTTCTTGAAAAGTGGGATAGCATTAGCTATCCTCCAATCCACAGGAACTGATCGTAAATCTATTGATCGTTGGAAATTAATAGAAACATAGAAATTAGGTGCAGGAGTAGGCCATTCGGCCCTTCGAGCCTGCACCGCCATTCAATATGATCATGGCTGATCATCCAACTCAGTATCCCGTACCTGCCTTCGCTCCATACCCTCTGATCCCCATAGCCACAAGGGCCACATCTAACTCCCTCTTAAATATAGCCAATGAACTGGCCTCGACTACCCTCTGCGGCAGAGAGTTCCAGAGATTCACCACTCTCTGTGTGAAAAAGGTTCTTCTCATCTCGGTTTTAAAGGATTTCCCCCTTATCCTTAAGCTGTGACCCCTTGTCCTGGACTGCCCTAACATCGGGAACAATCTTCCTGCATCTAGCCTGTCCAACCCCTTAAGAATTTGTAAGTTTCTATAAGATCCCCTCTCAATCTCCTAAATTCTAGAGAGTATAAACCAAGTCTATCCAGTCTTTCTTCATAAGACAGTCCTGACATCCCAGGAATCAGTCTGGTGAACCTTCTCTGCAATCCCTCTATGGCAATAATGTCCTTCCTCAGATTAGGAGACCAAAACTGTACGCAATACTCCAGGTGTGGTCTCACCAAGACCCTGTACAACTGCAGTAGAACCTCCCTGCTCCTATACTCAAATCCTTTTGCTATGAAAGCTAACATACCATTCGCTTTCTTCACTGCCTGCTGCACCTGCATGCCTACTTTCAATGACTGGTGTACCATGACACCCAGGTCTCGCTGCATCTCCCCTTTTCCTAGTCGGCCGCCATTTAGATAATAGTCTGCTTTCCTGTTTTTGCCACCAAAATGGATAACCTCACATTTATCCACATTATACTGCATCTGCCAAACATTTGCCCACTCACCCAGCCTATCCAAGTCACCTTGCAGTCTCCTAGCATCCTCCTCACAGCTAACACTGCCCCCCAGCTTAGTGTCATCCGCAAACTTGGAAATATTGCCTTCAATTCCCTCATCCAGATCATTAATATATATTGTAAATAGCTGGTGTCCCAGCACTGAGCCTTGCGGTACCCCACTAGTCACTGCCTGCCTAATGAAGAACTCAACCATATTATGGTCACTCTTGCCCAAGGGGGCACGTACAACAAGATTGCTAACTAACCCTTCCTCATTACTCAATACCCAGTCTAAAATAGCCTGCTCTCTCGTTGGTTCCTCTACATGTTAATCATATGTATAAATATATATGTATGTGTATATATGCATATGTGTGTATATATGCATGTATATGTATATGTGTGTATATATGTATGTATATATATGTTTATATGTGTGTATGTATGCATATAAATGTATCCATATGTATGCGTGTATTTGTATGTGTGCATATGTGTGTGTATACGTATGTATGTATGTGTATATATGTATGTGTATATATATGTGTGTATAAATATATATATATGCATATATATATTATATATGCATATATATAATTGCCTTTATGGTTTATGTATATCATCTTACAAGACAAATAAATTAATAGTGATTATTTAAATCAAAGTTGCTTCTGATCCATGAGAATAAACTTAATTATCTCTAACTTGCCTCTCACACACAGACACACATTCATATAAATATATATAACATGTATACGTTAAATTTAATTTTGTGCAGTGTGTGTTAAAGCAATACAATGCAAGGGAAACTACGCAAAGGAGGGGGCTGTTCCCGCTACAAGATACTCGAGGATCTTTGCTTTGGATCAAAGATTATAGCGGAGCTCTATAATCTTTGCTTTGGATCACAGCGGGTGGCATTAAAAAATGGCGGCCGTGACGTTCCGTCACGTACTACACGCCAGTCCATTGGATTTCGGAGGAGTGGTCTATCTTGCTCCTCTAGGATCTTTGGTGGCAATAACTGAATGCAATATTCTAAATGCGGTCTCACAAACATCTTATAGATTGCAACATGACCTCCCAACTTCTATACTCAATTCTCTGACTGATGAAGGCCAAAGTGACAAAAGTCTTTTTCACCACTTGACCTTCAAGGAAGCTCCTAGATCCCTCTGCTTTACAACACTACACAGAGGCCTACCATTTACTGTGTGGGTCCTGCACTTGTTGGACGTCCCAAAATGCAACACCTCACTGTTCTCTGAATTAAATTCCATCAAACATTCCTCAGCCCACCTGGCCAATCGATCCAGATCCTGCTGCAATCTTTCACAACCATCTTCACTATCTGCAAAACCACTCATTTTTATATCATCGCCTTTAAACTGTGCCTCGCTCACCTTAAGGCTTTGCCATCTAGCATTTTATTTTTCCATCCTTAACTTTCCACTGGAAGTTAACCATGATGGTAACATTTACATGTAGCATGTTCATCAAACTGAGCAGGTGGGCAGCGGCAGGCAGTGCATAGGAACATTTGGTGAACTTTTGTAACTTTGTCACTGCCAGACTCATGTGCAGCTTAGGTGAGGCCTGTTGTACGATGTTACCTGGTCCTTTGCAAAACAAAGCATTTCACTGTACCTAGGTACATGTGACAATAAAGTATTATTGAACAGCACAGTTCCGCCCAAACAATGTTTGTCATGGATCCTCCCAAATGCCTCCTGCCCACGGACTGTTTTCCACATTTTCTACATTGTGTAGTCTATTTTTAGAATGTAAAATGATCTTGAGCCTTTCATTATTGTTTGTCAATGGCAACAAATGAGGGTAGTTCTTTAAAAATTCCCCCTGAAAATTACAGACTGGCCTGGGAACTTCGCAAGCCATGGTTGAGCATTCCAAAGTTCAACAATGCACAAAGTATACTTAACTTCCTGAAACTGAGCTCTCGAAAGCTCCACCTCCTTGAACGTAAGAGCAGCATAGAAAATACTATCAATTGCACATATGAAGCACATTATTTATTTTTCTGATCTTTATCTAGATGTGAATTTCTGATGGTTCTCTTGAATAATTTCCTAGCATGTGTACAAGATATTGCTTTCAGAACCTAAAATCACAGTATCGGTTTGTCAATCCCTCTGCTCATTCTCCTTATCTTTATGAGCCTACGCACGTTTGATCCCTTCAGATCAATGCACTTCTATAATTTTGGGCTTGTATATGCAAGCCACTGTGATATTCATGTTTATGGGTGCTAAACACCTAATCTTTGTAATGTAATCATCAAACCTTTCCACTGCTCTATTCCTGTCCTAAAAGGCTCCTTTTAAAACAGACCTTAAACCTGCTTCTTCAATTAGGGCAGTGCAGGGCACAGCAGTAGTCGCTACCTTACAGCGCCAGAGACCCAGGTTATATCCTGACTAGGGGTACTTTCGTTATAGAGTATGAACATTCTCGCTATGACCGCATGGGCTTTCTCCAGGTGCTCCAGTTTCCTACCATATTCCAAAGATGAACAAGTTTGTAGTTTACTTGGCCTATGTAAATTGTCCCTAGTGTGTAGGATAAAACTCGAATATGGATGATTGCTGGTCGGTGTGGAACAGATGGCCCAAAGAGCCTTTTTACACACTGTATCTCTAAACTAAACTAAACTAATTTGATTGCCAAATCTTTGTGGCTCACATCAAAGGGATGTTTTCTTTTACTATTGAAAAGGCACCTTAGCTTGAAACTTCACTGGGAGTGCAAATGTAATTGAAAGTCAGGAATTTTAAATAACTTATACAATTCGCGATTTGTGTACAATATTTGTGCATCCGGAACACTGGCACATAAAGGAACCAAGATATTTAAAACAGGGCCCAACTATGGAAAGTGCACGACTGAATTCAAGGCAAAGGGATTGGTGCACATTGGTGCTTGGTGGTCAGTATGGGCTTTTGGGGTGCAGGGCTCTAATTCAAAACACTGTGGGATTTTCAGTAATGCACAGAAGGAGGGCAAGACAAAACAAATCCTAACGTGGTGCTGAGAAGAACAAAAAGTGCTGGGAATACACCGGACCTGGCAGCATCTCTGGAGAACCTGCATAGGTATCATTTTGGGTTGGGACTTCTTCAGACTAATTGTGGGATGGGGTGGGGAGGGGGAAGAAACCTGGAAGACAGGACAAAGCATGGCAGGGAGTAGGTGGACGCAGGTGAGGGTTTTTTTTTATAATAAACAGATGATTAGAACAAAAGCCAGAGATAAAAGCAGTGGGTGTGAGGCAGATGGGTTGAAGAGTTGCAAATTGTGAAGGCAGAGCAAGGGATATAGAAGGGGGAGGGGATGAAATAAATGAACATGAGTCCAGCTGGGGCACAGGGAAAGAGGGGGGGGGGGGTGGAGATAGGGGAAGGGACGATCCAATTTAGCGAAGTATTATTTTGACAGTTTTCCATATAGGTTGCTAGATTACTGTCTGGTAACTTACATTTCTCATCCTACGATTGGTGTGGTCACATTGGGAAACCTAGCCTATCCAACCAATTTGTGCCAATTTGCATCAGCCACTTTCTTTCCAGAGAGTACTTGCTTCCTTTCACCTCTGTTTCTTGGACATGTCGGAGAACAGTGAAGAGTCATCCACATTCCCATCGCCTTAGGCTTGATGACATTTATAATCAGATCAGATACAGACTGCAGATTTCCTTTCCTGAAGGACCTTAGATAACCATTTGCATTTTTATAGCTGTGAAAATTTACTGTTATTGATAATGGGTTCTTTATTTCTAAAAATTATGTGATGGTTCTTTAATACTAAGATTATGTTTTAGCTTTAACCTAGCTTTAAAGTGCATGTCTGACTAGCTCAGTCAGTAGAACATGAGACTTAATCTCAGGGTTGTGGGTTGGAGTCACATGTTGGGTAGCTCTTTCGCTAGAGCCTGGAAAGATGTACAGGGTTGTAGGTTCATTGGATTCAGTAAAAATTGTAAGTTGCCCCTAGTGTGTAGTTTACGGGGTGATCATTGGTCAGCACGGACTTGATGGGCCGATGGGTCTGTTTCCATGGAGTAACTGTAAAGTAGAGAACACAAGGGACTGCAGTTGCCACAATCTTGAGCAAAACTCACACTTTTGGAAGAAAGCAGTGCATAGGCTGGGTCTGTTTAGGGGTGACACGGTGGCACAGCAGCACCAGAGACCCAGGTTTGATCATGACTACGGGTGCTGTCTGTATGGAGTTTGTACGTTCTCCCTGCGATCATGTCAGTTTTCTCTGGGTGCTCCGGTTTCCTCCCACACTCCAAAGACGTACAGGTTTGTAGGTTAATTAGCTTTGGTAAAGATTGTAAATTGTCCTTAGTGTGTCGGATAGTGCTAGCGTACAGGGTGATTGATGGTTAGTGCGGACTTGGTGGACCATAGTGTATGTTTCCGTGCTGTATCTTTGAACTAAACTAAACTAGCTGAATTCACTGTGGATCATTCATTCACATCTTTGGTTTACAAATCCAGTAAAAGTACCAAAACGCTATTGGTCTTAACATATTTAAAGTCACAATATACCTAAATGATCATTGGAAAATCAATTAAATTTATGAAGGTGTTGATTAATTTTAATTAAAACTTTACACAGCTACAATATTGAGTTTTATAACGGTAAAATGTAATGTAGAGTCTCAACATTATGAACACATTAACGTGACGTTGATCCTCCCTCTTTTTCTCACCTCAGACAGACAGTGCTGTCTCCGTTACTCTCCTCGTCGATTGCCATTCCGACTGACCTGCTGGGTTTGTGCACCAACATTCTAATGAGATATGTGACATAATAGATGCAATCACGTAAGTACATTGTCTTGAAATATCATGCGCACTGAATTAGCTCTGATAATGTACCGCAATTGACAAATATTTCAATTTAATTTACAGATTCCACACGGTTAGAGGATGGGCTGTGTGTATGCAAATCATGAAGATAGATGGGAAAAAGAACACTGAATAACAGGGATGGGATCAAACTCTGAGCTGTACCCACTTCTTTGATTTTGTGCAGAAACTGTAAATGGGTTACAGTGAATCAATAATTATGAATGTTTTAGTTTAGAGATACAGCACGGAAACAGCCCTCGAGAAACCTCTCCCTTCCCGCCCATGTACCATTGCCAAGTGGTGTAACATTGGCAATGGGCCAGGTCGGAGCGTGAGACTTACAGGTCAGCAGGTCCCAGGGATACCACTGTGAGAAATAGGACAGAGGAGTGGGCCTACCAAGGGAAGGCCAGACCAAGGGCGTCACCTCAACTGCCCCCACCCCCCCCCCCCTATGCATAGACCTCCCTCTCAGACCTTTCCCTCTTCTTTTCTCTGTTGGTATCCTGGCTCTCACATCCACCCCAGGCTCCTCTGACTTTCAGCTACTCATGAATAAATCACGGCTGATGTATTACCTCAGCATCATTTACCTGCATTAACCAAGTTGGGATGCAATGTTAAAATTGTACAAGGCATTGGTGAGGCCAATTCTGGAGTATGGTGTAAAATTTTGGTCACCTAATTATAGGAAGGATGTCAACAAAATAGAGAAAGTACAGAGGAGATTTACTAGAATGTTGCCTGGGTATCAGCAACTAAGTTACAGAGAAAGGTTGAACAAGTTAGGGCTTTATTCTTTGGAGCGCAGAAGGTTAAGGGGGGACTCGATAGAGGTTTTTAAAATGATGAGAGGGATAGACAGAGTTGACGTGGAAAAGCTTTTCCCACTGAGAGTAGGGAAGATTCAAACAAGGGGACATGACATGAGAATTAAGGGACTGAAGTTTAGGGGGAACTTCTTTACTCAGAGAGTGGTAGCTGTGTGGAATGAGCTTCCAGTGAAGGTGGTGGAGGCAGGTTCGTTTTTATCATTTAAAAATAAATTGGATAGTTATATGGATGGGAAGGGAATGGAGGGTTATGGTCTGAGCGCAGGTATATGGGACTAGGGGAGATTATGTGTTCGGCACGGACTAGAAGGGTCGAGATGGCCTGTTTCCGTGCTGTAATTGTTATATGGTTATATGGTTATATGGTTAACCCCATATTCCTCTATTCCCTTAATAATTCCCCTAATAATCCATCAATCTCTGACTTTTCTTCTGTGCTGTTAAAAACTATAACATAGGAGGATGAGAACCAGAGAGCAAGGCTTTGCAACATGAGAGAGCTTGAGAGCTCTCAGCAGAAACTCAGGGAGACATAAGATGAACATGCAAACTGCACAAAGCCAGCACCTGAATTTGGGAGGGAACCCGGGTCCTTGGACTTGTGAATTAACACCACTAACTAGTGACCCTCCAAACTATCCTTTCTCTGCTTTTGTTTTAGTTTTATTTAAGCCCACATGGCATTTCCTCCCTGGTCCCAGTCCTGGTTAATTTGACATTAACGTGGCCACACTAACCGCCACACAACTGCCTGAAGATGTTTGCTCAATATCAATGTGGGAGGTGGATCCTCGATTCACCCAGAAGAGAAACAAAAACTTCATGGGTACACAAAGCACTGGAGTGACTCAGAAGGTCAGGCAGCATCTCTGGAAAACATGGATAGGTGACGTTTCGGGTCGCGACCTTTCTTCGCACCAACCTTCCAACTTTCTGAGGAGTTATGCCATCAAAAATAAACCAGTTTGACATCTGACTGACTGTAAGATAAGTGAACATCACACCCATCTTGTCAACCACATCCTGTCACACCTGTGACAGAGGGCCACATTAGCCTCACCAGCCCATAGAAGCATGTCATGCTCAATCCCAAAACTACATTATAGGACAAAGACAAAGAAGAAAATGCTCGCTGCTACTTTGTGTTTAAATGGTTGAGTCATCATGTTGCGTAATAATCATGAAAATTCACCTTGACTGCAGGGCCTAATAGTAAGGTTTGACGTACTACTTCATTGTTTATCAAAAGTCCAGAGTGTTTAATCGTCATCTACACTGGGAAGGGAACATCCTAACTTGCTGCAACTTTACAGGCCCATTAATGCCACAACACAGCAAATAAATACACAGTAAACATCAATACTATAAATTAGCAGTTAGGTTAGTTAACCAGACATAATTATGCAAGTCAAAGTACGGAGTGTAACCTATCTAAAGTGTATTATAGTTTATTGTTGAGATAAGGTTGTAGTTAGGGATGCGTGGTATGGTTCAAATGCCTGATTGTTGATGAGAAGAAGCCATTCATGAAGCTAGAGTTAACTCTTCTCAGGCTCCTGTACCTTCTTCCTGATGAAAGCAGTGAGATGAGAGTATGGCTAGGGTGGTGTGGTTCTTTGGTGATATCAGCTGCCTTCTTGAGTTAGGCCTTCCTGTAGATCCTAGCAGTCATTGGGAAGTCAATGCCCGTGATGGACTGGGCAATGTCCACCACCACTTTTTGCAGCCTCCTTCATTCTTGGACATTCAAGATACAAAACCAGACCATGTTGCGACCAGTCAGTCTGCTGTCCACCATACACCTGCAGAAGTATTTGGTCACATGCCGAATCACAATCAAACTTCTGAAGAAGTACATTGATGAGCTTTCTTTGTGATTGCATCAGTACTGGTCTCAGGGCAGGGATGTGCACACCCAGGAACCCCAAGCTGTTGACCCTCTCCTCCATCTTCCCATCTATGAAGACAGGTTCATGGACACTCAGCTTGATTGATGTTACCCAGTGAGCATATAAAGATTTAGAATCTGTGATCTTATATTGCATGTCAAATAAATCCATGTAAGTGGAGCTTGCAGCCGCAACTGTTCAATACAAAAGGTTCTTATAATAGTTTTTCATTTATTAGAGCACTTGCTGAGATTTATAATACTTTGATTATGTTGGATCATTATTTCCTGCTTTAATTTTGATGGAGTCTCACAAATACATATCAAAAATTCAGGTAATTTTGAATCCTTTGTAAGTACATATTACTGTGTATAAGGATATTGATATTACTAGGTGCAGTTTATTCCGTTGAGTTTAGAGATACAACGTGGAAACAGGCCCACATTGATCACCCGTACATTAAATCTATGTTATCCCAATTTCACATCCTACATACAACGGGCAATCTACAGAAACAAATGAACCTACCAACTTGCACATCTTTGGAACGTGAGAGGATACCAGAGCACCCATATAACCATATAACCATATAACAATTACAGCACGGAAACAGGCCATCTCGACCCTTCTAGTCCGTGCCGAACACATAATCTCCCCTAGTCCCATATACCTGCGCTCAGACCATAACCCTCCATTCCCTTCCCACCCAGTCAGGGGGGACGGTACAAACTGTGTACAGACAGCACCCGAGGTTAGGATCAAACCCCGGGCAATCTGGCGCTGTCATACAGCAACTATACCACTGCGCCACTGTACCACACGGTGAGAACAGAGAGAACATTATGTAATTTTTAGGTTAAAGGCATCTAGAGGAATGTATCAATGAGGCTGTTGTGTGGGGAATCTTTTTCATTTTTTGTTACAATTCTGCAATTAGTATTTTCATAGTACATGTACCTGCAGAGTACCTGCAGAAGAACAATTACCATTTCCAGACAGCTCTGCCCGCGGGTTACTGTAAATGGCTCACGTCCGTTTTACTTGTCCACCATTTTTGGAATACTGATTCAAAATAGTGAGGGAATGCACACCTTCCTGATATTTGTAGCAACAATTTTACAATGCATGAGCAGTCCCACATCACTTCATAGTGAGCTAAAGAAGCATGGTTCCAATGAAAAGTCGTCAACCTGAAAGATCAACCCTGCCTCGTTCTTCCCAGATGCATTTTCTGATTTGTTTCAAAATTCCAGCATCTAGTGTTTCACTTGCAAAATGAAGCACAAGCTAATGTTCCCAGGGGATATCAAACTGGACTTTCTTGAGGAGATTTCAAAATCTTCAGTGAAAAGCCTTAAGGAGAGGAGTGTCCACAAGTAGCCAAGTATCCCCTTGAGAGAGAGGGTGGAACCCATGTATTATCAAAGGAGTTTGACGTATTATTTCAAATTAAATGTTGCTCATTATGCAAATGATATTTGGCATTCAACCTTAATGCTTCTTAATCTGTCACCACTTTCCATTACAGCGGTGGAAAACCAAAGTTATGATATTTAATGTGGCACAAGATTCACTTCCTATACAAAGGTCCTACATCATTTTGACAGGGTCTCAACAAAATCGAGCGTGATCAACAAACCACCCCTACCCCCTCAATCCTGAATCATGTTTCGAACATTATACAAACATTTATTAGTGAGAGCACCTTCACAAAACTAATCATCTCCATTCGATGTTAGCCACCATGCCACTGAAATTGTTATTTGTTCTTTATTTAGACTGGATGCCAATGCTCTCCTTCCAGGTCTCTCTTCATCCTGTAATAATTGAATCATTTGGGCAGGGAAGGTGACCTGTCAGCCTCTGATTCCAAGCACAAGGACCCCATCAGTCCTATCCCTTCACTTTTTCCTCAAAGCCTTGTAAATTATTCATGCTCATGTTTATCCAGTTTTTTTCAGACGGCATTGATTCATTCTGTTTCCACCACCACTATAAGCTGTAAATTTCTTAGATCCTATGTGTAGGAAGGAGCTGCAGATGCTGTTTTAAACCGAACATAGACGCAAAAAGCTGGAGTAACTCAGCGGGACAGGCAGCATCTCTGGAGGAAAGGAAAGCCTGATGTTTCAGGTCGAGACTCTTCTTTAGTGGTCTGAAGAAGGGTCTCAACCCAAAACGTCACCCATTCCTTCACTCCAGAGATGCTGCCTGTCCCGCTGAGTTACTCCAGCTTTTTGAGTCTAATTCGAGATCCTAACTATTCTCTGAGTAAACAATGCAATGATATCTGTGGAACACCGATGTCTATCATCCTTCACTGGTAAAGAATGGCAGATTGGACAACCCAGTGGCACAGCTAGAGAGCCCCAGTAACCTGTATTCAATCCTGACCTCAGGTGCTGTCAATGTGGAACGTATGATTCTGTGTGTTTTCTCCAAATGCTCCAATTTCCACCCATGTGTTGTGAGGTTAATTGCCCACTACAAATTGTATTTTATGTGGGTGAGGCGGAATAATATTCAAAGAGTTGAAGGATATACGGGAAGAATAGAAGGAAATTTGTGTAGGATTTAGTATCCTTGCTTCAGGTGTGATAGAATTGGAGGGGCAAGAGGTGGAGGTGTTGCATTGCTTGTCAGGGAAGATATTACAGCAGTGCATTGGCAGGATAGATTAGAGGGCTCGTCTAGGGAGGCTATTTGGGTGGAACTGAGAAATGGGAAAGGTGTAGCAACTGTTATAGGGGTGTATTATAGACCGCCTAATGGGGAGCGAGAATTGGAAGAGAAAATATGTAAGGAGATAGCAGATATTAGTAGTAAGCACAAGGTAGTGATTGTGGGAGATTTCAATTTTCCACACATAGACTGGGAAACACATTCTGTAAAAGGGCTGGATGGGTTGGAGTTTGTAAAATGTGTGCAGGATAGTTTTTTTGCAGCAATACATAGAGGTACCTACTAGAGAATGGGCAGTGCTGGGCCTGTTAGGAAATGAGACAGGTCAGGTGGTGGAGGTATGTGTTGGGGAACAGTTCGGGTCCAGTGATCATAATACCATTAGTTTCAATATAATTATGGAGAAGGTCAGAACTGGACCAAGGGTTAAGATTTTTGATTGGAGAAAGGCTAACCTTGAGGAGATGCGAAAGGAATTAAAAGGGGTGAATTGGGACATTTTGTTTTATGGGAAGGATGTGGTAGAGAAATAGAAGACATTTAAAGGTGAAATTTTAAGAGTACAGAATCTTAATGTCCCTGTTCGGTTGAAAGGAAAGAGTAATAATTGGAAAGAGCCACGGTTTTCAAGGGAAATTGGACACAGTTCGGAATAAGAGAGAGATGTACAATAATTATAGGCAGCATGGAGTAAATGAGGTGGAGTATAAAGAATGTAAAAAAAATCTTAAGAAAGAAATTAGAAAAGCTAAAAGAAGATATGATGTTGCTTTGGCAGGTAAGGTGAAAGTACATCCAAAGGGTTTCTACAGCTATATTAATAGCAAAAGGATAACGAGGGATAAAATTGGTCCATTAGAGAGTCAGAGTGACAGCTATGTGCAGAGCCAAAAGAGATGGGGGAGATATTGAACCATTTCTTTTCTTCGGTATTCACCAAGGAGAAGGATATTGAATTATGTGAGGTAAGGGAAACAAGTACAGTAGCTATGGAAACTATGAGATTCAAAGAAAAGGAAGGATTGACACTTTTGAAAAATATAAGTGGATATGTCTCCAGATCCTGACAGGATATTCCCTAGGACATTGAGGGAAGTTAGTGTAGAAATAGCAGGGGCTATGACAGAAATATTTCAAATGTCATTAGAAACGGGAATGGTGCCAGAGGATTGGCGTACTGCGCATGTTGTTCCATTGTTTAAAAAGGGTTCTAAGAGTAAACGTAGCATTTATAGACCTGTTAGTTTGACGTCAGTGGTGGGCAAATTAATGGAAAAGATACTTAGTGATAATATATATAATCATCTGGTTAAACAGGGTCTGATTAGGAACAGACAACATGGATTTGTGCCTGGAAGGTCATGTTTGATTAAACTTCTTGAATTTTTTGAAGAGGCTACTAGGGAAATTGATGAGGGTAAAGCAGTGGATGTTGTCTATATGGACTTCAGTAAGGCCTTTGACAAGGTTCCACGTGGAAGGTTGGTTAAGAAGTTTCAATTGTTGGGTATTAATAGTGGTGTAGCAAGATGGATTCAACAGTGGCTGAATGGGAGATACCAGAGAGTAATGGTGGATAGCTGTTTGTCAGGTTGGAGGCCGGTGACTAGTGGGGTGCCTCAGGGATCTGTGTTGGGTGCACTGTTGTTTGTCATATACATCAATGATCTGGATGATGGTGTGGTAAATTGGATTAGTATGTATGCAGATGATACTAAGATAGGTGGTGTTGTGGATAATGAAGTAGATTTTCAAAGTCTATAGAGAGATTTAGGTCATTTGGAAGAGTGGGCTGAAAGATGGCCAATGGAGTTTAATGCTGATAAGTGTGAGGTGCTACATCTTGGCAGGACAAATCAAAATAGGACGTACATGGTAAATGGTAGCAAATTGAGGAATGCAGTTGAACAGAGGGATCGAGGAATAACTGTGTATATTTTCCTGAAGGTGGAATCTCATGTAGATAGAGTGGTAAAGAAAGCATTTGGTGTGCTGGCCTTTATAAATCAGAGCATTGAGTATAGAAGTTGGGATGTAATGTTAAAATTGTACAAGGCATGGTGAGGTCAATTCTGGAGTATGGTGTACAATTTTGGTCGCCAAATTATAGGAAAGATGTCAACAGAGAGAGTACAGAGGAGATTTACTAGAATGTTACCTGGGTTTCAGCACCTAAGTTACAGAGAAAGGTTGAACAAGATAGGTATTTATTCTTTGGGGCACAGAAGGTTAAGGGGGGACTTGAAATTATGAGAGGGATAGACAGAGTTGACGTGGATAAGCTTTTTCCATTGAAAGTAGGGAAGATTCAAACAAGAGGACAAGATTTGAGAATTATGGGACAAACGTTTAGGGGTAACATGGGGGGGGGGACTTCTTTACTCAGAGAGTGGTAGCGGTGTGGAATGAGCTTCCAGTGGAAGTGGTGGAGGCAGATTCGATTTTATTATTTAAAAATAAATTGGATAGGTATATGGACGGGAAAGGAATGGAGGGTTATGGTCTGAGTGCAGGTAGATAGGACTAGGTGAGAGTAAGTGTTCGGCACAGACTAGAAGGGCCGAGATGGCCTGTTTCCATGCTGTAATTGTTATATGGTTATTTGGTTATATGGATATATTGACAGAAGCTTGATGAATGATGTGGAATTAGAACATAGAACAGGAACAGGCCATTCAGAGACGAACATGAAGCCAAGATAAATGAACCCACTTGCCTGCACATGATCCATATCCAGGTATCTATGGAAAAGCCTCTTAAATGCCATGATCATATCTGCCTCCACCACCCACTCTAGGCAGCATATTCCAGTTCTTCGGTTTGTTTTAAGTGGGGGAGGGGATCAGGGGAAACTTTTTTTTTCAAGCTCTTACCTTCCCGGTGATGTGATCAATTTTCGGATCACATTTTCCGGGCTCTGCGGCCTTCCATCGATGGAGCTGGAAGCCTCCTCGGACTGTCGTGAGCCCCACCGCGGGGCGCGGACTTAAAATTGGAGCTGATCCCTTGCCTGGACTTTAACATCAAGAGCTCGCAGTCGGGAAAGGCTAGTCGGGAAGCTCCAACGAGGCGGAAGGTTCGACCAGCCCCGACGCGAGGTTTGATCGCCTGGCGCGGGGGAGCTGACACCCCGCCGATGCGGGAGCTGATTGCCTCGATGCAGAGGGCTCGAACGCCGCAGGCTACGGGAGTCAAGATCATCCCGTCAACGGGGGCTCGAGGCCCACGTCCGAGGAAGGACAAAAGGAAGAGACTTGAACTTTATTTCGCCGTACATCACAGTGAGGATTGTGTAGTCACTGGGATGGATGGTCATATTAAAATGTGTTTTTTTGAGTGATCTATTGCTTTTAATTGTATGACTGACCTGGCCAATGAAATTCCTCGTATGTTGCAAAACATAGTTGGCGAATAAAGTGTGATTCTAAAGGGCCTGTCCCACGAGCATGCGACTCCATGCGGCAAGCGCGACCTAAAGGGCCTGTCCCACGAACATGCGACTGCATGCGGCAAGCGCGACCAAACCAGAAGCAGGGGCTGCGCGGAGGTCGAGTGAGTGACATGAAGTTCGAGCGAAGTCCGCGGGAAGTTCGCGCGTGACGTACGGCGTCGAGGCGGCTGCGGGCCGACAGGCCGTTGCCGCGCAGAATTTTTGAACACGCTCAGTTTTTCGGAGCCCCGCGCGATGTCGGGACCAGCTCCGCACAAATCCATACGGCTCCAGCGATTGAAGTGGGACTGGCCCCGCGAGGCCGTACAGCTCAAGTGACCACGTTAGGTCACGCTTGCCGCATGGAGTCGCATGCTCGTGGGACAGGCCCCTTAGGTCACGCTTGCCGCATGGAGTGGACAGGCCCTTGATTCTGACATTAATGCTGTTTGGAGTCATGCCATTAAATGTATACTTTGTCCTTTCATTTGACCTGCCAAAGTGCAACACGGAACTTGCTCAGATTAAACTCCATCTGCCATTTCTCTGCCCATTTCTGTAGCTGATCTATATCCTGCTGATATATTTTGACAGCCTCCCTCACTGTCCGCAATTGCAGCAATCTTTGTGTTATCTGTAAACCTACTAACTAACCTGTCCACATTCATGTCCAAGTCATTTACACATATCACAAGCAACAGAAGTCTCAACACAGATCCCTGCAGAGCTCCTCTGGTCACTGACCTCCAGCCAGAATAATACCCTTCCACCACAGCCCTCTCTCTTCCATAAGTAAGTCAGCTCTAAATCCGTACGAACAAGACACGAGAATCCTGTGCAATTTAATCTTCTGGATTAGCCTACAAGGGAGATTTTATCAAATGCCTTTATCAAATCCATGTAGACAACATTCACTGCCCTACCCATATGAATCACCTTTTTGACACCTAAATCCACATAAATTTAATCAAGTTTGTAACACACAACCTGCCGTGTACAAAGCCATGCTGACTATCATTATTTAACTCATCCGCTTCCAATTGGGATGAGATCCTATTTCAAAGAATCCTCTGCAACAGCTTGCTATTAGTGTTATTGCTATTGCTATTACTATATTGACATGAGACTCATAATTCCCTGGATTTTCTCTATTTTACTTCTTAAACAAATAAGAAACATTGGCTACTCTCTAGTCCTCTGGGACCTCACCTACAGCAAGAAAAGTTCCAAAAAATGTTGTCTCCTGCAACCTCCTCTCGTGCCTCTCTTAATAACCTGGGATGGGTCCCAGCAGGCCCTGGTGATTTATTCACCTTACTGCTCTTCAAGAGTCCCAACGGCACCTCCTTCTTGATCTCAAACTACCCTCGCATTTAAGTATTCTCCACACTGACCTCACTGGACCCCTTGGCGAATAAAAATACAATGTGTCATTTAGTACCTTGCCTACATCCCCTGATTCCAAGCATAAATTCCTTCCTTTATCCTTGAGCAGTCCTACCTTTCCCTGGCTCCTCTCTTGTTTCAGCCCATCAGTTCCACCATATTCCTTAAATCTCCCTGCCTGTCCTTCCTTCGAGACTTACTGGTCTTAACCTCATTAGTCCTTTCATTTGCCGAGTTTCTACTCTGGTTCTCACCCCCTTTACAACTCTAGAATTGCTGGTCAACATGGCCTGCTATATGACTCTAAGACTATTTGTCACGAATATTTGATTTCTGCCCTTAAGATAATTTCTGGTACATAGAAAAATTTCATGAGCATCAATTTTGCTAACTAACCTATTGAGATAAAATTTATGTTCTCGTTTGCTCAAGTGAGTTAAATATGAGTTGTATGTTGTCCTTTAAGAAATCCCAATTGGCTCTCCTTTGGCAATTCTGGTTTCCTCAAGTCCCTATCAAAGGTTTCCCTGATTATTTTTTTAAACTTCATATAACTGAGGTTAATTTTCCTGTCCTGTACTTGCCAGGCATGTCCTTTTAGAGTAAAGGTAAGTCTGCCATTTTGCATTCTTCTGGAATCAGAGGGAGGTTTGGAAGATTATGGAAAACTCTCCCACAATCTCCATCCAACCTTTCTCAGCCACCTGTAATGTTTTCCATGTAGAAACAAGGAACTGCAGATGCTGGTTTACAAAAAAAAACACAATGTGCTGGAGTAACTCAATGGGTCAGACAGCATCTCTGAAGAACATGGATAGGTGGTGTATAGGGGTCAGGACCTGTTTTCCTTATATACACAAAATGCTGGAGTAACTGTGGGACAGGCAGCATATCTGGAGAGAAGGAATGGGTGACATTTCGGATCAAGACCCTTCGTCAGTCGAGACCTTTCTTCAGTCTGAAGAAGGGTCTCGACCCAAAATATCACCCATTCCTTCTCTCCAAAGATGCTGCCTGTCTCGTTGAATTACTCCAACATTTTGTGTCTATCTTCAATTTTAACCAACATTGCAGTTCTTTCCTACCTGTTTTCCCTATGACCTGTTTACTTTAAGCATCGCCAGCCTTTCTGATAACTTATTTAAATCTTATTTAAATCTACACCGTCATTATGCTCCGCTACCCATTCTACCAACATTTTGGCATCACCTGTTTCTTATGTAAATTCTGATAAGATCTATTCACTTAGTATTTGTGCCCTGTCATCCACCACTCATCAGCTCTCCTTTTATTCCTTGATTACTATTTAGATGTCGATAGAAGACTCCTACTTACTCTTATGTTTAACTGTCATTCTTTTTTCATACTCTGTTTTGTTCCTCTTTTCACTTCCCCTCGCAGTTCACTATACTTTATCTAGTTCTCAGTGGCCTTTTCCACCTCACCTTGTTAATAATTTTCTCCCTCTCTTGTGTCATGCTGGAAACTTTGGCTGTGTTTCCCTTATCTTTCCCTCGGGGAATGTACCTCAGTTGCACCTGAAATATTCAGACTTTAAAATTGTCAAGTTTTATTATACAGCTTTAAACAACAATGTTTGTTCCCACACATTTCAAGTTACATTTAAAATGAGGCTGACATGTGTGTGATATTGCATACATACAGATTATACACAACATTCAAATCAATGTTTCCCTATGGTCTCAAATATCATGTTGTCCCTTAATCAAACCCTGTATAGACAATAGACAATAGGTGCAGGAGTAGATCATTCGGCCCTTCAAGCCAGCACCTCCATTCAATGTGATCATGGCTGATCATCCCCAATCAGTACCCTGTTCCTGCCTTCTCCCCATATCCCCTGACTCCGCTGTCTTTAAGAGTTCTATCTAGCGCTCTCTTGAAAGTATCCAGAGAACCGGCCTCCACCGCCCACTGATGCAGAGAATTCCACAGACTCACAACTCTCCATGAGAAAAAGTGTTTCCTCGTCACCATTCTAAATGGCTTACCCCTTATTTTTAAACTTTGGCCCCTAGTTCTGGACTCCCCCAACATCGGAAACATGTTTCCTGCCCCTAGCGTGTCCAAACTCTTAATAATCTTATATGTTTTAATTAGATTCCCTGTCATCCTTCTAAACTCCAGGGTATACAAGCCCAGCCGCTCCATTCTCTCAGTATATGACAGTCCCGCCACGCTGGGAATTAACCTTGTAAACCTACACTGCACTCCCTCAATAGCAAGAATGTCCTTCATATACATGAAAATCTCCTCTATTTGGAGCAGCTGCTGGCAGGATGTAGGAGAGTTGTGTCTTAATACAAGAATCATGGGTGAAAACCTAAACACTTTGTTTTTTTATAGGGGAGGCTCTCAGAGTCATAGAGTCATCAAGTGATACAGTGTGGAAACAGGCCCTTCAGCCCAACTTGCCCACACTGGCCAACATGTCCCCAGCTACACTAGTCCCACCTGCCGCATTTGGTGCATATCCCTCCAAAACCTGTCCTATCCATGTATTGAGTATTGGTGCAAAACACAGCATATAGTTCATACACCAAAAAAAGCATGAACTCCTGAGTGAACTAGACATTTTGTTTTTACATCCCCCTTGATACATTTAAAGCATCTTTCCTGCTTTACCTCAACTGTAGTCACAACGGTTAGTTTAAAGGGAAATTTCCCAACCTATCAGTGGGATTGTAAGCATTACATTCCTTTTCCATGAGGTGGTTCAGCTTTAGTGCTTTTATTCATCGCGGGTGCGCTTTATACTATAGGAATGATGAAATTCATCTCCGTAGGAACTTTGTTACAGCTGCTTCAATCCTTTTGTTAATGCAGAACATGTTTAGCAAACCGATTGCAACATGTGAATTATTAATATTTAACTTTTGAATGACACATTTAAAACCATGCTGCATCTGATCCCAAAACTGTTTGAAATGTCCTGAGATCATGCATGGTGCTGATAATATTTGGATAGTCAGTTCCTTATGGAAAAATAAGGGGCTTTGTGGGATAAAAATCCAACCCACTTTGTGAAACAATTGCAGTTGTTGAAGGGAATAGACATTACAATATCTAATAGTGAATAGAAACAAATCACTTTTGATGATAATCCTGTTGTTTTTAATTACTTTTTCATAGATTCCACGTTGGATAATATATGAATCCAAAAACTTGAGTGAAAGTAAGACTTCAATTTCATGAGGATATATTACAAATTCCATCCATCATTGTGAAACTGTATATAATAGGGCAAGAGAAAAAAGCTTTGACACACAGTTTCCAACAAAACAGGTTTAGGTTTATTATTGGCACACAGCTGATGTACAGTGAAAAACTTTGTTCTGCATGCTTTTCCAATCAGATCAGATAATACTATACATAAATACAATTTGAGGTGAGTCAAAGACCCTATGGCCGTACAGTATGAGTCAATGACTCTATGACAATCGAGTTAAATACAATAGGGGAGGATACAGAG
Source organism: Leucoraja erinaceus (assembly GCF_028641065.1). Taxonomy (NCBI): domain Eukaryota; kingdom Metazoa; phylum Chordata; class Chondrichthyes; order Rajiformes; family Rajidae; genus Leucoraja; species Leucoraja erinaceus. The sequence continues at coordinate 37,192,819 of NC_073390.1, forward strand.
TGCCGAATATAGTTCTCAACATTGTAGCAGCATCTATGGAGCGAAGGGGAAAAGCAGTTCTGTAGACAAAGTTCAATGTTCGCAAAGGGTCACAGGTGAATTGGACAGAGTTTATTTGTAATTATTCAGGTCTGAACCTGATTGTAATAGATTGCAAAGGACCAGGCCTGCTGCTGGAGTAACTGCAAGTGGTTCCTACACTATCACACATACTGCAGTCAGACAAGGATTGCTTGTGCTGCTCTAGTCAAACACAAGATCTAAACACCAACTCGGAAGCTGAAAACAGATTTACTAATCTCAAGTTCATAGCAAATAGGATAGAAATGAGACCAGCATCTACAGTCTACAACCCAAACAAAGATGAAACATTCTCCATATTAAATGCAGATTGCTGGAAACAATGGACATATACTTTACAAAAGCGATCGTGGTGTTCAAAGCGAACAGAGAAAAGTCAGGACAATTCAGGAGGTTGTTTTATGGGCTGAATAAACTTGACAAACTCCCTCAAAGAAACATAAAGCAACAAAAAGATGTAATAATAGCCAAGGATTGGAATAAGATAATGAAAGAAACAAAGAAATAAGACAATTGGTCTTGACTCAACAAAATGTGCAGAGATCCAAATTGTTTAAGAAATGTTCAGAGATTCATACACGCTGGGAATTTCCTCCTTTTACCAGTAATGCATCACTCACGGTTTAGCTAAATGCTTAACTGATAATGTAAATAAAACTAGTGATATCATAGAAGTATAACATTCCTGAAATGTTTGATCTTTAGCCGAACAGGTCTGGCCGAACTAGGTTTTATTATAAACTCAAATTAGTTTGCAGAAAAGTAGAATCCAATGCAGAAATGTTAATTATATTTTATTTTAATTTACCAATTTATGTTGTGCCCAATATAGAGTTACTTCCCAATATTATAACTCATTGTATTGACTCAAAATTGTTTTGACCATTCCCACACTGACCTTTTTTTTCACACAAATTCTGTGAGAGTAAATTTTATTTCATATCTCAAAACTTTAGGTAGTATTTTGTGAATTGTGTAAGGGTGACATTTCTATAACTGTAGGATTGTAACCTGGTGATAGTGTGTATTGAGGAACCAAGTATGGGAAAGGCATGTTGAGTTCTTGAACTATGCAATGAGAAATGGTTAATGTGTACGTTTTGTTGCAAAAGGATCTTTAGGAAAATGTGACTGTGACAGAATAGAACATCAAATTTTGTAAAGTTCTACCACATTAATTGAGTCACTTCATGTGGTTCAAACTGAAACAAGTCTTAAATCCAAACTAAGGAAACTACCAAGGAAACTATTAGCCGTTCACCTGTGGTTGACTGGGAAAACATATTTCCTCTTTGTCAGCAGCTTTAATCTAACGCCTTTCATATAATATAGAAACATAGAAACATAGAAAATAGGTGCAGGAGGAGGCCATTCGGCCCTTCGGCCCTTCGACCCTTCGACCCAGCACCGCCATTCATTGTGATCATCGCTGATTGTCCCCTATCAATAACTTGTGCCTGCCTTCTCCCCATATCCTTTGACTCCACTAGCCCCTAGGGCTCTATCTAACTCTCCCTTTAATCCATCCAGTGATTTGGCCTCCACTGCCCTCTGTGACAGGGAACTCCATAAGTTCACAACTCTCTGGGTGAAAACTTTTTTTCTCACCTCAGTCTTAAATGACCTCCCCTTTATTCTAAAATTGTGGCCCCTGGTTCTGAACTCGCCCAACATTGGGAACATTTTTCCTCCATCTAACTTGCCCAGTCTTTTTATTGTATATGTTTCTATAAGATTGTTTCTATAAGATTTTCCCCTCATCCTTAGGAGACCAAACCTGTCCACAACCTGTACACAATTCTCCAGATGTAGTCTCACCAGAGCCCTATATAACTGCAGAATAACCTCTTTACTCCTATACTCCTACAATATACTTTCATAACTAACATTGGCACTCTGCTTGAATGGGAATGTTGGGATATTGAAATATCTCATGGCCCAAACTCACTTAGAGGTTCTTCCAGTTGAAACAGAGGTTCACATGCACCTCCTCTAATCTCATATTCTGTATCAAGTGTTCTCAATGTGGACTCCTGTCCATCGGCGAGACCAAACAAAGACTCGGCAACCATTTGAACACTTATGCTCGGTCGACAAAGGCCTACGGGATCTCCCAGTTTTTAACAATTTCATTTCCCTTTCCCATTCCCACACTGACCTTTCTGTCCTGGGCCTCCTCCATTGCCAGAGTGAGGCCACATGCAAATTGGAGAAACAGCACCTCAACATTTGTGTGGGGAGCTCACAACCAGTGGTTATGAATGTTGAATTCTCTAATTTTAAGTAACATCTACTAATACTCCCCTCCCCTCTTGCCCCCTTCCTCAACCCTAGCAATTTAACCACAGTTCGCCACCTTGCAACTCTCTTAAGATCACACCTAGCCAACAATTGGCCTACAGGGCACCACCCTGCCTAAGGTTATTTGTTGCTGGCCCTGATTTATCCTGATCTTTTCTCATCTCTAGCTCTTCCCTACTTTTAGGTTGAAGATGGGTCCTGACCCGAAACATCACACATCCTTTTTTTCACAGAGATGCTGACTGACTTGCTGTGTTACTCCAGTACTTTGTGTGCATCATTAAAACCCCATGTTGTATAACAGTGGGCCTTCCATTATTGAATGGATCTCCAATATCTTGCTTAATCAGCTGTTTTCTCATGAGCCAGAGTGCAAGAATAATTTATTGACTAGGGCATCATGCTACCTTACTGAACAACACAGTGGGAGAGTTTTTCAGCAGGAACCCATACCTGGGTTACCTGTTCAGTAAAGTATTAAAATATAAAGTCAAGTGAACTAGTAAAACACAGAAATTTAGATTAAAGTGGTATCTATGAGCTCGGTAAAAGTGAACTAAATTACATGAAAGTAAAACCCAAAAATGTTTTACAGATTTATTCTTTTGAAAGTTATTAAGTAAAAGATTTTACTACTTAATTTCAGCATTAAAATACAAGCAGAGGAACATGGTATAAAATATTCAACATTTATCAAACAAAATTGATAGCTGAAATTACTTTTTACATAGAACCAATTTAAATAATTTATATTCTTAAAAATAGTTTTAATTTCACTAACGAGGTTTATGCTTTTCACTGCATTTCATTCCATGTGTATGGAAATTGATTTAAATGATTTTATTGAACAATTTTCCAATTCCTTCACCCTGCTCCCTTTATCAAAATACTAATGAATGTTGAGGTTAGATTTTATGTCTTCTGCTCCTCAGCAAGTGGCTGTTCTCACTGGCAATGAAATATTGTTTATTTGACAAAGGAAGTTATTGCAGCTCACAGCTTCTTTCAACGTTCAGTGTACAATTTCCAACAGTAGACACTAAATAAAGGTGACCAACTGGATATTTTCCCATCAATTGCCAGGCATTGTCCTACCCCCACCACTTTTCTAGGTTTCTGCCCCCTCCCACATCAGTCTGAAGAAGGGTCCTGCCCCAAAATGTTACCTATCCACACCCTTCACAGATTCTGCCTGCCACACTGATTTACTCCAGCACTTTGTGTTTTACTGGAGGGATTTTTTTTAAAAAGCCCAGCAATCATTCAAAAGTTCCCTTTGAAATCTACCACTGAATCTAAATCCACCATCCTATCACTTGTGTGTTCCAATGTGTAAATATTCATCATCTTCTTTCAGTTTCACTCATATTCTTTTGCCAATCACTTAATATCTTTTCACCTGTTTATCAATGTTATGGCTATTGGAATAATTTTCACTTTATTTCACCATTTAATTCCTTCATGATCATGAAAATCCTCTCCATATTTTCCTAATATATTTCATATTTTCATATGAGGGAGGAGGCCACTGGGCTTTTGAAGCCTACGTCAGCTTTCAGTGCAATCCCACCAGCAATACTTTTATTTTCTCATGTATCGTATTCTCTCTGGGCTGCCCATCGCTCCACCCCGATTTGCATGCCACACACCCACACCAGAAGCTACAGTATCTGTTGTCATTAATTAAGCCGAGCAGCATGTCAACAGGATGTGGGAGGAATCTGGAGCTACCAGGGAAAATTCATATGGGTGCAAGCAGAAAGTTTGCACTGCACAAAGACAGCACTCAAGGCCATCTGTAGCCAAAGAAGAACAATATCATGAACTAAGTCCACATGAATGAAATCACATAATGCCATTTAGGTTGACGTAACTCGCCTTTGGAAGCTCATCATCACTGCAGCCTTACATTCCTGGAATCGTTCCATCTGAATCCCTCCAGCACTTGTTTTCAGATTTTTGCATTCTTTCAAAAGTCTGGTACTTAGAATTTGTTGCTTCACCCCTGGGCAGATCCTATAGTTTGTATGACGTCTTGATGACTTTAACTGTCGAAGTTGGATTAAATAGAACAATATTTTTTGCACTGTACTGTTTGATTTGTGTGTGATATCTCACAATCACAATCAATCACTATAATACTTTTTAGCCGAGTATGTTTTGGAACATACGAGGAATTTTATTTACCAAGTCAGTCACACAAATAAAAAGCAACGGAACACACAAAATACATTTTAACATAAGCATCCACCACAGTGACTCCTCCACATTCCTCACCGTGATGGAAGGCGAAAAAAAGGTTCAAATATCTTCCCTTCTTTGCTCTCTTTCTTTGCTATGATTTTAATTCATGTGCTTAGTTCATGGATAGCACCAGCCAGAAATATGAATGCAAAGCCCTTGTGAAGTCTGCTTATGCTTGAACTAAATAGTACAGCTTGGAAGATTCCAGCCCATGGTCCTGTGAGTGACTTTCCTGACTTTAGTCCCGAGTTGCACATGCAGGATTAGTTGAAGTAATGTACGAAGATGTGGGAGGGAGGGATAAGATGAGGGGCTTTAGGAAGAAACACTGTCATAGGAAATATTTTAATATAATTATATCTGAGACAGGTTACAGACAATAGTACATCACAGGCTCGGACCTGGACATGATTTTGCTTTTAAAGGAGGGTCACTGTGGACTTCAGAAGTATTGCAGAGGCCTATTCCTTCATGAATCCACAGACCAAGATGCAAGGACCAAGATCACGAAGTAGAAACAACAAACTGCAGATAGTGGTTTACACAAAACGACTCAAAGTGCTGGAGTAACACATCGGGTCAGGCAGCATCCCTGGCAAACATGGATAGGTGAAGTTTCAGGTCGGGACCCTTCTTCAGACTGATTGTAGAGGAGGAGGTGGGGAGATGAATGCTGGGAAGGAGGGAGGTAAGACAAAGTGTTACAAGGAATAGGTGCACCAGACGAGGGAGGTATTTAATAGACAGATACATGGAAGACAGGGCAGACGGGACACTACAGACTCCAGAAATACTGCAGAGGTCTGTTCCGCCATGAGTAATGCTTGAATCCACAGACCAAGCTGCAAGGACCAAGATCATGAAGTTCCACTCAAGCACGTGGGAAAGAAAAATCTGTCAATCACTTTGCGGGATTTGAACCATTTTACTATTCCCCTTTTTTAAACATGAAAGGAATTACACAATGCACACAATATGCTTTATGATTTAATTTCTAAGCTGATTTCTCTGAATAGAAATTATTGTTTCATTGTGCTTAAAAAATGACTGCAGATATATATTTTTTTTAATTCTCTATTTAGATTCATCCATTTTGTGCAGTAATTTTGCTTTTAATACCCAATTTGTATTACAGAGCTGGCCAAGTTTGAAAGGCTGTTCTCTTTAGCTGTGTTGTGTTGTGCTGTATTACATTTTGAATCTAAATGGAAATAACATAAGAAGTAAATACTACCTGCTTCAATTGATCGTGGGTAGTGAAACAAAGGTATTAGGAAGTACGTAGATGACGATATTATCAGGCTGCCAAGATATATTTACAAACAGTGTGGTGTAATCAGGTGAGGTAATATCGTGGAAAATCCAGAGGTCATGTGTTGCATTTCCTTGTTTCAAAATATGTCCCAATCAAAGTGTATATAAGCAGTTGACAGAATCAAAAAAGCACATCAGATCACCGTTACCACCTCAACATACTCCACAGCAAAGTTATCTTATAAACCAGTGATCAGCAATGAACACCCTCAAGAGACTTCTCCCAGCAGCTATGCTCTCATTGATTGTACTGAACATGTTTGGTAATACACTATCAGGTAAGCCTTAGAGATGCCTTTTAACACATTCCCACTAATTAGATTTTAAAGAAAGTTATTTACTTGTGCTACATGCATGACTATATTTTTCATTCTTTCAGCTGCAGCATACAGAGACTGCTGTCTCGCATATTCGAGGAAGAGACTGCCACAAAAATTGATCTCTGGTTATGTGGAACAAAAATCCAATGAAGTATGTGAGATAGATGCAATTATGTAAGTACAATTCGATAATATATTCCTTATGATTGTAGGATAATATTTATTAGATTTTTCAATTAATAGAACAACAACTTAAATATTTTATAGATTCTACACCATCAGAGGAAGAGCAGTGTGTGCAGATCCTGAGCACCATTGGGTGAAGAAAGCACTGAATATTTTGAGGTAAGCAACATAACAATTGACTGACAACATTGAGAAAGCTACAGCAGTGATCTGAAATGTATAAAGTGTTGCCAATCAAGAGTAGACGAGTGTTGCATCCACAATCAAACTTCTGAATATAAATCTGAAAAAAATCATTTTCTTTGCAAAGCTGCTGTAAAATGTAAACTACTCAGCAATATTTGATATTTAGATATTATTGACAGCATTTTTATTGATTTCTTTCATTATAATATTTGATTATTTGAAACATTGATCTCTTTGTCTTCACAGCAAAAAGCTGAGAAAAATGTCACAAGATTGAGCCACATCTCGAGGAAAGAAGTTGGCTGCATTTAGCTGGATTTATTTCAAGAATCCATCCTGCATAGTATCTATGCCCAGACAATGAAAGTTTATTAAAACTTCCGTAATTTGTATCAGTCACAATTGATGTGTAAGCCCCTTTATTTATAGTATGTTCTACTGAACTTAATGAAGTAACTTAACTATATATTCTTATTTAATTTTTTACTACATCATTCTGGTTGTGAATTAAATGACAATGAATGTAATATTATCACCTGCATATGTGTCAGTCAATCTATGTTTAATTTATTGGAAAGTGAAAGATGCCAAGGAATATCTCAGAGTTCAAGTAGCACCGTGTTAATTGCCACCTCTGTGTATTTCAAAAATGGGAGCGAATGAAAAATAAAGATATTTATTTCAGATTGCTTCTTCGGTAATTTATTTTGCCTCACTAACGGAAAGCTAGCCAATGGTAAACCACTTACAGCATTGTCAGCAGAAGGGTAAACTAAAGCTCATCAAAAACATCTTTCCAACTTCATCAGACACGAGATGGAATAAAATAAAGAGCAGGGGGATTGTTCCTATTGTTCGGAATCCCAGGAAAACCAACTTGAGGGATTCCAAAAATTCAATGTGAGGCTTCTAGTATTGAATGCCTAACTGAATTATGACTTTTGAAATCCAGAATGGAACTTTAATAAACTTTGTAAAATTCCTGCGTCAGCTTCTTCAGGTGTCTACATTTAAACTGGTTTCTTGTTTTACCCTGGCACCTGGTCTTTATTAAAGCAAATGTTTTGACCAAAAGTAACAGATTATTATCTAAATGATCAGATTATTATCTAAATGGTGTCAAGTTGGGAAAAGGGGAAGTACAACGGGATCTGGGGGTCCTTGTTCATCAGTCACTGAAAGTAAGCATGCAGGTACGGAAGGCAGTGAAGAAAGCGAATGGCATGTTGGCCTTCATAACAAGAGGCGTTGAGTATAGGAACAAAGAGGTCCTCCTGCAGTTGTACAGGGCCCTAGTGAGACCACACCTGGAGTATTGTGTGTAGTTTTGGTCACCAAACTTGAGGAAGATCATTCTTGCTATTGAGGGAGTGCACATAGGTTCACAAGGTTAAATCCCGGGATGTCGGGCCTGTCATTAGATTGGAAAGGCCGGGCTTGTATACTCTGGAATTTAGAAGAATGAGAGCGGATCTTATTGAAATATATAAAACTATTAAAGGTTTGGACATGCTAGAGGCAGGAAACATGGTACCGATGTTGGGGCAGTCCAGAACCAGGGGCTATAGTTTAAGAATAAGTGGTAAGCCATTTAGAACGTAGATGAGAAAAAACATTCACACAGAATGTTGCGAGTGTGTGGAATTCTCTGCCTCAGAGGGCGGTGGAGGCTGGTTCTCTGGATGCTTTCAAGAGAGAGTTACATAGAGCTCTTAGGGATAGCGGAGTTAAGGGATATTGAGAGAGGGCAGGAACGGGGTACTGATCGTGGATGATCAGCCATGATCACATTGAATGGTGGTGCTGGCTCGAAGGGTCGAATGGCCTACTATTGCTCCTATTGTCTATGTCTATTGTCTATTGAACAATGAAACTAAGTAATTAAATTGCCTCTGACATTTGCTGAAGTTAGCTTCAGTTTTCTAACTAATCTCAGAAATAGGCATATCATTATTCTCAATGCAGTAAATATTGAAATATCGTATGTTCTGCTAATTTCTGCTTGGATTGAGGTGCCTGAAAGTTCAGAGTCTTAGAGTCATTGAGCACAGAAACCTGCCTTTGGACCTATCCTGGTCATCAAGTACCAATCTATCCTAATCCAGTTTCCCACCATTTTGACCATAACCTTCTACGCCATGGCATTTAAAGGATTCATTCAGATACATATTTAATATTGTGAGAGCACCTGTCTCTACTACCCCACAGGCAGTGTAGTCCAGATTTCACCCACTCTCTCAGCAATAAATAAAAATCCACAAATACTCACTAAATCACTTACCCTTAACCTCTGCTCTGGTTAAGGACACTTCTGCTGAAGAGAAATGTTATCACCATCTTCCCAATCTAGTCTTCTCTTTCAACAGAGTGCACTCCCATTTCCCCCACTAGCCCACCCCCATTTCTAGTCTAACCCACCATCCCCTTCTACTCATATCCCTCCCTCTGGCCTCATATTTCTCCCATGTTCTCTCCTTATCCTACACCTTTTGGCCTTTGCATCTCCAGCCTTTGTCAAATCATCCGCCCCCTTGCCTGTATCCACCTATTACTTGCCAGACTTTGTCCTGCCCCACTTCTGTTCTACCTTTCCCTCCACCTCAACAGAAGAGATCCGACCTGAAATGTTGCCTATCCATGTCTTGCAGAAATATTGGCAAAGATCCTGCTGAGTTTCTTCAGCACTTTGTGTTTTTATTCTCCTCTTTTTTTTCGTAAACTTCACTTGGGTAATCCCCTTCGCCCTTTCCACTCTATTGAAAACAAACCCGATCTATTCAACCACCTGCCCTGTTCCATTGCCTGAAATGGAAAATGACCAAATTGGGAACAACTCATATCGACCTGCATTCTATATTAGAACAGCATGTTTCTCAACAACTTAATTGAATTATTTTTTTATATACATGGACTGCATTCATTTTTCATGCCGTTTTCATCTCCTGCACACTTTTAATCCATTCAAAATCTAGATTTGCATCAAATTTCATTGATGAGTTGAGGAGCTTAAATGTGCACGCAGTGTTTGATTTGACCCGACAACATAAATGGCAAGGTAGAGATATTGTTTGAGCTGAAAGGTGCGACAAGTTGCTGGATGATTCAAGTTGCTCTGCTGTTATGCTCCATGAACGTAACAGCCTCCCTACAGCCTCTCTAATTTCCAACAGATTTCTGGTGACAAAGGAGGCCTTTGGGCCTTGCAGGTCAATGCCAGCTCTCGGTGCAATCCCAGCAGTTCAACAATCTTTAATTGCTCGTGTAACGCATTGTCTCTTACATGCCCATCAGCTCCACCTTGATTCTCATGCCACACACGTACACCAGAAGCTATCTGTAGTCAGCAATTAACCCTAGCAGCATGTCATCAACATGTGGAATGAATCCACAGCAACCAGGAAAAATCCATATGGGTGCAAGCAGAATGTTTGCTCTGCACAACAACAGCCCTCAAGTCCACCTCCAGTCAAAGAAGAATAGCATCAGCTTCCCCACTGTTTTAACATCACTGCAACATTTCAGTCCTGCAATTGTTCCAGCTCAATCCATCCAACACTCTTTTTCAGGCCTTCGCATCCTTCCAACGGTCTGGTAGTTAGAATTTGCAATTACCCTCGTGAGCTCAAATCATGATTTGGAAGTTGGGTTAAATAGAGCAATATTTTTATGCATCTTGCTATTTGTTTTTGATTGTCATATATATTGTAAAGGGAAGATGTTCTGTGACGTTCACCGAGGCAGTGATTAGCCTTCCCTGTCATCCCAACATCCAACATGCTATTGTGCAGTGGAACTTGTGCAGTGGAACTCGGCTTGTGCAGTGACACTTAAAGGCCTTCTCTCTGATAGGCTCCAGTACAAACTGCTCTAAGAATCCATCACGGAGGCACTCCACAAACTTCCTTTCTTGGGCTCCAGTACCAACCTGATTTTCCCAGTGTCCCTGCATGTTCAAATCTCCTATAACAACCGTGGCATTACCTTTACTAAATGTCAATTTTAACTCTTGATTCAACTTGCACCCTATATCCAGGCTACTGTTTGGGGGCCTGTAGATAATTCCCATTAGGGTCTTTTTACCCTTACAATTCCTTAGTTCAATCCATACTGACTCCACATCTCCTATTTCAATGTCACCCCTTGCAAGGGACTGAATTTCATTCCTCATCAACAGAGTTTCCCCACCCCCTCTGCCCACCTGTCTGTCTTTTCGATAGGAGGTATACCCTTGAATATTCAGTTCCCAGCCCTGGCCCTCTTGCAGCCATGTCTCTGTAATTCCAACAACATTATACTTGCCAATTTCTAACTGAGCCTCAAGCTCGTCCAATTTATTTCTTATACTTCGCGCATTCATATACAACACTTTGACTTCAGAATTCACCTCCCATCTCACACCGCTCACAATTGGCTCTGATTGTACTCTCTTATCCCTTCTCGAACTTTCATTCCCATTAATTTGGGAGTCTTGTGTAACTTTTCTTATACTCACTTCCCCTTTAACTCCATCTTTATACTCCCAATTTGTCAATCCCTCCCCTAGCAAACCTGCCTGCCAGAAAGTCGCCCCCCCTCCAGTTAAGGTGTAACCCATCCCTTTTGTACAGGTCACCCCTACCCCAGAAGAGATCCCAGTGTCGATAAAACTAAATCCTTGCATCCTGCACCAGACCCTCAGCCACACATTAAGACCTCCTATCTCCCTGTTCCTGTTGTCACTAGCACGAGGTACTGGAAGCAATCCAGAAATAACCACCCTAGAAGTCCTGTTTTTCAGTCTTCTTCCTAACTCTGTAAACTCTCGTTGCAGAATTGCTTTCTCTTCGTCCCGATGTCGTTTGTGCCGACGTGCACAACTACTGCCGACTGTTCACCTTCCCTCGCGAGGATGTTCTGAATTTGGTTTGTGATATCTTGAACCCTGGCACCAAAGATGCAACAGACCATTCTCAAGTCTCGCCTGCCTCCACAGAATCTCCAGTCCGCACCTCGGACAATGGTGTCACCCACCACTATGGCTCTGCCCGACGTCGATCTCGCCGGGCGAGTCTCATCTCTAGGATTGGAGCCGCTGACCTGTCCACTGCTCGGACGGGAAGCGCCATCTGCCTGGACAGCTCCCACGAGGGTGTAACTGCTTTCATTTGGCACAGCAGCCTGGGTCTCCTACACTCCACGGTTACTCCCCTTTCTCTCAGTCATTCACCTTTGTTCTTCCTGTATCCTTTGCAAGACAACCTCCTGCAGGTCCTGTCCAGGTAACTTTCGTTATCTCGGATGGCCCTGAGGTCATCCAGCTGCTTCTCCAGTGCCCGAACACGGTCCTTCAGGAGCAGGACCAGCAGCCAGTAGCTCCATCTGTGTCCCTGGCCACCCACTTAACATCTTTTCACCTATTTATCAATGTTTCGGCTATTGGAACAACTTTCACTTCATAGCAACATGATATATTTATTCCTTTATGTTTATGAAAATCCTCTCCATATTTTCATAATATATTTCATATTTTCATATGAGGGAGGAGGCCATTGAGCCTTTGAAGCCTACGTCAGCTTTCAGTGCAATCCCATCAGTAAACCTTTAATTTTCTTGTGCAACGTATTCTCTCTGAGCTGCCCATTGACTCCACCCCGATTTGCATGCCACACACCTACTCCGGAAGCTACAGTATCTGCAGTCATTAATTAAACCGAGCAGCATGTCATCAGGATGTGGGTGGAATCTGGAGCTACCAGGAAAAATCCATATGGGTGCAAGCAGAATGTTCGCACTGCACAAAGACAGCACTCAAGGCCATTTCCAGTCAAAGAAGACCAATATCATGAACTAAGTGTACACAAATTAAAATCACATAATGCCATTTAGGTTGACGTAACTTGCCTTTGGAAGCACATCATGACTGCGACCTTTCATTCCTGGAATAGTGTCAGCTGAACCCTTCAGCACTCTTATTCAGATTTTAGCATTCTTTCAAAAGTCTGGTACTTAGAATTTGTTGCTTCACCCCTGGGCAGATCCTGTGCTTTGTATAAGGTCTCGACGACTTTAACTTTAGTGTGTCAAAGTTGGATTAAATAGACCAATATTTTTTGCACTGTACTGTTTGATTTGTGTGTGATATCTCATAATCACAATCAATCACAATAATACTTTATTAGCCGAGTAAGTTTTGCAACATATGAGGAATTTCATTTGCCAAGTCAGTGATACAAATAAAAAGCAACGGAACACACAAAATACATGTTAAAATAAGCATCCACCACAGTGACTCCTCCACATTCCTCACTGTAATAAATATAGATATAGATATGCCATTTATTGTCACTATACATGTACAATGAGATTAAAAGCAGCTCGTACTCAGTGCATACATATAATTTAGGACAAAAAACAAGAAACTGAAAACAAAAACAAAAGGTAGAGGGGGGGGATAGGTGCACAATTCTGCGGCGCTATATACATATCTATAAAGGCAAAATGGTGAAGGATGAATAGGTAGTATTCTTAGGCAGATGTTTAAAGATTATATTAAATATTAAAAATGTTTTTAAAAAATATGAAAATTACAGTTACAATACACATTACAGTTCCAAATTTCAATACTTTGAATGGATGGAAGTCCGGGTGTTGGGCTGTGAAGTCAGTGCATGTGTGAATTAAGAGTAGTTATGACTTTCGGAAAACAACTATTCCTGAGTCTGTTTGTCCTAGATTTGATGCACCTATAGCGCCTTCCAGAGGGCAGCAGGTCGAACAGTCCAAACGCAGGATGGGAGCTGTCCTTGATGATATTCTTTACCCTGCTAAGGCAGCGGGAGGTGTAAATATCCATCAGGGAGGGGAGAGGGCAACCAATGATCTTCTGTGCTGTCCTAGTTACCCTCTGAAGCCTCTCCCTGTCATAATAGAAGGCGAAAGAAAAATTCAAATCTCTTCCCTTCTTTGTTCTCCAGCAGTCGGGGACGTCGAGCCCTCCGTTGACGGGATGATCTTGACTCCCGTAGCTGAAAATGTTTTGGGCCACTGTATCGGGGTGATCAGCTCCTGCATCGGGGGGATGTCAGCTCCCCCGCGCCAGGCGATCGAATCCCGCGTCGGGGCTGGTCGAGCCTCTGCGTCGTTGGAGCTCCCAACTAGCCTCTCCCGAGACTGCGAGATCTCGATGTAAAGTCTGCAGGCTGTGGTTGGAGTGATCCGAGGCAAGGGATCGGCTTTAATGGTAAGTCCACGCCCCGCGGTGGGGCTCAAAGTCAGTCCGAGGAGGCCTCCAGCTCCATAGATTGTAGGCCGCAGAGCAACCGGAGAAGCAACCTGGAAAACAATCGCATCTCCAGCAAGGTAAGAAACTAAAAAAAAGTTTCCCCCGACCTCATCCCCATCCCCCCACATAAAACAAACCAGAGAACATTTACACAGACTTTTAAAACACACTAAAAATGCAAAAATAGACAAAAAAACATTGAGACTGTTGGCGGGGCTGCAATCGTGCGGCACCCCTGGTGGTACAAAGCAAAGGTGTATGATATCTTCCACCAAGTCTGTGATTTGCCTCTAGGGTTTTCCCAGCATCTGGTCTGGTATCGTGCAGGGGAACCTTGGCTTGTGGCACCCAAACGTAGGTTATGCCAATCTAAATGGCTGATGTATGATTTTCATTGATGTGCTTAGTTCATGGATAGCACCAGCCAGAAATATGAATGCACAGCCATTGTGAAGTCTGCTTATGTTTTAACTAAAATAGTACAGCTTGGAAGATTCCAGCCCATGGTCCCGTGAGTGACTTTCCTGACTTTAGTCCTGAGTTGCACATGGAGGATTAGTTGAAGTAATGTACGAAGATGTGGGAGGGAGGGATAAGATAAGGGGCTTTAGGAAGATTCACTGTCAGGAAATATTTTAATATAACTATATATGAGACAGGTTCCAAATGTAGTATTACTTCACAGGCGCGGACCTGGACATGATTTTGCTTTTAAAGGAGGGTGGGTCACTGTGGACCTTAGAGGTCCTGCAGAGGCCTATTCCTTCATGAGTGACCCATGAATCCACAGACCAAGATGCAAGGACCAAGATCATGACATTGAAACAACAAACTGCAGAAAGTGATTTACACAAAACGACACAAAGTGCTGGAGTAACACATCGGGTCAGGCAGCATCCCTGGCAAACATGGATAGGTGAAGTTTCAGGTCGGGACCCTTCTTCAGACTGATTGTAGAGGAGGAGGTGGGTGTAGGGAGTAGGGAGGCAAGACAAAATGTTACAAGGAATAGGAGCACCAGACGAGGGAAGTATTTGATAGACAGATACATGGAAGACAGGACAGACGGGACACTACAGACTCCAGAAGTACTGCAGAGGTCTGTTACTTCATGAGACATCATTGAATCCACAGACCAAGCTGCAAGGACCAAGATCATGAAATTCCACTCAAGCACGTGGGAAAGAAAAATCTGTCACTCACTTTGCGGGATTTGAACCATTTTACTATTCCCCTTTTTTAAACATGAAATGAATTACACATTGCACACAATATGCTTTATGATTTAATTTCTAAGCTGATTTCTCTGAATTCAAATTATTGTTTCATTGTGCTTAAAAACTGACTGCAGATATATATTTTTCTAATTCTCTTTTTGATTGATCCATTTTGTGCAGTAATTTTGCTTTTAATACCCAATTTGAACTACAGAGCTGGTCAACTTCGAAAGGCTGTTCTCTTTAGATTTATACTGTGCTGTGTTACATTTTGAATCTAAATGGAAATAACATAAGAAATAAATACTACCTGCTTCAATTGATCGTGGATAGTGAAACAAAGGTATTGGGAAGTACGTAGATGACGATATTATCAGGCTGCCAAGATATATTTACAAACAGTGTGGTGTAATCAGGTGAGGTAATATCGTGGAAAATCCAGAGGTCATGTGTTGCATTTCCTTGTTTCAAAATATTTCCCAATCAAAGTGTATATAAGCAGTTGACAGAATCAAAAAAGCACATCAGATCACCGTTACCAACTCAACGTACTCCACAGCAAAATTATCTTATAAACCAGTGATCAACAATGAACACTCTCAAGAGACTTCTCCCAGCAGCTATGCTCTCATTGATTGTACTGAACATGTTTGGCAATACACTATCAGGTAAGCCTTAGTGATGCCTTTTAACACATTCCCACAAATTAGATTTTAAAGAAAGTTATTTACTTGTGCTACATGCATGACTATATTTTTCATTCTTTCAGCTGCAGCATACAGAGACTGCTGTCTCGCATATTCGAGGAAGAGACTGCCACAAAAATTGATCTCTGGTTACATGGAGCAAAAATCCAATGAAATATGTGAGATAGATGCAATTATGTAAGTACAATTCAATAATATATTCCTTATGATTGTAGAATAATATTTATTAGAATTTTAAATTAATAGAACCACCAATTTAAATATTTTATAGATTCTACACCGTCAGAGGAAGAGCAGTGTGTGCAGATCCTGAACACCATTGGGTGAAGAAAACACTGAATTTTTTGAGGTAAGCAACATAATAAATGACTGATAACATTGAGAAAGCTACAGCAGTGATCTGAAATGTATAAAGTGTTGCCAATCAAGAGTAGATGAGGGTTGCATCCACAATCAAACTTCTGAATATAAATCTGAAAATTTTCATTTTCTTTGCAAAGCTGCTGTAAAATGTAAACTACTTAGCAATATTTGATATTTAGATATTATTGACAGCATTTTTATTGATTTCTTTCATTATAATATTTGATTATTTGAAACATTGATCTCTTTGTCTTCACAGCAAAAAGCTGAGAAAAATGTCACAAGATTGAGCCATGTCTCGAGGAAAGAAGTTGGCTGCATTTAGCTGGATTTATTTCAAGAATCCATCCTGCATAGTATCTATGCCCAGACAATGAAAGTTTATTAAAACTTATGTAATTTGTATCAATCACAATTGATGTGTAAGCCCCTTTATTTATAGTATGTTCTACTGAACTTAATGAAGTAACTTAACTGTATATTCTTATTTAATTTTTTGCTACATCATTTTGGTTGTGAATTAAATGACGATGAATGTAATATTATCACCTGGATATGTGTCAGTCAATCTATATTTAATTTATTGGAAAGTGAAAGATGCCAAGGAATATCTCAGAGTTCAAGTAGCACCGTATTAATTGCCACCTCTGTGTATTTCAAAAATGGGAGCGATTGAAAAATAAAGATATTTATTTCAGATTTCTTCTTCGGTAATTTATTTTGCCTCACTAACGGAAACCTAGCCAATGGTAAACCACTTACAGCATTGTCAGCAGAAGGGTAAACTAAAGCTCATCACAAACATCTTTCCAACTTCATCAGACACGAGATGGAATAAAATAAAGAGCAGGGGGATTGATCCTATTGTTCGGAATCCCAGGAAAACCAACTTGAGGGATTCCAAACATTCAATGTGAGGCTTCTAGTATTGAATTCCTAACTGAATTATGACTTTTGAAATCCAGAATGGAACTTTAATAAACTTTGTAAAATTCCTGCGTCAGCTGCTTCAGGTGTCAACATTTAAACTGGTTTGTTGTTTTACCCTGGCACCTGGTCTTTATTAAAGCAAATGTTTTGACCAAAAGTAACAGATTATTATCTAAATGGTCAGATTATTATCTAAATGGTGTCAAGTTGGGAAAAGGGGAAGTACAACGGGATCTGGGGGTCCTTGTTCATCAGTCACTGAAAGTAAGCATGCAGGTACGGAAGGCAGTGAAGAAAGCGAATGGCATGTTGGCCTTCTAAACAAGAGGAGTTGAGTATAGGAACAAAGAGGTCCTCCTACAGTTGTACAGGGCCCTAGTGAGACCACACCTGGAGTATTGTGTGCCGTTTTAGTCTCCAAACTTGAGGAAGATCATTCTTGCTATTGAGGGAGTGCACATAGGTTCACAAGGTTAAATCCCGGGATGTCGGGCCTGTCATTAGATTGGAACGGCCGGGCTTGTATACTCTGGAATTTAGAAGGATGAGAGCGGATCTTATTGAAATAGATAAGATTATTAAAGGTTTGGACATGCTAGAGGCAGGAAACATGGTCCCGATGTTGGGGGAGTCCAGAACCAGGGGCCATAGTTTAAGAATAAGTGGTAAGCCATTTAGAACGGAGATGAGAATAAAAAAATTCACACAGAATGTTGTGAGTGTGTAGAATTCTCTGCCTCAGAGGGCGGTTGAGGGTAGTTCTCTGGATGCTTTCAAGAGAGAGTTACATAGAGCTCTTAGGGATAGCGGAGTTAAGGTATATGGAGAGAAGGCAGGAATGGGGTACTGATTGTGGATGATCAGCCATGATCACATTGAATGGCGGTGCTGGCTCGAAGTGCCGAATGGCCTACAACTGCACCTATTGTCTATTGTCTATTGTCTATTGAACAATGAAACTAAGTAATTAAATTGCTTATGACATTTGCTGAAGTTAGCTTCAGTTTTCTAACTAATCTCAGAAATAGGCATATCATTATTCTCAATGCAGTAAATATTGAAATATCGTATGTTCTGCTAATTTCTGCTTGGATTGAGGTGCCTGAAAGTTCAGAGTCTTAGAGTCATTGAGGACAGAAACCTGCCTTTGGACCTATCCTGGTCATCAAGTACCCATCTATCCTAATCCACTTTCCCACCATTTTGACCATAACCTTCTACGCCATGGCATTTAAAGGATTCATTCAGATACATCTTTAATATTGTGAGAGCACCTGTCTCTACTACCCCACAGGCAGTTCATTCCAGATTTCACCCACTCTCTCAGCAATAAAAAAATTCCTCCCAACACCAACCTCTCTGTTGCGTTGAAGCAGCCACACATTAAGACCTCCTATCTCCCTGTTCCTGTTGTCACTAGCACGAGGTACTGGAAGCAATCCAGAGATAACCACCCTAGAAGTCCTGCTTTTCAGTCTCTTCTTCCTAACTCTGTAAACTCTTGTTGCAGAACTGCTTTCTTTTCTTCCCGATGTCGTTTGTGCCGACGTGCGCAACTACTGCCGACTGTTCACCTTCCCTCTCGAGGATGTTCTGAATTTGGATTGTGATATCTTGAACCCTGGCACCAAGGATGCAACAGACCATTCTCAAGTCTCGCCTGCCTCCACAGAATCTCCAGTCCGCACCTCGGACAATGGTGTCACCCACCACTATGGCTCTGCCCGACGTCGATCTCGCCGGTCGAGTCTCATCTCTAGGATTGGAGCCGCTGACCTGTCCACTGCTCGGACTGGAAGCGCCGTCTGCCCGGACAGCTCCCACGAGGGTGTAACTGTTTTCATTTGGCACGGCCGCCCGGGTCTCCTGCACTCCACGGTTACTCCCCTTTCTCTCAATCATGCACCTTTGTTCTTCCTGTATCCTTTGCGAGACAACCTCCTGCAGGTCTTGTCCAGGTAACTTTCGTTATCTCGGATGGCCCTGAGGTCATCCAGCTGCTTCTCCAGTGCCCCAACACGGTCCTTCAGGAGCAGGACCAGCAGCCAGAAGCTCCATTGGTGTCACTGGCCACCCACTTAACATCTTTTCACCTATTTATCAATATTTCGGCTATTGGAACAACTTTCCTAGAAACATAGAAACATAGAAAATAGGTGCAGGAGTAGGCCATTCGGCCCTTCGAGCCTGCACCGCCATTCAATATGATCATGGCTGATCATCCAACTCAGTATCCTGTACCTGCCTTCTCTCCATACCCCCTGATCCCTTTAGTCACAAGGGCCACATCTAACTCCCTCGTAAATATAGCCAATGAACTGGCCCCAACTACCTTCTGTGGCAGATAATTCCACAGATTCACCACTCTCTGTGTGAAAAATGTTTTCCTCATCTCTGTCCTAAAAGATTTCCCCCTTATCCTTAAGCTGTGACCCCTTGTTCTGGACTTCCCCAACATCGGGAACAATCTTCCTGCATCTAGCCTGTCCAACCCCTTAAGAATTTTGTAAGTTTCTATAAGATCCCCCCTCAATCTTCTAAATTCTAGCGAGTATAAACTGAGTCTATCCAGTCTTTCTTCATATGAAAGTCCTGACATCCCAGGAATCAGTCAGTCCTCTCCATATTTTCATAATATATTTCATATTTTCATATGAGGGAGGAGGCCATTGGGCCTTTGAAGCCTACGTCAGCTTACAGTGCAATCCCATCAATAAACCTTTTATTTTCTTGTGCAACATATTCTCTCTGAGCTGCCCATTGACTCCACCCCGATTTGCATGCCACACACCTACACCAGAAGCTACAGTATCTGCAATCATTAAGTAAACCGAGCAGCATGTCATCAAGATGTGGGTGGAATCTGGAGCTACCAGGGAAAATCCATATGGGTGCAAGCAGAAAGTTCGCACTGCACAAAGACAGCACTCAAGGCCATCTGCAGCCAAAGAAGACCAATATCATGAACTAAGTCCACATGAATGAAAATCACATAATGTCATTTAGGTTGACGTAATTCGCCTTTGGAAGCACATCATCACTGCAGCCTTTCATTCCTGGAATCATTTCAGCTGAATTCCTTCAGTACTCTTAATCAGATTTTTGCATTATTTCAAAAGTCTTGCACTTTAAATTTGTTGCTTCACCCCTGGGCAGATCCTGTGCTTTGTATAAGGTCTCGACGACTTTAACTTTAGTGTGTCGAAGTTGGATTAAATAGAGCAATATTTTTTGCACTGCACTGTTTGATTTGTGTGTGATATCTCACAATCACAATCAATCACAATAATACTTTATTAGCCGAGTTTGTTTTGCAACATATGAGGAATTTCATTTGCCAAGTCAGTGATACAAATAAAAAGCAACGGAACACACAAAATACATGTTAAAATAAGCATCCACCACAGGACGGCGACTCCTCCACATTCCTCACTGTAATGGAAGGCGAAAGAAAAGTTCAAATCTCTTCCCTTCTTTGTTCTTCTGCAGTCGGGCACGTCGAGCCCTCCGTTGACGGGATGATCTTGACTCCCGTAGCTGACAATGTTTTGGGCCTCTGCATCAGGGCGATCAGCTCCTGCATCGGGGGGGATGTCAGCTCCCCCACGCCAGGCGATCGAATCCTGCGTCGGGGCTGTTCGAGCCTCTGCGTCGTTGGAGCTCCCAACTAGCCTCTCCCGACACTGCGAGATCTCGATGTAAAGTCCGCAGGCTGTGGTTGGAGTGATCCGAGGCAAAGGATCGGCTCTAATGGTAAGTCCACGCCCCGCAGTGGGGCTCAAAGTCAGTCCGAGGAGGCCTCCAGCTCCATAGATTGTAGGCCGCAGAGCAACCGGAGAAGCGACCTGGAAAACAATCGCATCTCCAGCAAGGTAAGAAACTAAAAAAAAGTTTCACCCGACCTCCTCCCCATCCCCCCACATAAAACAAACCAGAGAACATTTACACAGACTTTTAAAACACACTAAAAATGCAAAAATAGACAAAAAAACATTGAGACTGTTGGCGGGGCTGCAATCGTGCGGCACCCCTGGTGGTACAAAGGAAAGGTGTACGATATCTTCCACCAAGTTTGTGATTTGCCTCTAGGGTTTTCCCAGCATCTGGTCTGGTATCCTGCAGGGGAACATGGGCTTGTGGCACCCAAACGTACGTTATGCCAATCTAAATGGTTGTTGTATGATTTTCATTGATGTGCTTAGTTCATGGATAGCACCAGCCAGAAATATGAATGCACAGCCAATGTGAAGTCTGCTTATGTTTTAACTAAAATAGTACAGCTTGGAAGATTCCAGCCCATGGTCCCGTGAGTGACTTTCCTGACTTTAATCCTGAGTTGCACATGGAGGATTAGTTGAAGTAATGTACAAATACGTGGGAGAGAGGGATAAGATAAGGGGCTTTAGGAAGATTTACTGTCATAAGAAGTATTTTAATATAACTATATCTGAGACAGGTTCCAAATGTAGTATTACTTCAAAGGGTCGGACCTGGACATGATTTTGCTTTTAACGGAGGGTGGGTCATTGTGGACCTTAGAGGTGCAGCAGAGGCCTATTCCTTCATGAGTGACCCATGAATCCACAGACCAAGATGCAATGACTAAGATCATGAAATAGAAACAACAAACTGCAGAAAGTGATTTACACAAAACGACACAAATTGCTGGAGTAACACATCGGGTCAGGCAGCATCCCTGGCAAACATGGATAGGTGAAGTTTCAGGTCGGGACCCTTCTTCAGATTGATTGTAGAGGAGGAGGTGGTGGGAAGAATGCTGGGAAGGAGGGAGGCAAGACAAAGTGTTACATGGAATAGGTGCACCAGACGAGGGAGGTATTTGATAGGTATTTGATAGGCAGATACATGGAACACTACAGACACCAGAAGTACTGCAGAGGTCTGTTCTGCCATGAATCACCCTTAAATCCACAGACCAAGCTGCAAGGACCAAGAAGATCATGAAGTTCCACTCTATCACGTGGGAAAGAGAAATCTGTCACTCACTTTGCGGGATTTGATAAATTTTACTATTCCCCTTTTTTAAACCTAAAATGAATTACACAATGCACACAATATGCCTTATGATTTAATTTCTAAGCTGATTTCTCTGAATTAGCTCTGATTCAAATTATTGTTTCATTGTGCTTAAAAAATGACTGCAGATATTTTTTTTTAATTGACTTTTTAGATTCATCTATTTTGTTCAGTAATTTTGCAATTAATAGCCAATTTGTACTGCAGAGCTGGCCAAGTTTGAAAGGCTGTTCTCTTTAGCTGTGTTGTGTTGTGCTGTGTTACATTTTGAATCTAAATGGAAATAACATAAGAAGTAAATACTACCTGCTTCAATTGATCGTGGGTAGTGAAACAAAGGTATTAGGAAGTACGTAGATAATGAAATCAGGCTGCCAAGATATATTTATAAATAGCGTGGTGTAATCAGGTGAGGTAACATCGTGGAAAATCCAGAGGTCATGTGTTGCATTTCCTTGTTTCAAAAAATGTCCCAATCAAAGTGTATATAAGCAGTTGCCAGAATCAAAAAAGCACATCAGATCACCATTACCAACTCAACGTAATCCACAGCAAAGTTATCTTATAAACCAGTGATCAACAATGAACACTCTCAAGAGACTTCTCCCAGCAGCTATGCTCTCTTTGATTGTACTGAACATGTTTGACAATACACTATCAGGTAAGTCTTAGAGATGCCTTTTCACACATTCCCACTAATTAGATTTTAAAGTTATTTACTTGTGCTACATGCATGACTATATTTTTCATTCTTCCAGCTGCAACATACGGCGACTGCTGCCTCGCTTATTCAAAGAAGCGACTGCCACAAAAATTGATCTCTGGTTACATGGAGCAAAAATCCAATGAAATATGTGAGATAGATGCAATTATGTAAGTACAAATCGATAATATATAGCTTATGATCATAGAATTATATTTATTAGGTTTTTCAATTAATAGAACAACAACTTAAATATTTTATAGATTCTACACCGTCAGAGGAAGAGCAGTGTGTGCAGATCCTGAGCACCATTGGGTGAAGAAAGCACTGAATTTTTTGAGGTAAGCAACATAATAAATGATTGATAACATTGAGAAGGCCACAGCAGTGATCTGAAATGTATAAAGTGTTGCCAATCAAGAGTAGATGAGGGTTGCATCCACAATCAAACTTCTGAATATAAATCTTTAAAAAATCATTTTCTTTGCAAAGCTGCTGTAAAATGTAGACTACTCAGCAATATTTGATATTTAGATATTATTGACAGCATTTTTATTGATTTCTTTCATTATAATATTTGATTATTTGAAACATTGATCTCTTTGTCTTCACAGCAAAAAGCTGAGAAAAATGTCACAAGATTGAGCCATGTCTCGAGGAAAGAAGTTGGCTGCATTTAGCTGGATTTATTTCAAGAATCCATCCTGCATAGTATCTATGCCCAGACAATGAAAGTTTATTAAAACTTCCGTAATTTGTATCAGTCACAATTGATGTGTAAGCCACTTTATTTTTAGTATGTTCTGCTGAACTTAATGAAGAATAACTGTATATTCTTATTTAATTTTTTGCTACATCATGCTGGTTGTGAATTAAATGACGATGAATGTAATATTATCACCTGCATATGTGTCAGTCAATCTATGTTTAATTTATTGGAAAGTGAATGATGCCAAGGAATATCTCAGAGTTCAAGTAGCACCGTGTTAATTGCCACCTCTGTGTATTTCAAAAATGTGAGCGAATGAAAAATAAAGATATTTATTTCAGATTTCTTCTTCGGTAATTTATTTTGCCTCACTAACGGAAACCTAGCCAATGGTAAACCACTTACAGCATTGTCAGCAGAAGGGTAAACTAAAGCTCATCACAAACATCTTTCCAACTTCATCAGACACGAGATGGAATAAAACAAAGAGCAAGGGGATTGATCCTAAAGTTCAGAATCTCAGGAAAGCCAACTTGAGGGATTCCAAACATTCAATGTGAGGCTTCTAGTATTGAATGCCGAATAGAATTATGACTTTTGAAATCCAGAATGGAACTTTAATAAACCTTTTAAAATTCCTGCGTCAGCTGCTTCAGGTGTCAACATTTAAACTGGTTTCTTGTTTTACCCTGGCACCTGTTCTTCATTAAAGCAGGTGCTTTGACCAAAAGGAACTATGAAACTGAGTAATTAAATTGTTTATGACTCATTTGCTAAAGTTGGCTCCAGTTTTCTAACTAATATCAGAAACAGGCATATCATTATTCTCAATGCAGTAAATATTGAAATATCAGATGTTCTGCTGATTTCTGCTTGTATTGAGGTGCCTTAAAGTTCAGAGTCTTAGAGTCATTCAGCACAGAAACCTGCCTTTGTTACTCTCCTGGTCATCAAGTACCCATCTATCCTTATCCAGTTTCCCACTATTCAGACCATAACCTTCTACGCCAGGCAGTTAAAGGATTCATTCAGATACATCTTTAATATTGTGAGAGCACCTGTCTCTACTACCCCACAGGCAGTGTATTCCAGATTCCTCCCACTCTATCAGCAATAAAAAAAAATCCCCAAGTACTCACTAAATCACTTACCACTAATCTTTGCTCTCTGGTTATGGACACTTCAGCTGAAGGGAAATTTTAGCAATATCCACCCAATCTATTCTTCCCTTTACAACTGGGTGCACTCCCACATCTCCCCAGCCCCCCCCCCCCCCCCCCCCCCCCCCCTTTCTATTCTCCCCACCCCTTCTACTCATATACCCTCCCCAGTACAAGCCGAGTCTATCCAGTCTTTCTTCATATGAAAGTCCTGACATCCCAGAAATCAGTCTGGTGAACCTTCTCTGTACTCCCTCTATGGCAAGAATGTCCTTCCTCAGATTAGGAGACCAAAACTGTACGTAATACTCCAGGTGTGGTCTCACCAAGACCCTGTACAACTGCAGTAAAACCACCCTGCTCCTATACTCAAATCCTTTTGCTATGAATGCTAACATACCATTCGTTTTCTTCACTGCCTGCTGCACCTGCATGCCTACTTTCAATGACTGGTGTACCATGACACCCAGGTCTCGTTGCATCTCCCATTTTCCTAATCGGCCACCATTCAGGTAATAGTCTACTTTCCTGTTTTTGCCACCAAAGTGGATAACCTCACATTTATCCACATTATACTGCATCTGCCATGCATTTGCCCACTCACCCAGCCTATCCAAATCATTTACAGGGGTCGGAGAGGAATTTCCCGGTTTTTTTTCCCGAATTGGACCTGGGTTTTTATCCGGTTTTTTGCCTCCCCCAGGAGATCACGAGGTTCTTGGGGTGGAGAGGGGTGATAGCGGTATAAAGGGGAGGGTAGTGTCTTGTGTTCTGTGTCTTGTGTCTACTGTTTGTGGGTAAGTGTGTCTGTTTAGTGTTCAGCCATGAGCGAATGGCGGTGCGGGCTCGATGGACCTGGTGGTCTGCTCTCGCACCTACTTTCTATGTTTCTATGTTTCTATTTTGCCGCCTCCTAACATCCTCCTCACAGCTAACACTGCCCCCCAGCTTCTTGTCATCCGCAAACTTGGAGATGTTGCATTCAATTCCCTCGCAATTAATATATATTGTAAATAGCTGGGGTCCCAGCACTGAGCCTTGCGGTACCCCACTAGTCACTGCCTGCCATTCTGTAAAGGACCCGTTAACTCCTACTCTTTGTTTCCTGTCTGTCAGCCAGTTCTCTATCCACATCAATACTGAACCCCTAATACCGTATGCTTTAAGTTTGTATACTAATCTCTTATGTGGGACCATGTTGAAAGTCTTCTGAAAGTCCAGATATAACACATCCACTGATTCTCCCTTATCCACTCTACTAGTTACATCCTCGAAAAATTCTATAAGATTCGTCAGACATGATTTACCTTTCATAAATCCATGCTGACTTTGTCCAATGATTTCACCACTTTCCAAATATGCTGCTATCCCATCTTTAATAACTGACTCTAGCAGTTTCCCCACTACCAATGTTAGACTAACTGGTCTGTAATTCCCCATTTTCTCTCTCCCTCCCTTTTTAAAAAGTGGGGTTACATTAGCTACCTTCCAATCCTCAGGAACTACTCCAGGATCTAAAGAGTTTTGAAAAATTATCACATGCATCCACTATTTATAGGGCTATTTCCTTAAGTACTCTGAGATACAGCCTATCTGGCCCTGGGGATTTGTCGGCCTTTAATCCAGTCAATTTACCTAACATCACTTCCCGGCTAACCTGGATTTCACTCAGTTCCTCCATCTCATTTGACCCCCGATCCCTTGATATTTCCGGCAGATTAATTAAGTCTTCCTTAGTGAAGACAGAACCAAAGTAGTTATTCAATTGGTCTGCCATCTCCTTGTTCCCCATGATCAATTCACCCGTTTCTGACTGCAATGGACCTACATTTATTTTAACTAATCCTTTCTCTTCACATATCTATAAACACTTTTCCAGTCAGTTTATATAGTCCCTGCCAGTTTTCTTTCATAATCTATTTTCCCTTTCCTAATTAAGCCCTTTGTCCTCCTCTGCTTGTCTTTGAATTTCTCCCAGTCCTCCGGTAGGCTGCTTTTTCTGGCTAATTTGTATGCTTCATCTTTTGTTTTGATACTATCCCTGAATTCCCTAGTTATCCACGGATGCACTACCTTCCCTGATTTATTCTTTTGCCAACCTGGATGAACAATTGTTGTTGTTCATCCATGCAGCCTTTAAATGCCTTCCATTGCATATCCACCGTCAACCTTTTAAAATTCAATTGCCAGTCTATCTTGGCCAATTCACATCTCATATCCTCAAAGTTACCTTTCTTTAAGTTCAGAACCCTTGTTTCTGAATTAATTATGTCACTCTCCATCTTAATGAAGAACTCAACCATATTATGGTCACTCTTGCCCAAGGGGCCACGCACAACAAGACTGCTAACTAACCCTTCCTCATTACTCAATACCCAGTCTAGAATAGCCTGCTCTCTCATTGGTTCCTCTACATGTTGGATTAGAAAACTATCCCGCGTACATTCCAAGAAATCCTCTTCCTCAGCACTCCTGCCAATTTGATTCACCCTATCTATATGTAGATTGAAGTCACCCATTATAACTGTTTTACCTTAGAGGAGCTTAAATGTGCATGCAGAGTTTGATTTGACCCGACAACATCAATGGTAAAGTAGAGATATTGTTTAAGCAGAAAGGTGCGACAAGTTGCTGGATGATTCAAGTTGCTCTGCTGTTATGCTCCTTGAACGTAACAGCCTCCCTTCACCCTCTCTAATTTCCAACAGATTTCTGGTGACAAAGGAGACCTTGGGCCTTGCAGGTCAATGCCAGCTCTCGGTGCAATCCCAGCAGTTCAACAATCTTTAATTTCTCATGTAACGTATTGTCTCTCACATGCCCATCAGCTCCACCCTGATTCTCATGCCAAACACCTACACCAGAAGCTATGCCTGAAGAAGGGTCTCAACCCAAAACGTCACCTATTCTTTCGCTCCATAGATGCTGCCTCACCCGTTGAGATTCCCCAGCATTTTTTATCTACCTACCCCAGAAGATATCTGCAATCATCAATTAACCCTAGCAGCATGACATCAGCATGTGGAAGGAATCCAGAACAACCAGGGAAATTCCAAATGGGTGCAAGCAGAATGTTTGCACTGCCCTCAAGGCCACCTCCAGTCAAAGAAGAATAACATCAGCTTCCCCACTGATTTTACATCACTGCAGCATTTCAGTCCTGGAATTGTTCCAGCTCAATCCA
This sequence comes from Leucoraja erinaceus, assembly GCF_028641065.1. NCBI lineage: Eukaryota > Metazoa > Chordata > Chondrichthyes > Rajiformes > Rajidae > Leucoraja > Leucoraja erinaceus. The sequence continues at coordinate 37,220,722 of NC_073390.1, forward strand.
TCCAACACTCTTTTTCAGGCCTCCGCATCCTTCCAAAGGTCTGGTTGTTAGAATTTTCAATTACCCTTGTGAGCTCAAATCATGCTTTGCATAACGACAATGGAAGTTTACCTTTGGTGCCTGGAAGTTGGGTTAAATAGAGCAATATTTTTATGCATCTTGCTATTTGATTTTGATGTCATATTTAATGTAAAGGGTAGATGTTCTGTGACTTTCACCGAGGCTGTGATTAACCTTCCCTGTCATCCTGACATCCAACATGCTATTGTGCAGTGGAACCTCAGCCTGTGCAGTGACACTTAAAGGCAAGTTACGCCAGTGATTTCCATTCATGTGTATTTAGTTAATGGATGGAACCAAGCCAGAAACATGAAAGCACAACCAATAAAAAAGCACCATCCTGACCAGTTCTCAGCCTGTGGGGTACAACTCCACTTGGAACCTGTCTGAGGTATAGCTTTTAAATCAAATACTTCCCACTACAGTGAATGTTCATCAAGCTCTTTATCCTACCCATCCCTCCCATATCCTACATATGCTCTTCATTCTTCCAACTAATCTCCCATGTTTAACTCAGGCTACAGTCAGGAAAGTCTGTTCCAGGACAAACTGAGACTGATTCCCAGCTTCTCAGCCATACCCCATTTGTTAAAGCCTAATCAGACCTAATAATAATAATAATAATAATAATAATAATAATAATAATAATAATAATAATAATAATAATAAATATAATTAAATAATAAAGATATTATTATTATTATTATTATTATGATGATGATTATTATTATTATTATTATTATTATTATTATTATTATTATTATTATTATTATTATTATTATTATTATATTACCAGACAGGTTCCAAGTGGAGTTGTACTCCACAGGCTGAGAACTGGTCAGGATATTGCTTTTTTATGGAGGGGCACTGCAGATCTCAGAAGTACTGCAGAGGCCTGTTCCTTCATGAGTGACCTTCAATCCACAGTCCACACTGCAAAGCCCAAGATCATGAGGTTCCACTCACGCGTGCAGGAAAGAAAAATCGGTGACTTTGCAGAATTTGAACGATTTTCCTTTTCCATTTTTTCAACCTGAAGTGAATTACATGATGCACACAATGTGCTTCATGATTTAATTTCGAAGCTGGATCCTGATTCATAATCTCTGCCTCATATTATTGTTTACAGCAGTTAATTAGAACAAAATATTCACTTTAAAATCGATCTGTTTTGTGCATTGCTGACCCAATTTGTATTACAGAGCTGACCAATCTTGAAAGGCTGTTCTCCAGAGATTTTCAATATGTTGTATTACTAATTTTGAATCTAAATGAAAATAGCATAAGAAATACAAGCTTCAATTGCTCTTGGGCCATAAAACAAAGGTATTAATAAGTACTTAGGTTATAAAGTCAGGCTGCCAAGATCTATTTATAAACACCCTGATGTAAACAAGTAATGTGACAATAGAGGAAATTCCAAGCGTCACTTGTTGCATTTCCTTGTTACAAAAATTCCCAACCAAAGAGTATATAAACAGTTGACAGAATCCCAAAAGCACACCAGTTCTTCATTATCATCACAACATATTCCGCAGCAAAGTTATCTTATAAACCAGTGATCAGCAATGAACACTCTCAAGAGACTTCTCCCAGTAGCTTTGCTATCATTGATAGTACTGAGCATGTTTGGTAATTCGCTTTCAGCAGGTAAGTCCTAGAGATGCCTTTTAATTCATTCCTACTAATCAGATTTGAAGAAAGATATTTACTTGTACTGTATGCATAACTATATTTTTCATTCTTCCAGCTATGACATACGGAGACTGCTGTCTCGCTTATTCAAAGAAGCGACTGCCACGAAAATTAATCTCTGGCTATGTAGAGCAAAAATCCAATGAAATATGTGAGAAAGATGCAATTATGTAAGTACAAATAAACAATATATTACTGATGAGCATAGAACAACACTTATTACAATGTTCAATGAATGGATCAATAATTTAAATGTTTGATAGATTCTACACCATCAGAGGAAGAGCAGTGTGTGCAGCTCCTGAGCAGCAATGGGTGAAGAAAGCATTGTATTTTTTGAGGTAAGACCAAGCAACATAATAATTAACTGAGAACATTGAGAAAGCTGCAGCAGTGATCTGAAATGTATGAAGTGTTGCCAACATTTGGGGCCCATGGTGGTGCAGCGGTAGAGTTGCTGCCTAATGCCCCTGTCCCACTTAAGAAACCTGAAAGGAAACTTCTGGCGACTTTGCGCCCCACCCAAGGTTTCCTTGCGGTTCCCAGAGGTTGCAGTTGGTTGCTGGAGGTTGCAGGTAGTGGAAGCAGGTAGGGAGACTGACAAAAACCTCTGGGAACTGCACGGGTGGGGCACAAAGTCTCCAGAGGTTTCTGTTCAGGTTTCCTAAGTGGGACAGCGGCATTATTGCGCCAGAGACCCAGGTTCGATCCTGACCATGGGTGCTATCTGTACGGTGTTTGTCCATTCTCCCCGTGACCTGCGCGAGTTTTCACCGGGTGCTCCAGTTTCTGCCCACACTCCAAAGGCATGCAGCTTTGTAGGTTAATTGGCTTGGTATAAATGTAAATTGTCCCTAGTGTGTGTAGGATAGTGTTAGTGTGCGGGGATCGTTGGTCGGCACGGACTTGGTGGGCCGAAGGGCCTGTTTCCGTGCTGTATCCTCAAACAAAACTAAACTAAACAATCAAGAGTAAATGAGGGTTGCATCCACAATCACACTTCTGAATGTAAATCTCAAAAATATTATTTTCTTTGCCAAGTTGCTGTAAAATGCAAACAACTACTCAGTAATATTTGATATATAGAAGAAATTATTGACAGGACGTTTTCATTGATTTTTTTTCTTGTTATAATATTTGATTACCGTATTTGAAACTTATTAATCTGCTTGTCTTCCAGCAAAAAGCTGAAAAAAATGTCACAAGATTGAGCCGCGTCTCGAGGAAAGAAGTTGGCTGCATTTAGCTGGATTTATTTCACGAAACCTTTCTGCACAGTATCTGTGCCCAGACAATAGAAGTTTGTTAAAACTTCCATAATTTGTATCACTCACATTTGATGTGTAAGCCACTTTATTTTTAGTATGTTCTACTGAACTTAATGAAGTATATTCTTATTTATTTTTTGCTACATCGTTCTGGTTGTGAATTAAATGACAGTGATTGTAATATAATCACCTGTATGTGTGTTCAGTCAATCTAAGCTTGACTTATTGGAAAGTGAAACGTAAAGAGGAATATCTCCGAGTTTAAATGTCACCATGTTGCTTGCCACCATTGTTGTTATACTCAAATGTCAGTGAATGAAAAATAAAGATAATTATTTCAGTTTTGTTCTTCAGTAATTTATTTTATGAGATCTTGTTTGCCTCACTAACGGAAACCCAAATAATGATAAAACACTTACAGCATTGCCACAAGAGCTCAACACATACACCTTTCCAAGTCATGAGATCTGTCATTACGCCAACCTAAATGAATCTTCAGAGATTTTCATTCATGTGGACTTCGTTCTTAGATGGCACCAGCCAGAAACATGAATGCACAGCCCTTGTGAAGTCTAATTAAGCTTCAACAAATAGGCTTCAGCTGAGAATCTATCTCAGATTGTCCTGGAAGTGACTTTCCAGACTGCCGCTCTGAGTTGCACATGGGATATTAGTTGAAGGAATGAAGAGTGTATGTGAGATGTGGGAGGGATGGGTAGGATGAGGAGCTACAGGAAGATTCACTGCAGTGGGAAGTGCTTGACTGTAACTACAGTATTTCTGAGACATTTACAAGTGTAGTACTAACCCACAGGCTGAGACCTGGTCAGGATGTTGCTTTCTTTATGGAGGGGACTCCACAGACCTTAGAATTACTGCAGGGGCCAGTTCCTTCATGAGTGACCTTCAATCCACAGACCACACGGCAAGGATCAAGATCATGAAGTAGAAACAACCAACTACACATGCTGGATACACACAAGGACACAAAGTGCTCAGCAGGTCAGGCAGCATCCCTTGTATGGGCGGACATCGCTTTTAAACCATGGGGGGGGGACACAATTTCCTGATGGTACAATTACATGTGCATGACAACTAACAATATTATCTCCTCCCACTCCCTCCCACCCCCCCCCCCCCCCCCCCCCCCCCCCCCCCCCACACACACACACACACACACACACACACATACACATCTTACACACATCTTACACACATCTTACTATAATGATCCTGGGACCTGGGGAAGATTTGAGAAACAGTGAAAGAAGGCCAAAAGTGGTGTAATTTAAAATAGATATATATTTGCACTGAGGCCTAACATCTAGGAGCTGGTGGCCTCCAACTGCAATCGTCCTTGAGGGCTCCGGTCGCTGAGCCTGTGGACTTAGCATCACGGAGCTGGCTGACTTCGGAGGCTGTGGTGGAGTTGCGGATGCGACTCAACTTTGGAGGCTTCAGCCGCGGGCCCTGTGGACTGTAATAACGGGCGCTCGCAGATCCCTGGTTGGTGACTGACTTTTGGGAGATCCAGCAACAACAGCAGCTTCTTCCACCCCGAATCGTGGGGCTTGAATTGGCCCAATCGCGGGGCCTTTCATCGCCCGGCACGGCTTAAAATTGGCCGCGGGATCTACCATCGCCCGGCGGGGGCTTCAACATCGAGAGCCTCGATCGCCTCGACGCAGCAGTTTGACTGCCTGACCGAGGGAGATATAGCAAGGGGTAGATAACATGGGGTGGATTGTCTCACACCTCTCAAAACATTGGGGGGGACACGCACTCCCCCCCCCATCTCCCCAGGGATTTCCACCTATATGGATAGATGAGGTTTCTAACTAGACAAAGTGGGACCCTTTGGGTCCCTGTCACACAGGAGGCTTGGTCCCCCAACGCAATATTCCACCATTCACCTAGAGCCCCCAAATGCACAGGCGCAGCTCATTTCCCCTCATCCCTAGCACTTTTGCCCCCTCCTCCACCCTCCCTCTTCTTTCCCCTCTCCTCCTCTCCTCCCCAAATCTATCCCTCACCTCTCCCTCCCTCTCCTTTCCCCTACCCGCAGTCATCCATCCCTCCCTCCCTCCCTCCATAACTCTGTTCCCCTCCCTACTCCCCTCCTCTCCCACTATCCACTCTCCTCCCCCACCCCAGGATCTCGAGGCTGCCGCTCCACTGCCTTCTTGCATACCCCGGAGGAGCATCAGCCATCAGCGCCCTCAGAGCCAGGCCTTGGTTCGGCCCGGAAGCACCAGCAGCTACAGCCGCGCCGGCGTGTGGGCGGGGGAGGGGGGAGAGCTCGCAGAAAAGATGGGGGAAGAGCCATGGGGGAGAAGGGGGCTACCACGGGGGAGAGGGCAGGAGCCAGCGAGGGGTCCAGAGGGGAAAGGGGTTCAGCTGTTGTGCGTCGCGATGGCAGTGCGTTTGGGATTTATAGCGGGTGCTGGATTCTCTCCTCCGTCGGGATCAGACTCTCCGTTTTCCGTTTGGTGACATTGCCGCGCTGCTTGGCTGCTTCGGATCCCCCCCGCTCTTCTGGTCGCTCCACTTTCCTCTGCTCCAGTAAAGACGCGATGGCGTAGGAAGGGGAAGACCATCCTGGGGAGTTACAGGGGAAGAGACTATTCCGCGCGGCGCTGGAAGGCAGGAGAAGAGATTGAAATCTGATGAACTTTGATGACATTCAACCGATCGGAACGAAACTTGGTGGACTCACAGCACAAGAGAACGGTGAGTGAACTGGTGAAAAATCGTAGCGCTATCGCGAATCATTTTTGCGCAAATAGAATGACCGCCAAACCGGAAGATAAGATCAGAGTTTTAGTTATGTATTAGACTAAGTGGGACCCGTTGGGTCCCATGTTCACATGGGAGGGCTGGTCCCCTATGCAATATTCTACCTCTCCACCAATTCCAATATTGATGGCCACTGGGGGGGGGGGGCTTTCTGTAGTGCTAGTATGGATGTTGTGGGCCAAAGGGACTGGTTTCCAGAGGGCTAGTATGGACATTGTGTACCGAATGGATTATTGGGCTGGCAGCTCAGTCACTCTGGCTTGGTGGGCTGGCAGCTCAGTCACTCAGGCCTGGTGGGCTAGCAGCTCAGTCTCTCAGGACTGGTGGGCTGGCAGCTCAGAAACTGCCAGAAATTCTGCCCAAAACAGGTGAGAGACTCCGTGAGAGAGAAGGGGGAGAGTTTGGAGAATCAATTTTAGACATTTTTCATCTTTTCCACAGATCACACCAATGAACAAGGAAAGTCTTTCCTGGCTTGGATCTCACAGGGAGCCAATCAAGGGAGGGAGAAAAATACTGGGGTGAGGTTTAATACTTACAGGGGGAATACTTACTAATGGGCCCATAGGGACTCCTCCTGGGCTTGTACAGGCCTGAGGGGCCGAAGGGAGATAAAAATAATCTGAGTGAATTCTCAGTGAAATGCACTTTTTGTGGACTTTTCCAGGCCTAGCACGGGCCTTTTGGGCCATAATTCTCCTCCTGGGCTAATATGGGCATTTGGGGCAATAGAGACTGGTTTCTGGGCTAATAGGGGCCTTGTGGGCCGAAATGAGTTTCAGGAAAGCCAAAGGTGGGCTGGCAGTTCACTCACTCATTCACGATTGGTAGGTTGACATTTCCCTCACTCACTCACTCACTCACGGCTGGTAGGCTGGCAGTTCACTCACTCATGGCTGGTGGGCTGGCAGTTCATTCACTCATGGCTGGTGGGCTGGCAGTTCATTCACTCACGGCTGTTGAGCTTGCAGTTGACTCACGGCTGGTGGGCTGGCAGTTGATTGACTCACAGTTGGTGGGCTGGCAGTTCACTCACGGCTATTCCTTGAAATTCCATTTAAAGCAGAGTGCAGGCCACCAAATTCATTTCATACCATTTTAAGCAGAGTGCAGGCCACCAAATTCAATTTCATACAATTTCAAGCAAAGTGCAGGCCACCAAATTCAAATGCAATTTTGTACCATTTCAAGCAGAGTGCTGGCCACCAAATTCAAATGCAATTTCATACCATTTGGGCTTTATACTGCAGGCCCCTGGGAAGGGAAGTCTTCATTGTGGCGATTGACAGGCGAGAGGACCAATCAGCTGATCTCAAGATTTTTTAAATATTCATAACTTTTTTATTTTTCATCGATCGGAAAAATCCTCAGGACTGTGAGTAAGATGGCCAAAATCATAGTGATATATGGTAGCATTTTTTCTAAAATCAATATCCAGTGAAGTGGGAGAGAGAAAGAGAGAGAAGAGAGAGAGAGAGAGAGAGAGAGAGAGGAGGAGAGAGAGAGAGAGAGAGAGAGAGAGAGAGAGAGAGAGAGAGAGAGAGAGAGAGAGAGAGAGAGAGAGAGAGAGAGAGAGAAGAGAGAGAGAGAGCAGAGAGAGAGAGAGAGAGAGAGAGAGAGAGAGAGAGTACCAACCAATTTTATTATTGGCAAAATAATGACAGAAGCATTAATTGTTTTGTACTTTCATGTACGTCTTGTAAGAGGTGACTATTGTCACACACAACAATGAATCAGAGGCACTGCATTTGATGTGCGCTTATTATTTTAGAAGTGTTTGCACTGAACAAATGCAGAATGCTTTGTGTGCTTTCTTGTTTGTATTGTGCCTGCTGCTCAGCTTTTACAATAAAACAAAAGTGACGTGAAAAAAAAAAAAAGAGAGAGACTCCAAACACTAGCAACAGTAATTAAAGATTATCAAAACCCTCTTGATTCCCCAATTACCTTGGAAGAACTGACCATAAAAATAAAATCTCTCCACTCAAAGAAAGCCTGTGGTCCAGACAGCATCAAAAATGAAATGCTCAAGTACAGCACTCCGGAGATGCAGGACATAGTGCTGTTCAACATCATACTACGATCAGGTTACTTCCCTGATATTTGGTGCCAAGGTCTTATTTCACCCATTTATAAGAATGGAAACAAATTAGACCCAAATAATTATCATGGCATCTGTGTCAGTAGCTGCATAGGGAAGTTATTCTGCAGTGTCATAAACAACAGAATGCAGGATTTCCTTAACAAACACAACATTCTCAGTAAAAACCAAATTGGCTTCCTCCCAAAACACCGTACCACTGACCACATTTATACCCTCCACACCCTCATTGAAAAACATGTACACCAAACGAAAAATGGGAAAATATTTGCCCATTTTATTGACTTTGAGAAAGCATTTGACTCTATTTTGCATGAAGGGCTCTATTACAAACTCGTCGGGTGTGGTATAGGAGGAAAGGTATATGACCTTATCAAATCAATGTATCTGAATAATAAATGTGGCGTTAAAATTGGGGACAAACGCACTGATCTCTTCGCCCAGAGAAGAGGTGTCCAGCAAGGCTGCAATCTGAGCCCGACACTGTTTAATGTATATATCAACGATTTGGCAGTAAAGTTGGACCAGAGCACAGCGCCGAGCCTCTGTCTTCTGGACGGAGAGGTAAAATCCCTGTTTTATGCGGATGACTTAGTTCTGCTGTCCCCCACAGAACAGGGACTGCAGCAACAGTTGGACCTACTTGGTGAGTACTGCCAAAATTGGGCCCTGGCAGTAAATCTAAAGAAAACCAACATCATGATTTTTCAGAAAAGACCCAGATGCCAGGAAGATAAATACAAATTTACTCTCAATGGTAATGTTATCGAACACACTATGAGCTATACTTACCTTGGTCTAACTATTTCAACATCAGGGAGCTTCAATATGGCAGTGAATGCACTAAAAGAGAAAGCTCGAAGAGCTCTGTATGCAATAAAAAGAAGATTCTACAACATCCAAATCCCAGAGGGGGACATTACAGACTTCATAAGTACGTCAGAGGCCCACCTGTTTCTTCATGAGTGACCCGTGAACCCACAGACCAAGCTGCAAGGACTAAGATTATGATGTTCCACTCAAGCACGCAGGAAAGCAAAAGTCAGTGACTTTGCGGAAGTTGAACCATTTCCCTTTTTCTTTTTTTTTTTAAACCTGAAGTAAATTACATAATGCACAAGGTGTGCTGAATGATTACATTTCTAAGCTGATTTCTGATTAATGATCTCTGCCCCAAATTATTGTTTCATTTTGCACAAAATTTTACAAAGGATAATTGGAATAAAATATTCACTTTTTTGATCAATTTTTTCAGCAGTGCTGACCCAATTTGTATTACTGGCCAAAATTGAAAGACTGTTCTCCTTAGATTTTCAATATGTTGTGTTACTAATTTTAAATCTAAATGGAAACAACATAGGAAATAAACAAAACATGCTTTCAATCGATCTTGGACAGTGAAACAAAAGTGTATGGAAATAATTGTAAACTTAGACTACTAAGATCTATTTAGAAACACCCTGATGTAATCAGGTGAAGTGACGTAGAGGAAAACCCAAAGATGTCACGGAAGGCATTTCCTTGCTTCATAAAACTTCCCAATCAAAGTGTATATAAACAGTTGACAGAATCCCCAAAACACATCAGATCTCAGTTGCAACCTCAACATTCTCTACGGCAAAGTTATCTTATAAACCAGTGATCAGCAATGAACACTCTCAAGAGACTTCTCCCAGCAGCTATGCTCTCATTGATTGTACTGAACATGTTTTGTAATACACCATCAGCAGGTAAGTCCGAGATATGCCTTTTAACTCATTCCTACGAATCAGATTTGAAAATATATATTTGATTGTGCTACATGCATGACAATATTTTTCACTTTTCCAGCTGCAACATACGGCGACTGCTGTCTCGCTTATTCAAAGAAGCGACTGCCACAAAAATTGATCTCTGGTTATGTGGAGCAAAAATCCAATGAAATATGTGAGAAAGATGCAATTATGTAAGTACAAATAAACAATACATTGCTTTTGAAAATAGAACAAAACTTATTACAATGTTCGGTTAATGGATCAACAATTTAAATATTTTATAGATTCTTCACCGTCAGAGGAAGAGCAGTGTGTGCAGATCCTGAGCACCATTGGGTGAAGAAAGCACTGAATTTTTTGAGGTAAGCAACATAATAATTTGACAAAGCTACAGCAGTGAAATGAAATGTATAAAGTGTCGCCAATCAAGAGTAGATGAGGGTTGCGTCCACAATCAAACTTTTGAATATAAATCTCAAAAATATAATTTCTTTTGCAAAGTTGCTGTAAAATGTAAACAACTCAGTAATATTCCGATATTTAGAAGAAGTCTTTGACAGCATGTTTTCATTGATTTTTTTCTTGTTACAACATTTGATCACTTGAAATTTATTGATCTCTTTGTCTTCACAGCAAAAAGCTGAGAAAAATGTCACAGAATTGAGCCGCGTCTCAAGCCGGGTCGAGGGAAGAAATTGGCTGCATTTAGCTGGATTCATTTAAAAAAAAACCTTCCTGCATAGTATCTATGATAATAGAAGTTTAGTAAAATTTCTGTAATTTGTATCACTCACAATTGAGCCACTTTATTGTTAGTATGTTCTACTGAACATGAAGAAGTAACTTAAATGTATATTCTTATTTATATTTTGCTACATTGCTACAACAAACTGATTGTGAATTAAATGAAGGTAATTGTAATATAATCACCTGTATGTGTATCAGTCAATCTAAGCTTGATTTATTGGAAAGTGAAAGATGACGAGGAATATCTCTGAGTTTAAGTAGCACCGTGTTAATTGCCACCTTTGGTCATTTTAAATGGCTGCGAATGAAAAATAAAGATAATTACTTCAGTTTTCTTCTTCGGTGATTTATTTTATGAGATCTCGTTTGCCTCACTAACGGAAACCTAGTCAATGATAAACCACTTGCAGCATTGCCAGCTCATTACATACACCATTCCAACTTCATCAGCCATGAGGCGGATTGTTCCCATTGTTCAAAATCCCAGGAAAGCCAACAAGGGATTCCAGAGGTCCGACCTTTAACCGTTGCCCTCTGGTTATGGACATCTCAGGGGAAATGTTGTCAACATCTACCCGGTGTAGTTTCCTTTTTCACCTGTGTTTTTTCTTGGGCTTCATACAGTTTTCATTTCCTTTTTTCAACTCCCTTCCACTTTTAATGCATTCAAAATCTAGGTTTATGTCAAATTTCATTGGTGAGCTTAAATGTGCATGAAGTTTTTGGTTTGACAACAATTTATATGGCAATGCAGAGATACTCTGTGGACTGCCAACAAAGTGTCACAAATTGCTGGATAATTCATTGATTGTCCCTCCGGTGGCTGATTATCACACAGCAAAAGCCTTTCACTGTACGTCTGTACATGTGACAATAAACTCAAAGTCAAAGCTCTGCTGGTCTGCTCTGTGAATGTGACTGCTTCCCTTCTGCCTTTGTAATTTCCAATGAATTTCTGGAGTCCCTCACTAAGTCTTGTGGTTAGAGGGCAGCGCAGTGACATAATGGTAGCGTTTCTACCTTACAGCTCTCTGTACAGAGTTTGCACTGTGACCATGGGATATTCTCCGGGTGCTCCAATTTCCTCCTACACTCCAAAGACATGCAGGTTTGTAGGTCAATAGACTTTGGTAAAATTGTGACTTGTCCCGAGTGTGTAGGATATTGCTAGTGTATAGGATGATCACTGGTCAGTGCAGACTCGATTGGCCGAAGGGCCTTATTCTGGATTATATGTCTAAAGTCTCTAAAGTGTAAAGTATAAAGAACATAGAACATAGAAAAGTGCAGCACACGAACAGGCCCTTCAGCCCATAGGGTCTGTGCAAACATGATGCCAGAAGGAACTAATCTCCTCAGCCTTCTCTGATCCATATCCATCCATTCCCCACATATCCATGCGCTATCTATATGCCTCTTAAACACATTTCATGCTCACATAACCCATCCAACCGCTCAGCACCGATAAACAGTAAATCGCAGATTTTCATTCATGCAGCTAAGAATTTTTATTAGGACTTTCATTGTAAATTTATTTTCTTCCTTTTTATTTCCCATCTCAACCCCCTCTCTCTCTCTCTCTCTCTCTCTCTTTTCTTAAAAAAAAATTCTCAGTATCTATTTGACTTTTATTTACCCATTTCCATTTGAGTCTATGTTAACCCATCACAAGGTCATAAGGTCATAAGTAATAGGAGCAGAATTAGACCATTTGGCCCATCAAGTCTACTCTGCCATTCAATCATGGCTGATCTACCTCTCCCTCCTAATCCCATTCTCCTGCCTTCTTCCCATAACCCCTGACACACGTACCAATCAAGAATCTATCTATCCCTGCCTTAAAAATATCCATTGAAGGCCTCCACGGCCTACTGTGGTAAATAATTCCACAGATTCTGCCTAAATAATTTCCTCCTCATCTCCTTCCTAAAGGAACGTCCTTAATTCTGCGTATATGGCCTCTAGTGCTGGACTCTCCCAAATTGAGACATCCACATCCAGTCTATCCAAGCCTTTCACTATTCGGTAGGTTTCAATGAGGTGCCCCCTCATCCTTCTAAACTCCAGCAAGTACAGGTCCAGTGCCGTCAAACGCTCATCAAATGTTAACCCACTCTTTCCTGGGATCATTCTTGTAAACCTTCTCTGGCCCTCTCGAGAGCCAGCACATCCTTCCTCAGATATGGTGCACATAATTGCTCACAATACTCCAAATGCGGCCTGACCAGCGCCTTATAAAGCCTCGGCATTACATCCCTGTTTTTGCATTCTAGCCCTCTTGAAATAAATGGTATGTCATCCAGACAGTCCCATTTGCCTGCTCATTTTTCACAACTTCCTATTTTTTTTAATCCTCTTCCCTTTTGAAAAATGCAATTGAATCTGTCTCATCTACCCTTCGAGGTAGATCATTTCAGATAACAATGACTAACTGTTCCAACAAGTTTTAATTTCTCTGCACCTTTGCTTGAACTTTTGACAGTCACTTTCAATCTCTGTATTCAAGGCATTGATATCTTTTGTCTTTTGTTCTTAACTTCAATTGATTATGACTGGCCCTGGATTCACTAATGTCCTACACCCTTTGGCGTTTTGTAACTTAATCTTGTAAAAAAACTTTGAGCCAAGCTCAAAGACCCAACAGTAAATTCCAGGACATTGCTCCTTTGTAGCCTCCTTTCCCTAGATCAACCATATCACGTACACTTTACTCAAAGATAGGTACAAGCGTGGAAATAAGACCTTCGGCCCACCGAGTCCACACAGACCAGCGATCCCCGCACATTAACAGTACCCTACACATTAGCAACAATTTACATTTATACCAAGCCAATTAACCTACAAACCTGTATAACTTGATTGTGGGAGGAAACGAAGATCTCGGAGAAAGCCCACGTGGTCACGGGAAGATCGTAAAAACTCCGTACCGACAGCACCCGTAGTCGGGATCAAACCCGCGTCTCTGGCGCTGAAAGCGCTGCAAGGCAGCAACTCAACCGCTGCACCATCGTGCCGCCCTTGCTATTTTGCTTTCTGTCAAAGCTGTCCTGGACATATTTACCAAAGACAAGAGCATCGCGGGATAGCACAGTGGCACAGCTGGTAGAGCTGCTGCCTCACAGCGCCAGAAAATTAGGTTCAATCCTGTCCTCGGGCGCTGTCTGTGTGGAGTTTGCACGTTCTCCTTGTGACCATATGGGTTTCCTCCTGGTGCTCTGATTTCCTCCCACATCCTAAAGATGTGTGGGCTTTGTAGTTTAATTGGCATCTGTAAATTGCCCCTAGTGTATAGGGAGTGGATACGAAAGTGGAATGACATAGAATTAGTGTGAACAGGTAATCAATGGTCAGTGGGGTGAAGGCATGTTTCCATGCTGCATCTTTCAATCAATAAATCAATCACGGAAACTACTCTGTATCAGTCAGGTAGAAAAAATATCTAAAGCGTGTGATGGAGTCAACTGTAAGAACTAGATTGGTCACATCAATGGGAACCAAGCAGATCACTATTTCTCAACCCAACATTCTAATTTGAGCAACATACGGGAGCTTTCATCAGAAAACCCAATAGTTGGGATTTCCCCAGAAAAAGGCATATTAATTTGCCCTTATTCCCACGCAAAACCCACCTGATTAATAGGTTTGGTTCTCCGTCAGAAGTGGTCAATAGAAATGAATGTGTGGTTCATATTCCAGAGGTCATTTTGCTATACCAATCAAATAAAAATTCCTACCCCAATATTTTCCATTGAGCTTTATCCTTTCAACCAAGCGATCGCAGCGTATGTTACTATAAATGACCTTTCAAACGCATAATGGAAGCTATGTTTTCACAACGGAACTATCTGTTTGAGGGTGGAACCGATGACAAGTGAATAGAATCTAGGTTATTTGATCGTTTACTCATCACAGTTCTGACAAGGTAACTGCCAAATCCATTGCTACAAGTTACAAATTAATCCATCCTTTATTTGACCTACATGTTCAAACAAATTGCTAAAGATGCCTCATTAACTACCTTGGGTTTTCATGTTCAGTGAACAACTACAGATATCAAACCACAAAAGTCAATGAAAAGCTACACTAGCTGGTGGCTAATCCAGGGCGTGTAAAGCTGTGCTATAATATTCATTGGTGATATGCCAAACAGCAAGGCTTTTTAGTTCCGAGACACAGCATGAAAACAGGCCCTTTGTCCCACTGACTCCATGCCAACCATTTATCACTTGCTCACACTAATTCAGATTCAGATTCAGATTCAACTTTAATTGTCATTGTCAGTGTACAGTACAGAGACAACGAAATGCATTTAGCATCTCCCTGGAAGAGCGACATAGCATATGATTTGAATAAATATTTACATTACCATATACAGACATAGTGTTTTTCCTGTGGGAGGAGTGTCCAGGGGGGGGGGGGGTGATTGGCAGTCACCGAGGTACGTTGTTGACTATAGTGACAGCCGCTGGGAAGAAGCTGTTCCTGGACCTGCTGGTCCGGCAACGGAGAGACCTGTAGCGCCTCCCGGATGGTAGGAGGGTAAACAGTCCATGGTTGGGGTGAGAGCAGTCCTTGGCGATGCTGAGCGCCTTCCGCAGACAGCGCTTGCTTTGGACAGACTCAATGGAGGGGAGCGAGGAACCGGTGATGCGTTGGGCAATTTTCACCACCCTCTGCAATGCCTTCCGGTCGGAGACAGAGCAGTTGCCATACCGTACTGTGATACAGTTGGTAAGGATGCTCTCGATGGTGCAGCGGTAGAAGTTCACCAGGATCTGAGGAGACAGATGGACCTTCTTCAGTCTCCTCAGGAAGAAGAGACGCTGGTGAGCCTTCTTGATCAGAGTTGAGGTATTATGGGTCCATATTCTATGTTATCCCACTTTCTCATCCACTTCCCATACACTGGGGCCAATTTACAGCAGCTAATAAATCTACAAACCCGCATGTCTTCGGGATGAGAGAGGAAACTGGAGCACCTGAAGGAAACCCACACGGTCAAAGGGAGAGCATACAAACTCCACACAGACAGCTCCCAAGGTCAGGATCAAACCTAGGTCTCCGGCAGCATGAAGCAGTATCTCTACCAGCTGTGCCATTGTGCTGCCCCACATAGTTCACCAAGAACACACACACTCTTGAACTTATACGGCATGTTCTCAACCTCAAGGGCCTGTCCCACTTGGGCGTTATTTGCACGTCATTTACACAACATCATATTTTACGCATCAAGACGCAAGCGTGCATTACGCACGCATGAAGTGTGCATGGTGCGTGGTGAGATGTATTGTCGTAGGCAGTGACGCGCAGTAGTGCGCAGCACCCCATGACGCGCAAATGAGGCCCAAGTGGAACAGGCCCTTCAGTGTTCAAAATGCTTTAAAGCCAAGAACCGGCACCTTGTATTTTATGCGTTTTTTAATGGGTTTTTTTGTGATTTACGTGTTTTTGAAATAACATTTCAAATAACATTGAATAACTTTCCTTTAATATTAACATTTGATTTACATGTTGGAAATAATGTGCCCAAATTTACCGCTGACTGTGTAGTCACGTATATGTTTAATTTACATGTTCTTTTTAATTACGTGATGCTTTTCAGCACGTATCCCTCATGTAAAATGTGAGGAGTGTACTTTCTGAAATTTAGTTCTAACATAAGGAACTCAATACTTTGAAAAACAGGTTTCAGATTCCCCTTGTATATGATGCATGCACATTTTCACTCCTATTCACACACACGCACCACTGATAGATGTGCAGTGAAAGCTAATGGCTTACAGTTCATTTCATAATATAACATGTAAAATATGTATTCATATATCTAAGGGACAGAATGGCATAGGACGCTCACACAGTAGCAGGTCTTAACGGAGTGTTGCGTCTTGCTTTTGCGTGTCTAGATTTACCAGATTTATGGTCCAAGACCATTTTCCCATGTTGATCCTCTTTAACAATGTTCAATACGATATCATTCACAAATATACAATGTTGCTCTTCTCCCTATCAGTTCTGTAACGCTGACCAGACACCACACCAAGCATGCCTTTATACGACAATATTTCTTCCTCACTGTGGAAACACAGAGTCTGCACTGACCAGCGATCACCCGTACACAGGTTCTGGGTCCAGGAAGAGACCCAAACCTTAAGAATGTCCTATCTTTGCTATCCATCGATACACACTCCCAGCTCATCCCCAGCTGCCTTACATCCTCCCAACCCTTGACCTAAGCATCAAGGGTATAAATGTACAATACAAATCTTTGCTTCTTATCCTTCACTGAGGTAGAAAATGGTAGAAATAGAAGGGAGGCATTATGAGGAGAGAGGCCTGTCACGTACAGGTTCTCACTGGGCTGAAGACAAGGGCCCCCCTTCTTATGGCCAGAGAGACCACTGAGCCCATTAAATGACTTCCTCGGTAATAAAATTCCCCAAGAAGGAACGAGCTGCTAGGGAGGGGTGTTTGCAGTCTCCAATGAGCGTCACAGCTTCCTTATGAAGAGTTCTGTTGTGAGCCAAGGGGCTTTTTAAATGGTGTCCAATTTTCCCGAAGCTAGCCTTCAACATAGTCGAAGGAGGTCAAAGGAGGTCTTCTACATAGTTGAAGGAGGGCGAAGGAGGTCTTCTACATAGTTGAAGGTCTTCAACATGACATTTTTTCAAACTCTCCTAAACTCTTCTAAACTCGCCAATTAGGTTGCCGCAGTGGGACAGCCCCTCTAGTTTAGTTTAGTTTTAGAGATACATATACTGTACATTGATGTTGCTCTGCTTCTTCAACTGTCCCTACTACTGTACTAACAAAATAATTTTGCACAGTTTAGGGAATTACACATTTTAATAGTATTTCTCAAACCATTTGGCTTAGGTTCATTTAGAAATACAGCGTGTAAACACAGAGTCTGCACCGACCAGTGATCACCTGTGCACAGGTTCTATCCTACACACTAGGGGCAATTCATTCAGTGTGTAGGATAGAATTACTGTAGTGTTTCTATCTTTCCTCCCATGTTGCAAAGACAATGTGGGAGGAAAGATAGAGCCACAACAGTAGTTCTATGCCACATACTGTGAATTGCCCCTGGTGTGTTGGATAGAACTAAGGTACCGGAGCACCTGGAGGAAACCCGCATGGTCACAAGGAGCATCCGAGGTCAGGATTGAACCCAGGTCTCTGGTGCTCTCAGACAGTGGATCTACCAGCGATCCGCAGAATTCACACAATTCACCAAAGTCATTTAAACTACAAACCTGCATGTCTTTGCAATGTGGGAGGAAACTGGAGCACCCAGAGAAAACCCACGTTGTCACAGGGAGCACCCAAGATGAATTAAACTCGGATCTCTGGCACTGTAAGGTAAGCAACCAGGAGAATTCTATCCTTGTTCTGCCTGACAGAGAGGGAGTGAGAGCAGAACCACAGGACACAGAGGAGACACGGGTGAGGAATCCATCTATGACAGCAAAGGGGAAACCACATGTACTAAAAAAAGAGGACTTCTTTGATGTCCAAGAATGGAAAGCATCAACCTGGGAGCAGAGGTGGCAGAAACAGAAATTGGGAGAAGGGGGATAGTGTCTTTGCTGGAGGTAGGATGGGAGAAGTTGTAGTCCAGATAACTGGGGGAATGGATATGTTTGCAGTAGAAGTCAGTCAACAGTCTGTGATGGAGACAGAGAAATCAAGAAAAGTGAGAGAGGTATCAGATAGTTCAAGTGAATTGGAATGCATAGTGGAAGTTATCCCTTTCCCAGTTTTGATGAAGGCTCCTTGAATCAAAATTGTAACTGTTCCTCATTCCACAGATACCGCCTGACTTGCTGAATATTCAACTTTTGTGATCAATTCCCTTAATCCTTGCCCAGATATGCTCTTAAATCACACCATGATTTCTGGAGTCAGATGAAGGGGAAGGGGGCAGGAAACAATGTCTAAATCTCTGAGGGGTGCTGTTATGAGCTATTCCTTCTGTTGATTCCTGCACCCAGTTAACATGTTATGCAATGTGTCAAAAGGAGACCAAAAATTGTATGACATGAGGCACCGTTATTTACTGTGTTGCCTGGGTTCAATGCCACACAAACTCACAGATCAAATACCAAACCAAACCAGGAAGAAGTCTATAAAGAGAATTTGATATTGATCTTGTTTTCAATCATTCCAAACAGTACACAAGGTAAGAACTCAATTATATTTAGTTAAAAGCAGAAAAAAAGATATGTGATACAATCCATTAGTAAGGTTTCATGGTCAGTTTATTGTCACATATACCAATTAAGGTACAGCGAAATTCGAAGTACCAGTAATATGTGATTGCTCCAAAACCACTGTTTATTTTCCGTATCAATGTGTTTAGTCAAGTAGGGATATCATTTGCAATGACCCACTGTGTAATTTGTCATCTGAAATGAACCATTTGTAATAGCAAAGTATGAGCAGAAATAACAGCTACAAAACATTAACATTTATATAATTAAGTTTGCCAAATCAGATTAATGTCTGACCATATAAAAGGAGCATTGTGACATTGATACAATCACTTGAAAAATATAGTTCAAATATTAATTGGTCTTTCTGCGTGGGTCCTTTGCCAAACATATTTGTATGCAATTTTAAATATCTCACTATGCACCCTTCCTGTAAAGTTAACTAGAACTTTTTTTGTGCACTGTCTGCTTTTCAAAGCTGATTGTCGCTGTCAATATACAAGAACCATACAATTGTGGCATGCTTTGCACATAAGAAACAATGTACATTAGTTAGCCATTAAACACTGGATTAATAACACACAGAGGGAAATACAATTATACAAAATACATGTTTCCTGGGAACAGGTGGTCTTCAAATTCCAGGCATATCTGATTAAACACAGACAGTCCTACATGCAAGGTTAGTTACTCTGACATGAACAAACACTGATAATTGCAACTAATTCCATTACAGAGAAATTTAAGCTCAAAATGATGTCTCCACTAGACATTATACTACTGAATAAAGAACTGTTCTTGATTACACAATTACCAAACAATTGCTGCAAAGGGATTTAAACAGAAAATACACCCTCTCATCTTGACAAAATAAAACAAAGCAAAAACAGGATGAAAAGATTGTCAAGAAAATTGCATTTCATTGTGGGACAAGTGAATTCATTTTTGCGAAGGGCACTCCATCAGGACAGTTAAAGTCATCTTGGCCTGGCCCCCTACAAACAATGCAGCAGCCAATTTGTGCTTCGAAAAAGCTTCCACACCTACCACTGCCTACCACTTTCTAACCAGGCAACGGAGACCACAGCAGCGACCTGCCCCCGCTTTCATGGAAAATAGCCTACATTTCTTGGAAATCCTAACCTCTCAAAAATAAAGATTCAAATCCAGGTTAAATTTCCATTCTTTTTCACAAAGGTAATGTGGTGTGATGATTCTCTAACTGGTTCTGTTGCATCAAGGCAAAATTGACACAAACAGTTTGATGGAGGATGTAGAAGAGTAATTAAAGCCTGCAGCTCACTGCATGTGGGTTTTCACATCTCAATTTGTAGCAAGCACCCATAACAGAATTGAGCCCTTAAAGTCAACATAATATTTAATGGGTAATTAAGAAGAACTGTAATTGTTTTCTATCATTTCTAATCAGTGGGATGTACATTTTCAAGATACTTATTAGAGAAATTAACATGCAAATCTCCAATAGAAACAAAAGCAGGCCATTGGCCTCAAGCTAACTACCTCTGTAATGTAAAAACAAAGAACTGCAGATGCTGTTTAATACCAAAGATAAACACTAAGTGCTGGAGTAACTCAGCGCGCCAGACAACATCTTTGGAGGAATAGGATAGCTGATGTTTCAGGTTGGGTCCCTTCTTCAGACAGTCTGAAGAAGGAGCCCGACCCAAAACATCATCTATCCTTTTCCCCAGAGTTGCTGCCTGACCCACGGAGTTACCCCAGCACTTTAGGTCTACCAGTGTAATGTTTCTCATTGTGCCCCTTCCCACAATGCCAAGATAGTCCTTAATATCCTTAAATTAAACAGGTTTATTAAAATTCTTCCATGCATTTAGAAGCAGGTTGGAGGTTTGCTTCATTTAGTGATGAGTATTTAGTTTTGCAAGGTACCTTGGGCAAGGTCTTAGGTAAGGCCCAAAAAGCTGGAAGGTTGGTTTGCTCTCTTCCCACAACCTAACACCCACCTCCACCCCTTCCTCCATCTCTCTGCCCCCACCTGATATCCACCTCCCACCCCACCCAGTGTCATGCCTTAATTTTCTATTCAATAAATTCCCTACACGGTAAGAAGCCTGACTACCAGAGAGCAATTTACAGAACAACACAAGTATGTCCAGTCTAAATGACGGTGAGAAATGTCTGATCTCTAAACGTTAACCCTGATTCCAAAGTGGGTTTTAAACCCTAGGGAGGAGGAGAGATTGCAGTAATCCATATGTCATAGAAACATAGAAACATAGAAATTAGGTGCAGGTGTAGGCCATTTGGCTCTTCAAGCCAACACCAACCAGCATTCAATATGATCATGGCTGATCATCTAAAATCTGTACCCCGTTCTTGCTTTCTCCCCATATCTCTTGATTCCTATGGCCATAAAAGCTATATCTAACTCTCTCTTGAAAACATCCATTGAATTGGCCTCCACTGCCTTCTGTGGCAGAGAATTCTACAGATTCACAACTCTCTGGATGAAAATGTTTTTCTTCATCTCAGTCCTAAATGGCCTACTCCTCATTCTAAAACTGTGACCCCTGGTTCTGGACCCCCAACATCTGGAACATTTTTCCTGCATCCAGCCTGTCCAATCCCTTAAGAATTTTATATTTCTATAAGAATTCCCTCTCATCCTTCTAAATTCCAAATCCAACAGATCCAGAATGCTCTAGAACAGGGAATGGGAAAGCGATTTTCAATTATGAGGTAAACTGTGCCTTCGGGTAAGCAGAAATGGTGTAAAGATACTTACTTTGGTCCCGTAGCTGTACTAAATTTACTTCAGCTGCCTAGATTGCCAAGGCCTGGAAACGTTGGTGACCAACAATAAAACCTGCAAAGCAGGTTGAGTCAGAGGCTTCCTGCTTCTTGAACCTATTTCAAACGGCAGCTCACTTCCTGGGAGTGAGAGTTGGCCACTCGCCCATCACCTCACCTCAATACAATCCACAAGTCAGCTGCTTCCTCAAATTAGTGTCTCCTTTAGTCCCTCCCTGCATTCAAACTGACGCCTCACCTATGTTAAAATTCCCAAATATATCCATCAGATACGTTCTCAACACATCTCTAGATGAGGCATATAGATCATGTGCAGGGTGGGGAAATTAAATTTAACTTGGTATCATGTTTGGCACTGACACTGTGAGCAGAAGAGTTTGTTCCTGGGCTGCACTGTTCCAAGTCTACGTAGTATTGAGCTGTGCTATTAATGAGATGGTCCTAATACCATGCAACTTAACAAGGGTAGGAAACGTCACAAAGTTAAA
Source organism: Leucoraja erinaceus (assembly GCF_028641065.1). Classification (NCBI taxonomy): domain Eukaryota; kingdom Metazoa; phylum Chordata; class Chondrichthyes; order Rajiformes; family Rajidae; genus Leucoraja; species Leucoraja erinaceus. The sequence continues at coordinate 37,242,637 of NC_073390.1, forward strand.
TAGAGATAACATTTGAATTTTTTGCTAAATGAGCATAAGTTTCACAAAAAACACCCAACTAATCCAATATTTGTTACAAAGCATTTTGTGCAATAGCATAAATCATGTTTAAATTCCTCAGGTGCAATTGTATAATGGAATGCTACTTCTGCATTATTTTTTTATAATGACCACAGTGATGTAAATGGAAATGTAAACACCTTTTTTAAGGAGGCATTGTGTGGAGTCATTTATCAAATTGTCTTTCTGCCTTCCACCCATTAGCACTTTACCAAATTTGGCTAGTATATTATATTTATATTATAATATAATTTATATTATATTTATATTTATTTTTATATAAATATTATATGTTATTATATTATATTATATATATTATATATTATATTATATGTTATATATATATTATATATTATATATATTTATATATATTATATAATATTGTATATAAATTATATTTATATTTAGCTGTATAAAAGTCTTGAAATTAATCCAGAAATTAAACGTGGCACGTAATTATTCATGCACACTCATCGCCTTCATCAATTGGTCTATTGCCAGAATAAAGAAGTTTTAAAAACAAGAGAACCACTGTGTCTTTCAGTCCAACCACGTGAAGGTGGAAATTTACCTGGTTATTCTGTCTGAAGTCACATGAATCTCTAGCAGCATCAATGCAATCAACTCCTTTGGCAATGGTATTGATAAAAATGAAATTCATTTTTTAATGTAACAACCTTGATATCAATAGTTTCTCATATGTTGTAAATTGTAAATATCTTTTGATTCAGGTAGTAGTATTTATGTCTCAAAGATAGGAAGTTATGAATGTGCATTCTCTAGAATTTAATAGTACAAATTTTGACCCTTCGTGGGTTTTTGGCAGGCTTTGGGTTCAAATTAATGTATTTTAACCCATTTATATAATCTCCTTTTCATGAGTCAGATACCAATTTAAACAAGGTAAAAGCACGGCTTCCAAAGGGCTGTGATGGAACTCAGGCAGAGACTGATGGCCACCACTAGTGTGAACACTGACTATCAAGATAATGATGCACTGTGGGAGATGCAGTGAGAGGGTGTGGATGCCTGCCAAGTTCATTTCATTTCCATACAACGTCAATAATTACAGAACTTCGTCCATTGCAACAACCAATTCAGCCTCAGGCCTGTTCTGCGTCTCAATAATATCACAGCTAAACTCAAGTTCAAGTTCAAGTGAGTTTATTGTCATGTGTCTCAGATAGGACAATGAAATTCTTGCTTTGCTTCAGCACACAGAACATAGTAGGCATTTACTACAAAACAGATCAATGTGTCCATATACCATTATATAAATATAAACACATGAATAAATAGACTGATAAAGTGCAAATAACAGATAATGGGTTATTAATGATCAGGGTTTTGTATCCTCCATCTGTATCCTAACACTATTTACCCATCATTATACCATCATTATCCCACCATTATCCCACAATTATCCCACCATTATCCCACATGCTTTTTACTGCACAGCAAAAAAACATTAATCAGTTAGGAATAAAAGTAACTTAGTTCTTGGGTAGACACAAAATGCTGGAGTAACTCAGCGGGTGAGGCAGCATCTATGGAGAGAAGGAATGGGCGACATTTCGGGTCGAGACCCTTCTTAGCCTGAAGAAGGGTCTCGACCCGAAACATCGCCCATTCCTTCTCTCCATAGATGCTGCCTCACCCGCTGAGTTACTCCAGCATTTTGTGTCTACCTTTGATTTTACCAGCATCTGCAGTTCTTTCTTACAACTTAAAGTTCTTACCGTGTGGTCTTTTTGTCAGCTTTATCGATTTACCCCATGGGTACAGATTGCATCAACCACTATCATAGTGGGATGTTAATTCTGACCTGTTTTCCCCACTGCCTAGACTTAACTGATTCAGTTCACAAAAAGCACAGAAATGCAAAGAGATCTGTGTACACACATTGCATCAAAAATAGCATGGGTTGTGCTTGAGGATTAACACTGCACCAGTTAATTTAGCACTGCATTACAATCACATGATTCCTTAATTTAATTTCTTCAATCAGTAATCAACTTTGTAAAATTCAGTTTACATGTTAAACCTTGAACCTGTTAAAGTTCATGAAATATTGCTTCCATTGCATTGCAAATCAAATTTTAATAAATTATTTAGGTTTTTTTAAGGCGTCTTTTATTGCATGTTGATGCAGGATAGCTTGACCTACATAAGATGCAACCCAAACCTATATATCCTGTTGAATCTTTGAAGACATTGGCGATAATAATTGTTATTTGTCACTCATGACACTTGAAATACTTCTTTGTATGTTTTCATCTCTACTGCAAGTATTTTTAAACATTAAATCTTAACAATTTGTATTTTGTTTAGGGATTTGTGGAGTGAGTTTCAGGATTTGAGGGCAAAGTCTTTTACACAGAGAGGGGTTGATATCTGGAACATGCTGCCAGAGGAGGTGGTGAAAGGAGTTACCATCACTCTTCTAAGAGACATTTAGACAGTAATTTGAATAGTTCAGTACAGCTCAGTATACAGACCTAATGCAAGCAGATTGGATTCGAAAAGATGGGCATGGCTGTAGACACAAAATGCTGGAGTAACTCAGCGGAACAGGCAGCATCTCTGGAGAGAAGGCATGGGTGACGTTTTGGGTTGAGAAACATGGCTGTGCTGGGCACAAGGACCCAATTCTGTGCTATCAAACTGTATCTGTGATCTGGAAAAATAACCTAAAATTAAACAAGCCATGTCCTTACAAAAGTGAACAGTTTAAAACATCTTTAAATTTAAAACAAATTTAAAACATCTGTGACATAGAATCTTAATACAATTTTTCTATTTATTAAAATCTGAAAACCTTTGGAAATGCAGGTTTGTGAGTGCTACTTGGGAGGGCTTAAACTTGCGTGGCAGGGAGTGAGGGTGGGAACCGAGGCAGTAGATCAGCAGGTGGAGTGCTTGAGGGGAAGGTGGAAGATAAATCAATTAAGTCTAAATAATTGTAGAGCCAAGATGATGAACACAACATGAGAGATGGTCTGAACTGTCTTGTTTTAATGGAAGGAGTATAAAAGGTAAAGTTGATAACCTTAGAGCCTAGATTAGTACATTAAACTATGATATTATAGCTATTATAGCATATTATAGCAAGTGTTATTTTCTAAGCGCAGTGTTATTTTCTACGCTGTTGTCTGCTGGGGCAACAGCATTAGTGAAAAAAACAACAAGAAGCTGGAAGCTGGTTAAATGAACTAGCTCAGTGCTGGAGGTGAGAGTAGACTCTGGGATGGATGTGCTTGAGAGGCGTATGAGGCACAAAGTGCAGGTCATCCTGAAAAACCCCGGGCATCCCCTCCATGTAATTCTGGAGAGTCAAAAGAGCACTCGGAACAGCAACCGGCTCCTTTCCCTGCGCTGTAGAACGGAGCGGTTCAGGAGATCCTTCACCCCTGCAGCCATTAGATTTTATAATTCGGATTGCTATGCTGTAGGGGGATGCATTTTTGATTTTTTTTAAATTTTAATTATTAATTATTGGTCTTTTTAAGTATTTATTGCTCTCAGGTAGTGTCCACAGTGTAGTCTATGTATTTTCTGTCTGCGTTCATTTTGAATCTGTGGGTTTGTTGGTTGGGGGCTTCTGGACATCTGAATTTCCCTGAGGGGATCAATAAAGTATCTATTATTATTATTATTATCATTATTATTATTATTATTATTATTATTATTATTATTTCAGTAACTTAGTTGAGAGAAGGGCAGGACTGGCACATCAAAGTTGCAGGCTATGAATGTTTTGTCATGACAGAGAGGGATGAAAAAGAAATGAAGGAATTTTAGTTTTAGAGATACAGCACAGAAATAGGCCCTTCGGCCCATTGAGCCCATGCCGACCATTGAGCATCCGCTCACGCATGTTCTATATTATCCCAACTTCTCACCCATTCCCTACACATCAGAGGCAATTTTACATATGCCAATTAACCTACAAATTCACCCGTCTTGGGGATAAGCAAGGAAACCAGAGCACCCAAAGGAAACCTATGTGGTCACAAGGAGAATGTGAAAACTCCACACAGATGGCACCCAATGTCAGAATCGTGAGAGGCAGTGGCTCCACCTGCTGAGCCACTGCGTCGACCATTACTGAGTAGTATTACAAACTACCGCTACACTTAGAGAGGACATTTATGGGGGCTCATCCAGTGAGACTATGTGGGTAGAACTCAGTAATCAGCCAGTTGTAATCATTAAGATGGGTTTAAATTGTAAGCCCCCCAATAACTGCAGGAGTTAAAGAAACAAATATGCAGGCAGATCATGGAAAGACTTCAAAGTAGGGTTAATGCAGTGATTTATACTGCCAGTATTGACTAAGACTGTGCCAGGGACTCAAATGGAGCAGAATATGAAGATAGTTTAACTAGGGATAGGGCCATACTAGAATTTATGTTGGAAAATTAGCCTGACCGAGTGATCAAAATTTACATGGGGGGTGTTTAGGGAATAGTCACTGTATTTGGGGGAGATGGGGGAGATATTGAACAATTTATTTTCTTCGGTATTCACCAAGGAGAAAGATATTGAATTATGTGAGGTAAGGGAAACTAGTAGAGTAGCTATGGATACTATGAGTTTCAAAGTAAAAGAAGTACTGACACTTTTGAAAAATATAAAAGTGGATAAGTCTCCAGGTCCTGACAGGATATTCCCTTGGACATTTAGGGATGTTAGTGTAGAAATAGCCGGGGCTATGACAGAAATATTTCAAATGTCATTAGAAACGGGAATAGTCCCCGAGGATTGGCGTACTGCGCATGTTGTTCCATTGTTTAAAAAGGGTTCTAAGAGTAAACCTAGCAAGTATAGGCCTGTTAGTTTGACTTCAGTGGTGGGAAAATTAATGGAAAAGATACTTAGAGATAATATATATAAGCATCTGGATAAACAGGGTCTGATTAGGAACAGTCAGCATGGATTTGTGCCTGGAAGGTCATGTTTGACTAATCTTCTTGAATTTTTTGAAGAGGTTACTAGGGAAATTGACAAGGGTAAAGCAGTGGATGTTGTCTATATGGACTTTAGTAAGGCCTTTGACAAGGTTCCTCATGGAAGGTTGGTTAAGAAGGTTCAACTGTTGGGTATAAATGCAGGAGTAGCAAAATGGATTCAACAGTGGCTGAATGGGAGAAGCCAGAGGGTAATGGTGGACGGTTGTTTGTCGGGTTGGAGGCAGGTGACTAGTGGGGTGCCTCAGGGATCGGTGTTGGGTCTTTCGTTGTTTGTCATGTACATCAATGATCTGGATGAAGGTGTGGTAAATTGGATTAGTAAGTATGCAGATGATACCAAGATAGGGGGTGTCGTGGATAATGAAGAGGATTTCCAAAGTCTACAGAGTGATTTAGGTCATTTGGAAGAATGGGCTGAAAGATGGCAGATGGAGTTTAATGCTGATAAATGTGAGGTGCTACATCTTGGCAGGACAAATCAAAATAGGACGTACATGGTAAATGGTAGGGAATTGAAGAATACAGTTGAACAGTGGGATCTGGGAATAACCGTGCATAGTTCCTTGAAGGTGGAATCTCATATAGATAGGGTGGTAAAGAAAGCTTTTGGTATGCTAGCCTTTATAAATCAGAGCATTGAGTATAGAAGCTGGGATGTAATGTTAAAATTGTGTATATGGTAGTGCTCTTTCCATCGGGCGTTAATGGACTCATTCTCCTTCAGCAGTTCTTTTGTGTGCAGGGGGTTTAAGCCACGGTAGCTTGGACCATAGAATGCCTTAGTAGCGCTGAAGAAGCCTCTGGTGTCACCCAAGTCTTCCAGTCTCTGGATTTCCAGAGCCTTATCTGTCCACCAAGAGTTCTTCAGCTCCTTCACCTGGCTTTTAGCGTCCGCCTTGGCTCTGGAGTGAGCCGCTCTTTTGGCCTTTCACGTTACTTCATTTTGCCAGACAAGAAAGGCTTTCCTTTTCTGCTTCATTTGAATCCTCCTCTTTCTCGTGCTTTTGATGGACATCATGGAGCAGATGAGGCGATGATCTGTCCAGCAGTCATCTGTATCGATCATGGCCCTTGTGATGTTCACGTCCGCGGTCCCTAGTTTGTACAATGACATAGTGTACAATGAGTATAGAAGTTGGGATGTAATGTTAAAATTGTACAAGACATTGGTGAGGCCAATTCTGGAGTATGGTGTACAATTTTGGTCGCCTAATTATAGGAAGGATGTCAACAAAATAGAGAGAGTACAGAGGAGATTTACTAGAATGTTGCCTGGGTTTCAACAACTAAGTTACAGAGAAAGATTGAATAGGTTAGGTCTTTATTCTCTGGAGCGCAGAAGGTTAAGGGGGACTTGATAGAGGTCTTTAAAATGATGAGAGGAATAGACAGAGTTGATGTGGATCAGCTTTTCCCTTTGAGAATAGGGAAGATTCAAACAAGAGGACATGACTTCAGAATTAAGGGACAGAAGTTTAGGGGTAACATGAGGGGGAACTTCTTTACTCAGAGAGTGATAGCGGTGTGGAATGAGCTGCCAGTGGAAGTGGTGGAGGCAGGTTCGTTGGTATTATTTAAAATTAAATTGGATAGGCATATGGATGAGAAGGGAATGGAGGGTTATGGTATGAGTGCAGGCAGGTGGGACTAAGAGAAAAAAGATGTTCGGCATGGACTTGTAGGGCCGAGATGGCCTGTTTCCGTGCTGTAATTGTTATATGGTTATATGGTTATTTGAGTAAGTTTTAATATAGTCATAGATAAGGATAAAACTGGATCTCAGGTGAAAACGCTACATTGGCAGAAGTGTCATTGCAACAGTATTCGGCAGGGACTGACAATAAATTAGATTGGGGGTGGCTGAAGGAAAATCCACTTTTGACATTTGATTTTTTTTTACAAGATTTCAGTTCACGACCAGCATGTTCCTGGAAGGATGAAAGAAAAGATAATACGAGATATTGTAAGTTTAGTCAAAAAGCATATGTAAAATAAACACAGAATGCTGGAGTAACTTAGCAGGACAGGCAGCATTTCCTGAGTGGGAACGTTTCAGGACGAGACCCTCCTTCAGACCGTTGCCCATTCCTTCTCTCCAGAGATGTTGCCTGTCATACTGACTAACATTTTATGTCTCTCTTCTGTGTAAACCAGCATCTGCAGTTCCTTCCTACACATGAAAAATAAAATCAGCCAAGCCCTTTAAAGAATAACAAGGACAGAAAAAACCCAAATAAAAATTTAAGCGAGCTGAAAGGGGCCATGAGATGTCTTTGGCAAGTAGTATTATGGAGAATCCCAAGGCATTTTGAACAAGACGGTGGCTAGAGAAAGGGTAGTCCACTTTGGAACAAATCTATGCGTGGAGCCACAGGAGCTTCTTAATGGGAACTTTGCATTTGTAATCACCAATGAGAAGGACATGGTTAATGGTGAGCTTTGTGAGGGGTATTTGTTATTCTAATTTGATATTAGGAAAGAGTACGTTTTGGTGTATTCAAAATCATTAAGGTAGATAAGTGCCCAGGGCCTGATGGAATCGACCACAGCATATTGCAGCAGGTAAGGGAGGAGTCTGCTGGGGCTGTGACAGAAATCTTGCAACACCTTTCCAGCCACAGGCAAGGTAACAGAATACTGAAGAATAGTCAATGCTGTTGCTTTGTTGAAGAAGGGAACGGAGAAATTGGGAAATTATAGGCTGCTGAGATTTAAATCAGTGGTTGCGAAATTATTTATAAGATTCTTAGGGGCAGGGTTACTTGCATTTGGTGAAGAGTGAGCATATTAGGAAGAGTCAGCATGACTTGTCAAGTTGATTGAGTTTTTTGAGAAAGTGATGATGTTGATTTATGAGGGTAGGACAGTGCATGGAGTCTACATGAACTTTAATAAATTTAGAAATAAAGTCTCTCTCATTACAGGAATAATAAGAAGGCTTTGGAGAGGATGCAGCAGACATTTACCAGAATGACAAACTTAGATTGTTTTCCCTGGAGCTTCAGAGATATACTTTATGTAGTAAAGTAGATAGATGTACATAAATGGACATAACATTTTGAGAAGCATTGATAGGATAGACAATCACAACCTTTGTATGAGTGTGGAATTTTCACCACCGGGTGGCGCCCGTAATGGCTGTCTCGCCAGCAGCCTGTTGCGTCCCTTCACTGTTTTTATTAGTTTAAGTATGTCTTTAATGTATGTTTCAATGTTTCTTGACTAGTTTATGTGGGGAGGGGGTGGGGGGGAGGAAGGAGGAAAATGTTTTCCAGTCACTTACCTGGACGGAGATGCGATTTTCTACGTTTCGCATCTCCGTCCCACCTTGCGGCCTAACAACTTGGATTGGTGCTGCCTTTCCCGGAGACCGGCCTGGAGCTTCAAGCCGCTGGCGCGGCACGGACTTACCATCGCAGAGCCGGGGATCCTTTGCCAAGGGTCGCCAGAAGAAGAGCTCTGACCGCGGGGCCTGTAGACTTTAACACCGTGAAGCCCGCGGTCTCCGGTAAGAAGTGGCTGATTCGGGAGCTCCATGCCGCGTGGAGTGTTGCAATCTGTCCCGACACTGGGTTTTGATCATCCCGACGAGAGGGCCTGAACATCGGACCGTCGACAGCAGCGAACTGCGGAGGGTTCAAGGCCCTGACCACGGTGAACAAAGAGGAAGATGACAGAACTTTATTGCTTTCCATTACAGTGAGAAATGTTGATTTCACTGTGGTGGATGTTTATGTTAAATTTTATTTTATATGTGTATTATGTTCTTCTCACTTACTATGGCTGTATGGTAACTCAAATTTCACTGTACCTTAGTCGGTTAAATGACAATAAACGCTAACTTGAACTTGAACTTAACTAGGCGACTTTAAGGTGAGCGGCAAGTTTTATTTTACACAGAGGGCGATAGCTGCCTGAAATGTATTGCCAGGGAATGTGGTGAAAGCAGGTTTGATAGAAGTATTGAATATAATGAATGGAGGGATATGGGTCATGTGCAGGCAAAAGGATTAGTTTAATGTGGTATCATAGTTAGCACAGTCATGGTGCGCAAAAGGGCCCATTCCTGTGCCGTCTTATTCCAAGCTCTATTTAACGAATATGTTCCTTCAGAGAGTTCTGTTATATCCAGAAGCTCCACATCCAAAACTTCCTGGCAGCCTTAGATAGCTCACCCATATCAAAGGCTTTTTGGAAGTAGTGCTTCCATTTTAATGTCTGTAATAGACATATAAAAACTCTTTATATAAATTCAATTATTTGAATAAATAAAAGCTATTATTCAGCAAAATTATTTAAATTATGCTATAAATGGTAAAAGAACATGGAACAATACAGCACAAGAACAAGCCCTTTTGCTCAGTATTTGTGCCAAACATGATGCCAATACTCACTCTTATCTCCCTGCATATACTCCATATCCCTCCATTCCCTGCATAGCCATATGAATATCCAAAAGTCTCATAAATGTCACTATAACATCTGCCTCAACATCCATCGCCTCAAGAACTTGTCCGGACTTGTCTATTCCCACACGGTCATTGCCCCATTCAAATAAATGACATGAATTCAGCCTGACATCAAGTTGAATCGCAAGATTGTCACTGAACCCACTCTCCATTTTGCCAGTGCTCTGCCATGAGGCTCAGTCATGATACCCATGGCAAAGTGGAAAGTCAGGCAGGCAACTTGTTTCCTGTTCATCTGTTTGGCTAAAGATGTGTAGCCAGCTGAGATGACCAGAAACCCAAATAGTCCATAACCAGTTACTTGCTTCATAGCTGCCAGTTGTCGGCCTGTTTAGCCCCATGCATTACACAGATAGCACAGATAGCTTGAATCATTATAGCATGATGACATGGGCATAAACAGATTATTATTCAAATGCAATAAAGAGCAAATAAGTAATTCTATCTCTTCTATTACATTTGTGTTTAAGAAGTAAAGTCAATAATTAATATTATTCTTCAAACAGGTTAGTTTTTATTATTGTTTTCTTCTAATTTCAGGCACATCATATATTCACAGATAAGGTGTGAAAGGAAGATGAAGGCATTGACAGAGCTGTCAATACTCACCCATTTGTAGTTTGGCAAACTCAGTAATCTGCATATATTCAATTTGCATTAAAGATATTTAAAACATCTGATTTTACATTTGCTGCTTCAGTTGAGCGACTCCTCGGCACAATACTCAATCCTGACTGAGTGAGATATGGACCATAGAAATATAGAAACATAGAAAATAGGTGCAGGAGTAGAGTAGGCCATTCGGCCCTTCGAGCCTGATGGCTGATCATCCAACTCAGTATTCTGTACCTGCCTTCTCTCCATACCCCCTGATCCCTTTAGCCACAAGGGTCACATCTAACTCCCTCTTAAATATAGCCAATGAACTGGCCTCAACTACCTTCTGTGGCAGAGAATTCCACAGATTCACCACTCTCTGTGTGTGAAAAATGTTTTCCTCATCTCAGTCCTAAAAGATTTCCCCCTTATCCTTAAACTGTGACCCCTTGTTCTGGACTTCCCCAACATCGGGAACAATCTTCCTGCATCTAGCTTGTCCAATCCCTTAAGAATTTTGTAAGTTTCTATAAGATCCTCCCTCAATCTTCTAAACTCTAGCGAGTACAAACCGAGTCGATCCAGTCTTTCTTCATATGACATCCCAGGAATCAGTCTGGTGAACCTTCTCTGTACTCCCTCTATGGCAAGAATGTCCTTCCTCAGATTAGGAGACCAAAACTGTACGCAATACTCCAGGTGTGGTCTCACCAAGACCCTGTACAGCTGCAGTAGAACCTCCCTGCTCCTATACTCAAATCCTTTTGCTATGAATGCTAACATACCATTCGCCTTTTTCACTGCCTGCTGCACCTGCATGCCTACTTTTAATGACTGGTGTACCATGACACCCAGGTCTCGTTGCATCTCCCCCTTTCCTAATCGGCCACCATTCAGATAATAGTCTACTTTCCTGTTTTTGCCACCAAAGTGGATAACCTCACATTTATCCACATTATACATGCATTTTCCCACTCACCCAGCCTATCCAAGTCACCTAGCATCCTCCTAGCATCCTCCACACAGCTAACACTGCCCCCCAGCTTCGTGTCATCCGCAAATCTGGAAATGTTGCATTCAATTCCCTCGTCCAAATCATTAATATATATCGTAAATAGCTGGGGTCCCAGCACTGAGCCAAGCGGTACCCCACTAGTCACTGCCTGCCATTGTGAAAAGGACCCGCTTACTCCTACTATTTGCTTCCTGTCTGCCAGCCAGTTCTCTATCCACATCAATATTGAACCCCCAATACCGTGTGCCTTATGTTTGTATACTAATCTCTTATGTGGGACCTTGTCGAAAGCCTTCTGAAAGTCCCGATATAACACATCCACTGGTTCTCCCTTATCCACCTTACTAATTACATCCTCGAAAAATTCTATAAGATTCGTCAGACATGATTTACCTTTCATAAATCCATGCTGACTTTGTCCAATGATTTCACCACTTTCCAAATGTGCTGCTATCCCATCTTTAATAGCTGATTCTAGCAGGCAGATGAGAACAGTTTATTTTGGCATCATGTTCGACACAAACAATGTGGGCCGAAGGGCCCGTTCCCATGCTGTACCGTTCTATGTTCTAATTCCAGCAAGGTCAACCAATTTTTCATAACCTGTGGGACCCTTGCCCTCTGGTGGTCAGCCCTTTACATTACAGGTCATCAAACCACGCAATGAATACACAAGCAATGAGAAAAAAATAACTCAAGTTAAGGGGTTCCCAAAACCTATTTCTGTTGCAGATTGTTTGTTAAAGTAACTTGGTATACTTGTTATTTAGCTGACTGATTGATGAACTTTACTGAATTATATTCAGTTACTGGCCGCTCATATCTATCAAGCTGCTATGTTTAACCACAAAGATCTGGAGGTTGTAGCACGCCACAACTGGCACATTAAAGGAATATTATAATGCTGCCATGGTCTTTTGGTGCTAATGTTTGGGGCACCACATGCATACCAGTATTCCCTTCAAGTATTGTGGAGCATGCAAAGGAACATGTGATGTGCCGCACTGAAGCTGGTTGAAGAGGGTTCGATGGTTGGCGGACTTGTTAAGAGAGGTGTTAAGTTCCTTGTAAGAGTATCAGCGTTTAGGAGTAATGCTGGTTATCATCAGCGGGTTCTTGTGTGGGCAATGGGGTTACTTTAAGACTGGATGTGAGGGTGCTTCAAATCAACCATTAGAGACTAGAGATCAAACCTCATCCTGAGGCATCATAGGGTCAAACGATTGGGACCATCAGGAAAAATTGGGATTGGGCGGTGGGGATCAGTAAATTGGAGATTCAAGCCAGAAATGATGGTCCCTCAGACTAACCATGAAGAAAACCACATGACAACCTTTAGTTACAGAGCTTCCAACTCTCACAGAATTTCTCACGCTCTGTGGGGGGACACCCCCCCCTCGGTCGCTGGGCTCCCTCGGCCTTAGTCTCTCACAATTTCTCACTCCCAACTCTCACTAAATTTTGGCAGCCCTGTAATTATATGTTTCCATTGTAATGCAGATTTCTGGATCAGATTTTATTTCTAATCTCAACCTGTGCCAAAATACAATTAACATCTAACTGACCAGTTAGCAAAACAAACAGATTTACACTTTCAAAGAATATCACATCTTTCAGTATTTGCCTTATATGGTATCTACCTCACGATATGTTTTACCTTTTTAAACAAAATACCATTGGTAGTATCACCAGAAGATTCTCATTGTATTTATGCAGAAGGAAAATATTGAACTTATCTAAAAAGTGAGATCAACCAATAATGTTATTCTAATTAAATACAAACAGTACCTCTGGATGTTGAATATTAAAGTTACACACAATTTTATATTGGGACAAATTATCCAAGCCCAAATTATCAAGCCCAACACCAAGTTACAAGAAGGGTTTCGGCCTGAAACGTTACCTATTTCCTTCGCTGCATAGATGCTGCTGCACCCGCTGAGTTTCTCCAGCAATTTTGTGTACCAAGTTACAATGTTGAAGCAAGGAACTGCAGATGGTAGCTTATACCAAAGATAGACACAAGGTCCTGGAAGAACACAGCAGGTCAGGCAGCATCTCTGGAGAAAAAGGATGGGTGACATTTCGGTTCAGGACCCTTCTTCTTTCAGTTTGCAGAAGGGTCTCGACACAAAACTCCGCTCATCCTTTCTCTCCAGAGATGCTACCCAACCCGTGGAGTTACTCCAGCTCTTTGTGTCTATCTACCGAGTTACAATTGTATCCTTACTTTTCAATAAAACCACAAATATTTGAAGTTAACAAAGTTCAGCAAAAAAATCATTGCATAGAATTGAATAAGTAAAAACTGGAGATAACAAAGAGCTTTTGTTTGCAGCATAATTAGGAGGTGTGGAACATATCTCAGTGTCTACCTTGTGGCTACCACTCCTACGAACAAGAACAGCACCTAGTCTGTTTATGTGGGTGTCTGGTGTTACTTAATTTTCAGTGACAAGTAGCTAATTTGAGAAGAACTATGTCTGTACGTTTACATCACTGAAATTTGGTTTGTAGGCAGAATTCCAGCGAAAAACAGATCTGCCTGCAGGCTGATTAGGTGTTTCCTGATGACTGAGTATGCAATATTAAAAAGACAGTATCAAGCATCAACATCAATAATACACAAATAATACACTGGTGGTTTACTGAGGAACTGTTTGTCAAAGACTTGCCTATAGTTAGTTTTACCTATAAAAACATGAGAAAACACATTATTGAAGTGAAATCAGTGACCATTCCACTTAATGGGCATTCTGTAAATGGAACTATTCATTTAATTAATTCGCCAAATATTCCCCAACCTGAGCTCCACAGGAAGATCTGATGGAGTGAGCACTTTATCACCAGGTAGGAGGGATTTTCATATAGACAAGGTCTCACTGTAAGGGGAGCCATGTGTAATTAATTAAGCTATTAATTTAAACTGTTGCATGTAAATTGAAATGGAACTACATTCAAATATAAAATTTCATTTAAATGTAAAGCATATATATTTTTTGAAAAGCAATGTGTGTGTTGATATGATTTAGCTAGGATAATGAATGGCAGTAAATTGTGGCAACTTACTGTGCCAACATTCTCGTGAGATTAAGAACATCTAATAATATAAAAAATTAATGAATCTTTATTGTAGAATGAATGTACATGCACAGATACGGACTCCAAATGCTGGCAAATGTAAAGTATTGCTCTCGCACCTGGACTCAGCTATTAAAATATTCAGTATCAATATTCATATAAAAACAAAAAATGTTGGCGATACTCATTAGCTTCTGTTGTAGGGTCCCAGTATAATCAGTTAACGGCTTAAATATAACAATGGGGGCAAGGCAGCAGAATGGTGCAAAATTGCAGTGCAATCCCAAGTAGTACGAAAAAAAAAGCAGTAACGTAATAACCGAATAGGGTAGAGTTAAGGGTTATGCCCCTGTCCCACTTAGGAAACCTAAATGGAAACCTCTGGAGACTTTGCGCCCCATCCAAGGTTTCCGTGCGGTTCCCGGAGGTTTTTGTCAGTCTCCCTATCTGCTTCCACTACCTGCAATCTCTGGCAACCACCGGCAACCTCCGTCAACCACCTGCAACCTCTGGGAACCGCATGGAAACCTTGGGTGGGGCACAAAGTCTCCAGCGGTTTCCGTTCAGGTAGCATCTCTGGGAAGGGGTGTGAAAGAAGTGATTGGTTAAGAGTCCGATAGCAACAGGGAAGAAGCTGTTCCTAAGTCTGGACATCCAAGCTTTCAATCTCCTGTCTCTTCTCCCAGAAGGTCAAATGGAATGGCTAGGCTGGTTTAATGATATCCCCAGTCTTTCTGATGTAATGCACCAAGATGGACTGGATGGACGGAAGTGACGAGCCTGTGATGCATCCACCACTCTGCGCAGGGTCAGGCCATCACAGCAGAGTGTACCAGGCGGGACTGCATCCCATCACAATACTTTCCACAATAGATATGTCGATATGTGGAAATTTGAGGCAATTCCGGTGTTTGTGCCAAATCTTCAAATGCTTAAGACAGTGAAAACACCAATGCTTTTTTTTGATGGCTGCATCCATGTGAAGGCTCCAGGTAGGTGATATGGATGTTTGGGAACATGAAATTCTTCCAATCTGAACAGCATTTCCATTGATAAAGACAAGTGTTCACCCTCTTGTTTCTTTCGGTCGACACCAATTCTTTCACCTTGCTGATATTAGGGGGTGGGTTGTTGTCCTAACATCAGGCCACAACATTCTCTATCTCTTTCCGGTAATTCATCCCATTGCTGCCATTGATCTGGCCACAACTGGTACAATTGGTAATTTTAGAAATAGAATTGGCATTGTACTTGGCCATGCAGTCATGGGTATATAGGGAGTAGAGTAAAGGGACTTAGCGCACAACCCAGAGGAACAATAGTGTCGAAGGGCAGGGTGTAGGAAATGCCATGACCAAGTCTATCCATCTGAGGTCTGCCAGTCAGAAAATCCAGAAGCCAACTGCAAATAGATGCCCTAAGACCAAGGTCCAGAAAATTAGGGATGAGTTTATTCAGCGCTATGGTGCTGAAGGCTCCAATGTGGTCAATGAATAGCATCTTTACTATGAATGCAAGCTTCTTTCAGTCCGATGAGTCACTTTCAGCTGGCATGTGTCCAAAAGAAACCAAAAATATATAGATAATTTGACTGACCAAAGCATCATATTTTCTGCATAAAATTAGTTTTGCTACACAGGAGAGCTCCTGAAATTACTTTTACATTTTTGTTGTTGTAAAGATACTCCAGACATGGATGTGCTTGAATCTAAAACAACAGGATTGCCAAAAAAAATCCCATTAACCAGAAACAATTTTAAAGCTATTAGCTCCAACTGTTTGCACTTCATCATATAACAGCTAGATATGTAGGTGGCCTGGGCTGTCTGAAGCTTTATAATCCCATCTGTTTTGTGGTTAGCAATGTAAATGAACAGCAGTGGACATGCAAAGGCTGAGTGAATTGTTTCCGAATTGTAGAATTTTGCTTAGGATGCCCTAATTAATTAAAGTTTTAACAAAGTATTAACAAAATCACAGCTGGGAGCATAAGAAACAACTAGGATCCCTGGTTTATGCTCACGTATACAGGACATCATTTACGTAACTTCTTTACAGTGGATCTGTGTCCAGAAGATGAAAAGGAGGAGTCATTCACCATCTTCTTTTGATGACCCTTGCTTCTATAATTAGCAGGAAGCATGCCTGGAATTATCTTCTGCATTGGATGAAGACGAAACATCTGACAGAGTAAAATCGAAACTCGATCTTGTAATGCTCAAGGTCCTGCTCAGAGGGATCTATTCAGTCCATCAAAGAACCACAAAGTAAAAAGGTATGGAAAGAAGCAAATTGGTTTATTGTTTTTTTTGTGCAAGCTCTTTTAAAGAGCCATTCTCTGTTCTTCTACCACAATCATTTGTAAATATTTCCATTTCAGACATTCACCCATTTCCTTCAAAAGATTCTTAGTAATTCTGGTGATTTCAACTGGAACTATTTAATCAATTTCCTTAACATTCCCTTCCATTTTTTAATGTTTTTTTATTTTCTAAATATTGTTTTCAAATGGCCTCCAACGGAGGTTATTGTTCCTATCATAAAAGGCATCTGTACTAATAATAACTAATAATAATGTACTCCCTGTAATGAAAAGTCATCTCATTTTACCCTCCTTTAATCTTTGAAGAAATGACCAGACAATAGCGGGGGGGGGGAAGACCCTCTCAACATCTTCCATGACCTTTAAAACGTTTACTTGATACTTCCCATAAATCTTCAGGAATTGATGTTCCCAATTTTTTTTTTTTAATGTTACATTTTCTGTTCAGTAATTTGAATCTGATGCTTTCACAATGAAGGCATTTACTGTAGTCAAAATGTTGAGCAAAATTTTATCAATTGACATTTTTAAGCAAAAAACATTATTGTATCAACTCCAGTGGTAAAAGGTTAGGAAAATTGATTATCTCCATTGGTGGACGAATGAATATGAAGTGGAGGCACCAAATGAGAAAAATAAACACTTTATAATTTTAAACGCTGTAGAATTTTAAGCTCTTCCTCCTGCTACAACCCCCTCTCCACCCTCATCCCTTGCATATACGCTGCACATTCTTATCATTTTAAGATCCCAGAGTTGGATGGGTTTGGGTCAAGGTCTTAAATGTTTGATGCAGTAATCCAACTGTTTTATTCCTCTGGTTTTAGCAGAGATGGATGAAGATGCAAATGACCAAATCCAGTCACAGAATGTAGCTCAGTTGTTGAGAATTCTTTAGAAGCAGATTGCATCTATTTTTAGAATGATTCTTTTTATTCCATACAAATCAGATTTTCTGAGTCTCCCTATTGGGTTAAAGGGAGGTAAGGAGGGCTGAATCCATCATTGAGTGGAAATGCAGAACTGTCCAGATGTTTGCCGAAATGCTATCTCCCCCAGCCATCTCTGCTCCCATTGACCAAATAGACTTAGCCCACCCAACTAAAATCAGTCTGTTCCTCCCATGAGGTATTCGTGTGCTGTAGGCTTTCCTGCATGGGCAGTCAGATTACTAGACAATCTGGCTACTTTGTGGAAAGCCCAGGCAAAATAATATCTATTGTTCATTGAGGACAATCTTAAATCTGAGATTCCCTTCCAATTACCCACACTGAAGATACAGCCCAGAGACATAGATTTGGATTAATTGATAGATGGGTTAGAGGGGTGGTGAACAAGATAGTCCAAAGAGAAACAAAAGAAAAATGACATGTGCTGCTTCGTGGAAAGAGATGTATTGAGTATCAATGACTGCCCTCACCAAAGACAGAATGAAGATTAAAATCATGTACAAGAATCCTAATGGTTATTCAATGGTCCTTATTGGAAAGTACAGATGTGAATGTTGAATGTTAAGGATGTGTTTGGCTCTGATACACCTTAATCCCATGTTGATATTCACAGTTTGGCCCCGACCATGAAAATTGACTGTCTGCATACTGGTGGAATGCATCCTTGTAAGTGTACCATAACACGAATAAAAGTCATCAGGAAAAAAGGCAGCAAAGCAAAATTGTTTTCAGATCCCCCACACCAACATATAACTGAATGCAAAGACATAAATCTCTGATTAGCAGCCCTTTAGTGCCAAATATCCGCTGAGTTGCAAGATTTGCCCGGCCACTTGGGTTGGTTGTTTTTGTTTTCTGCTAACTTATAACAATGTGTCATTGCATAAAACTGAGACAAACCTTCAATTTAATAGCAAGGAGAGCTGCTCTAATTATCAAAAATTAGTGAAGAATTCGGAACCATTCTTCTACGTTTAGGGTCGGAAACCTTCTCCTAGGTTCTGAGCTGAAACATGGAAGAAGTGTTCCGACCCAAAACATCCCCCATACCTTTTCTCCCAAGATGCTGCCTGACCCGCAGAGTTACCCAGCACTTTATGTCTATCTTCGGTATAAACCAGCGTCTGCAGTTCCTTTCCACACAAAGAATGTAGTCATTCACTTGACACGCTGTGAATTCAATGCACTTAAATATATTACAGGTATGTGTATGTAATGAATAGTGCAATAAAAGTTTAATGCCAATTTCATAGGTGTTGCCTCGTATTAGTATTATCTACTGCTGCTATTGACTTTGGCAACATCTTCACGCCCTCCAACTAACACTTTAATGAGCATTACACTGACAATTTACATCAAGGCAAAGGAATGCAATGATTCTGCTGGTAGACGAGATGCCTACTGTATGATGTACTCCAGTCTTAAGTTTATCATTGTCACATTCACTGAGGCACAGAGAAAAGTTCCAGTATTACAGAAGGTGTTCAACCTCCTACCAAGCCAGATTTAGACACTGCTTTATGTTTTTAAAAAGATACCATGTAAATAAAAATTTATCATCAGTATAAAATGCGTTCCTCCCCGTTGGATTGCAACCTTGTCGTGGTCGGGGAGCTTGTGTGTCTCAGTGACCCCTAGAGCTATGCCAGCGGGAGATTAGTCTCCTGTTCGGATCTCCCATGCTGGACAGGTCAAAGGGTAGAGGCGAGATGAAGAGCGATCCACTGGTCCTCCAGATTGGGGGTTGAGCACAGGGCTAACAACCCTGTCCGTAAAACAAATATGTTACGGAAACAGCAACTGAAGGAATCAACACTATTGGGCATGATGGACTTCCAGGGCTATCAACAGATGCTAGGATGAATGTCAATGGTGAAAGAAGAGAACCAGACAGCATCCCAAGAATAGCCCTGCACTGGACACCGGAAGGGAAAAGGGAAAGAGGGAGACCCAAAACCACCTGGCGTTGAACTGTAGAGGAGGAAATGAAAACAATGGACCTGACCTGGGGTAGTGTCCAGAACGGACAGAAGTGGAGGACCTTCGTTGCTGCCCTACATGCCAGGAGGCATAAGTAAGTAAGTAAGTAAAATGTGTGTAATTGATACATTGCCATGAAACGTAACTAATCCAGCAAAGGAAACCTTCCATTTAATTTGGTGTGTTGTGACTAAAAGCCCGCATCTACCTGGTTGGCTCACGACTGAAGTGATATAAAACCGCAAAAGGTTAGAAAAGTAGAATTATTGAATCAAAACACTAAATTCTGTTCATTTTGTCAGTAATACCATTCAATTCTGAGGAAGTGTTCCGACCCGAAATGTCACCTATTCCTTGTCTCCAGATATGCTGCCTGACCCCCTGAGTTACTCCAGCATTATGGGTCTATCTTAGGATGGGGATAAGCTGTAGACAGCATAGCGAGTGAGGGCATAGACTATAAAACATAGACAAAAGAATGAAGAAGTTGTGAAATGTAAAGCAGGGAGACACATCTAGCTGGTCAAGTTGGGCATGTCCTCCTCTCCCAGAGGGAACGAAAAAACAAACAAGCTGAGCCAAATTCAGAAGCATTTTATCAGAGGTTCAATGTTACAGTCTTTGCATAAATTCGGCCAGGCTAGCCATACTAATGAAAAGTGTTCCGATTTAGAATGAATGAGTTTAAATAACAGAAGTGATTATACGCAGTTCGTTGGCTGAAAACCAGATGAAATGGCCATGAACAAGTACGAGAGGAGAGGGGATGGCGCCATGAATACTACAAACACTGATAAAGACTTGCCAGCTTTGGAAAGCTTAAGCCCAAGCAAGGAACATTGAATTTATGTGCTAGGCCATGGCAGGAAAATAGTTTATTAACAGAGAGAGAATATGAAGGATAGCAAGTTACTTGGTTTGATAAGAGGACTGCAAAATGCTCGACTTACTTGCTAAGAGTTTGAAACAAAAACAGGGATCGTGCTTGGAATGGTGGCTTGGTATCAAAAAATGTATTAAAAATAATTAAAAATAAAGGAAGAAGGATTATTTACCCCACTCATGTCCTGAAGGCAAGGTCCAATGTGCAGGGAATATAAATACTTGTGAGATTTGTTACACTCTTGCATCTGACATTTAGCGTATGTTATTACATTCTGTAGATTTGAACCAACATCGACATTTGGTTTCCAGACAAAACAAGTAATTATCAGCATGCTCCAACATACAAAAGGACTGTGAGACCAAAAACAATGACTGCCTTAGAGAGAGTTAGAGAGATGGAGAGGGAGAAGGAGAAGGAGAAGGAGAGGGAGAGGGCGAGGGAGAGGGAGAGGGAGAGGGAGAGGAGAGGAGAAGGAGAGGGGAGGGGGGAGAGGGGGGGAGGGAGAGAGTGGGAAGGGGTGGGGGAGAGAGGGAGGGAGAGAGAGAGAGAGAGGGAGGGAGAGAGGAGAGAGAGAGAGAGGGGGAGAGAGAGAGAGGGAGAGAGAGAGAGAGGGGGAGTTCGTTTTGTGTATGACTTGATCTGTTGTATTATTTGATGTGGAGAGGGAGAGAGAGAGAGAGAAGAGAGGAGAGAGAGAGAGAGAGAAACAGAGAGAGAGGCGAGACAGAGCGGGTGCGGGAGAGAGAGAGAGAGAGAGCAGCAAGGTTAGTTTATTGAACTACGAAATCATTTCTTCCACGTGAGGTGTGGAGTGGGCAGAGGTAGGGAATCCTTCTCACATATCCTCTCCTACCATTGGGGAAGAGCTGTCCATCTGACATCAGAGAGCACTCTTCATTTCCCAGATGGCCCACACATTGTGGTCATTGTTTAAAAAATAAGTTTTGAATTAAACTTTATCAAAGCGGTTATCATTCATGTTTCACCAGGAAATATTTTTCTGGTTCTTTCTCCAAAAATCCTTGACCTGCCTGAATATGTCTGTGTCTGGAAACGAGCTCTGCTCCAGATACATATTTACATTGACATTAAAGTTACGGTGGGCTTTATCTTGTCCAGATGCTGTTGCTCCAAGGGGAGGTTGCTGGCTTGGTTGCTTGAAGAGTTATGCTAAACAAATTCTTGCAAGGGTTTTCAAACATGAGAAGATGTACGACTCAGGAGGATTGGTGCAGCTGAACGATTCATGATTCCAATAATAAATGGTCACTATGCTTTCTGTTACTTATCTTAACCATAACCATATAACAATTACAGCACGGAAACAGGCCATCTCGACCCTTCTAGTCCGTGCCGAACACATAATCTCCCCTAGTCCCATATACCTGCGCTCAGACCATAACCCTCCATTCCCTTCCCATCCATATAACTATCCAATTTATTTTTAAATGATAAAAACGAACCTGCCTCCACCACCTTCACTGGAAGCTCATTCCACACAGCTATCACTCTCTGAGTAAAGAAGTTCCCCCTCATGTTACCCCTAAACTTCAGTCCCTTAATTCTCATGTCATGTCCCCTTGTTTGAATCTTCCCTACTCTCAGTGGGAAAAGCTTTTCCACGTCAACTCTGTCTATCCCTCTCATCATTTTAAAAACCTCTATCAAGTCCCCCCTTAACCTTCTGCGCTCCAAAGAATAAAGCCCTAACTTGTTCAACCTTTCTCTGTAACTTAGTTGCTGAAACCCAGGCAACATTCTAGTAAATCTCCTCTGTACTCTCTCTATTTTGTTGACATCCTTCCTATAATTAGGCGACCAAAACTGTACACCATACTCCAGAATTGGCCTCACCAATGCCTTGTACAATTTTAACATTACATCCCAACTTCTATACTCAATGCTCTGATTTATAAAGGCCAGCACACCAAAAGCTTTCTTTACCACCCTATCTACATGAGATTCCACTTTCAGGGAACTGTGCACAGTTATTCCCAGATCCCTCTGTTCACCTACATTCTTCAATTCCCTACCATTTACCATGTACGTCCTATTTTGATTTGTCCTGCCAATTTGTCCTGCCAAGATTTTGATTGTCCTGCCAAGATGTAGCACCTTCTTCAATCAATGTAGCACCTTCTTCAAGCAAGATCTTCAATCTTCTTGTTATTCTGTACATTAGTTTCACTAAAGTTAGTATGGTTCATGTCAACATTGCCCATTGGTCTTATTATGCCTAGCAAACGCACATCCACGGAGCCAGCTGATGGCCTCTACTGTTGTTGAGATCAGTGTTGTCAGACTCAGGTCTGAGTTTGTGAGAGGAGACATTAAGCAGCAATATATTTTTTCAGCTACTGCACAGCCTTGACCCCAATGGTTAAGATTTGCTACATGGTATCCCTGGCCTGTCCTATATCTGTTTAGCAGGGCACATTTAAATGGCAGTGGGTGCAAATAAAGTGCTGGAGTAACTCAGTGGGTCAGGCAGCATCCATGGAGAAAAGGATGAGTAACGTTTCAGGTCGGGACCCTTCTTCTGAATACCAACATCTTATACCAGCATCTGCAGTTCTTTTCTACACATATGGCAGTGGGGTGAGGTGTTGGGTTTGACATGAGGAATTTGTTCTTCACTTCCACTGATTCTCATATCTTGTTCCAAAGGTTGTCTGGGGTCAACCATGACTGCTCCAGAGACATTTGCATCACAGCTTCAACTTTCCACTTAACTGCCCCCTCTCAAGCTTTCTGTCTTACTAATCCCACACATCTAATCATGCACAAGCTAGTTTAGGCATCCGTGTTATGTGCGGCACTGCGAAGAGAGGTCCAATGGGCCGGCGCCTGCCAGGGGGAAGACCCGAAGACCCGAAGACCAGAGAGTCGAGGAGGGAGCCGCTAGTGACGATGGATGTGAGGAGCGGACCGATGGGAGAGGGACCCGAGTATTGCCTTCAGCACCTTCAAGGTCGGCTGAGGGAGGTGCCCTACGGGACACAGAAGTGGTCGGGCGAGGAGAGGACCATCAGGTCACGGGCCTGCACTTGGACTTACCTGGACTTACCTGAATCAAGGGGCGCTCCAGTACTTCCAACATGTGGACCGGACTGTGGACTGTTTTTATTTCTTTGTTAGTGGCGTCAAAATATGGCAACTGTGCATTTGTGGCTTTGCAAACGATTGTCACTGTGCCGTGCACATATGACAATAAAGAAGCATAGAACCATTGGGCCATGTTACATGACCTGGCAATATATAGCAAATGTTTGAACCCAGCTACAGCTTGCTCCCCATAATGGGAGCCTCTATGAATAATTATCATAAAGGGAGGCATCAAGGGAGAATAGAAGCAATTGAAGTGAAAATAAGCAACCAAAATCTACTTTTGGGAATATTAGCAGTACTCGTTCCCCGCTGGTATTCAGCATGGATTTAACAGGAAGTTGTAGGTGTGCAGTCCATAATTGCCCATTAAATCAATGAATGGAAATTTGGAGAATATTTACAATGGCCAAGAATATGCATGGTTTTGAAAAGAAACAAGCAAAGAAACAGATGTATCTTTGTTCTGTTGTAGTCCCGCCAATGGCTTGGTTGTGAGTGCGCTTGGTGGAATTATGTTTACAAGTTTTCCCCAGCTTATGAACAGTCCGTACACACGAACGAGTGCTAGGTAGACCTGCAGGATAGATGTGCCAGCTGCTGTGGTGCTGCAGATGACTGTTCCTGATACCAGCGACAATGTTGCCTCATTAAACCCAAGTAGAATGTATTTTATTTAGCACACTGATGTCCATTTTGCCAGTCTTTTCACGAGGCACACCATCCGGGATAGCAACAGCGTCCTTCTCAAAACCATCCATAATACTTAAAACCTCATCTGCATTAAAATCCCTTTTAAAAAAGAGATAGGCTCAGGCTAAAATTATTTCTGTCAGCTTCATTATTATGTAGATATGTAGTTATGATGAGAGGTTAGATATAGCTCTTCGGGCTAACTTAATCACAAGATTAGGGGGGGAAAGTAGGAACAGGGTAATGATTTTGTATGATCAGCCATGAGCATATTGAATGGCTTGAAGGGCTGAATGGCCTACTGCCGTACCTATTTTCTATGTTTCTATGTATGACAAAATAAGATTTAAAATGCTTCAAACTACCTTTGTGGGCATCTTCTGACACATGGGACAGTTCACAGCCACATTTCCAACTTGTAAACTGATTACAAACTGACCATTTAAATAAATAAATAAATAAATAAATAGATAAATAAATAAATAAATAAATGAATGAATAGATAGATAGATAGATTTATCTATTTATTTATTTATTTATTTCAAATGGTCAGTTTGTAAACAGTTTACAAGTTGGAAATGTGGCTGTGAACTGTCCCACGTGTGTAATAGGAAGGTCCTGCAGATGCTGGTTTACACCGAGGATAGACACAAAATTCAGGTCTGAAGAAGAATCTCAACCCAAAATGTCACCCATGCCTTCTCTCCAAAGATGCTGCCTGCCCTGCTGTGTTGCTGCAGCATTTTAGAGATGAATGGTTGATTTTTAATCAATCCTTTGATTTTTGGGAATATGCAGTGGGATGACCTGCCAGGTTTTGGAAATGTTCTGGAAACCCATCCAGCTTGATAAACAGTCTAGGAAATCCTGAGCATATTTAAAATCTGGGGTGACATCCCACTTGAGTCGGAGGCCAAGTAGCATGAAATGCATGTTCTGAGTGGGTTAAAGTAATGAAGAATAGAGATAATTTGCAATTCAGGTTTATCAAATATTGTCTTATAATAAAATATGTTAAAATCCAAATATCAATAACTGTAATCTATTCAGGAGTTTTAAATGAATGAAAAATATACATACATGATTTTTTCCATATTTTGTTTTACAGCAAAATGAGCACAGTAGAATGGAATAGATTTTTCAAAAACGTCAAATGCTTGCATTGGTACGCTATTCTGTATCAAAAGTTAGATTTACATTTTTACAAACCACACATTGCTTTACTACATTAGAAAATTGACTGTATAGTTGTTGCCTTCAAACTACTTGGACAAACCCATGATCTCAGCTGTAATATCAATCACAAAATGTAAAACTTTATTGGGCTGAGACTATTGATCATGAACATTGTAGGTGTGAAATAAGCAGTGGACTGAAATGAGCAGTCAAGAGTAGAGTGTGTTGAATATTTATTATGCAGAGATATAGTGTGCAGAATCATGGACTCAGCAAACACAGAAATAGAAAGTTTGGCCCATCGTTATCTTGCCATCTCTTGGAAGCTCACCTACAAAATGGTTTTCTCTGCTCCTTTCCATCAATACTGCTAATTTTTCCTCTTCAAGCATTTAGTTTTAGTTTAGTTTAGTTTAGAGATACTGCGCGGAAACAGGCCCTTCAGCCCATCGAGTCAGCTCTGACCAGCGATCCCCGCACATTAATACTATCCTACACACATTAAGGACAATTTTTTCATTACGTTTTTTAAATATATTTAATTATAAAATAACATTTTTTTACTGAAGCTAATTAACCTACAAATCTATACATCTTTGGCATGTGGGAGGAAACCAAAGAACCCAGAGAAAATTCACGCAGGTCACAGGGAGAATATGTAAACTCCATGCAAGCAGCACCCATGGTCAGGATCGAACCCGGGTCTCTGCCGCTGTAAGGCAGCAACACTACCACTGCGCCACTGTACCGCCCCTAATTGTCCAAAGCCCGTTTGAAATTAACTGTTTACACCATCCTTTCAGGCAATGGCTTCCAGGTGATAATAACTTGTTGGAGTGAAAAAAATACCATCCATTCTTTCTTCTATTTGCTATTTCAATCTATGTCCTCTAGTGAATAACTCTTCTAGTTCTTATGTATAAAATGGTTTGTGGATCAGTTAAAATGCAAATACTTGTTGGGCTAGAGTAATGAAGAATAGAAATTATTTTCAATTCAGGCTTATCAAATATTTTGTTAAACAAAGATTTATTAACAAGAATAAAATAGCTCTATGGCCAAAAATCAGTAACTGAAATCCATCTGGAAATTTAACATGTATGAAAAATATACATAACGTTTTTTCCATTTCTTTTCCAACAAAAGTGCATAATATAAAGGAAATTGATGAGAAAATAAATAATCACAGTAGGTTTTAACGCTGCAGTTTTTTCATTGATCTGAAGTCATCCAGACAAAAAATGACGAATAACAATTATAAGTTCAAAGGACTTTTTTAAAGCTGACAGTGATATGGATTTGGATTAATCCTGACCTCTCAAGATGTCAAGGATGTTCCGATAACAATAACACCATTATACAAAAGCTAGAGTAACTCAGCCGGTCAGAGAGTCTGAAGGAAAAGAATAGGTGACGTTTTGCGTCGAGACCCTTCTTTAGACTGAGAGTCAGGGGATTATACTGTATCATTTTAGGAAACCTACAGACATCAAGCACTTTTTTTTCAGCATATTTATTCTTTAGTGTATTTATTCCAGATCGTCTTGAAAGTAAGTATAGAAGTGAGGTCAACTGATTGACCAAATGGTGCCAGCACAACAACCTGGCTCTCAACACCAGCAAAACCAAGGAACTGATTGTGGAATTTGGAACGGGTAGGATAGGGACCCACAATCCCGTTTATATCAACGGGACGATGGTGGAAAGGGTCAAAAACCTCAAATTCCTGGGTGTGCTCAATAAATTATTACGTGGTATCAATATTAAGTCAGTTAAATATTAATTGTGGTCAAGTCGATTGGACTGAGTAGTCAAGCTGCCTGGATGCCTTTGTGTGGCTACTCTATTGAAAGGACATTCTGGAACCAAGACTTCAAAGTCATTTTGAAACGATAAAATTTTAGAGCCACGGTGGGCCAAATGGACGAGCATGGGCAGTGGATCAGATCACGTATGATTCAGCTATTCAATCTGCCCACCACTAATGCACTGCAGAAACTACCAATGGCTTTGCCAACTAAATCGTTCAAAACCTTGTATCTCTTCCAGCTGGAGAAAAAAGGTCAGCAGGTATACGGGAATATTTATAAGTTCCCCTCCAAGTCTCACATCATCCTGACTTGGAAAATATTGTCAACCCTTCTTTGTCGCTGGCTTAAAATCCCAGCATTGCATTTGATCACTCAATGGATATGTTCACCTCGTATGCTTCCCGGAAGTGGCGGTGCTGTTGAACAGCTGCGGCTCGCCTGCAGTCCGTCTGTTTTTTTTTTTTTTTTTTTTTTTTTTTGTCTTGTTTTGGTTTGTTTTTTGGTTTTTTAGGTTGGGTTTGGGGGGTGGGGGGGGGGGGGGGTGGGGGGTGGGCGGGGTGAAATGTTTTTTTGTCTCTTCCTTCGTGGGAATGCGACTTTTTCTTGTCGTATCCCCCTTCTCTGCCTCCGTCTGCGCTGAGGCCTAATGGCGGAGCTGGCGGTCTCCAACTGCGACCGACCTCGAGGCTCCGGAGGCAGAGCCAGCCAGGACTTACAACGCGAGGCTGGCCGACTTCGGGGCTGAGGCGGCAGCGGCCCGACTCCCTGATGCGGCGTTCCAGCTTTCGGCAGCGGCCCGACTCGGAGCTGAGGCAGCGGGACTCGGAGCTGAGGCAGCGGTGGCCCAACTCGCTGAGGCGGCGTTCCAGCTTTCGGCAGCGGCGACATCACTACGGAGGTCCGCTGGACTGGAGGGCGGCATCTTCGGCCTGGATCGCCTCATCGCAGAGGGAGAACAAGGAGGGAAGAGACAGAGACTAAGATTTTTGCCTCCATCACAGTGAGGAGGTGCTTGGTGAACTCACTGTGGTGGATGTTGATTTGTGTTTATTGTATGTTTTGTTGTTTATTGTTATTGTGTATGACTGCAGGCAACAAAATTTCGTTCAAACCGAAAGGTCTGAATGACAATAAAGGAATCAAATCAAATCAGGTTCATGAAGGCAGTCACGCAAGGCCAATTAGGGATGAGCATAGCAGTGCCATGGTACTATGAAAGAAGAAAGTCAGCCAAAAAAAGGCACAAAGTGCTGGAGTAACTCAACAGGCCCAGGCAACATCTCAGAAGGATATACAGTAGTTAGGTGACATATTGAGTCGGGATCCATCTTCAGAAGTCAGCCATTACACTTGGAGCATTGATCATATATTTCACCTCAAACCTTTGTCAACTACTCCCCCCCCCCATCTGTATCCACGTATCATTTGCCAGGTTTTGTCTTGCCCCCACATCACTTTTTCAACTTTCCCCTACCTCCTCCAATCAGTCTGAAGAAGCATCTTGACCTGACACGTCGCCTGTCCATTCACTTCCCAAATGCTGCCTGACCCGTTGAGTTCCTCCAGTACTTGGTATATTCCTGAAGATTAGAGCACCTGCAGTGTCTATAATTATGTGCCTGACATATTAACAGATCCGATAGTGTATCTGCATGGCCAACTGAGTCCTCCCATCCTGCATTTTGTCCTTGCTCAAATCAAGCATGGACAATGAAGTATAATGTGGATAAATGCGAAGTTATCCACTTTGGTAGCAAAAATAGGAAGGCAGATTACTAAATAAATGGCGTCAAGTTGGGAAAAGGGGAAGTACAACGGGATCTGGGGGGTCCTTGGTCATCAGTCTATGAAAGTAAGCATGCAGTTACAGCAGGCAGTGAAGAAAGCGAATGGCATGTTGGCCTTTATAACAAGAGGAATCGAATGAAGGAGCAAAGAGATCTTTCTGTAGTTGTACAGAGCCCTAGTGTGACCACACCTGAAGTATTGTGTGCAGTTTTGGTCTCCAAATATGAAGAAGGACATTGTTGCTATTGAGGGTGTGCAACGTAGGTTTACAAGGTTAATTCCCGGGATGGCGGGACTGTCGTATGCTGAGAGAATGGAGCGGCTGGGCTTGTACACTCTGGAGTTTAGAAGGACGAAAGGGGATTTATTGAAACATATAAGATTGTTAAGGGTTTGGACACGCTAGAGGCAGGAAACATGTTCCCAATGTTCGGGGAGCCCAGAACCAGGGGCCACAGTTTAAGAATAAGAGGTAAGCCATTTAGAACGGAGATGAAGAAACACGTTTTCTCATGGAGAGTTGTGAGTCTGTGGAATTCTCTGCCTCAGAGGGTGGTGGAGGCCGGTTCTCTGGATACTTTCAAGAGAGAGCTAGATAGGGCTCTTAAAGATAGCGGAGTCACGGGGATATAGGGGAGAAGGCAGGAATGGGGAACTGATTGGGGATGATTAGCCATGATCACATTGAATGGAGGTGCTGGCTCGAAGGGCCGAATGGCCTACTCCTGCACCTATTGTCTATTGTCTATTTACACAGTGAAAGCAATCCTCACGACTGTGAATTTGTTGCTGCAGTAAATGTTTGGAACTGCTGCAATTAAGCTCAGCTTCTTTGCTTATAAGACTCTTCATGTGTTCCACCGGATAGATCATTGGCCAAGATTTACGCATCCTTCCTGTATTCACAGACACCACATTTTATAGACCTATTCCGGTCAGACTAGACGTATTCACGTGTTGTGTGAAGAAAATGTTCAACACAGAATGTATGTATGGAAGCAAAGTAATTATTCAAAACACAGCTGGAAATCAGAGTTTTCACAATCCCAGTAAACATTGGCTAATATGTCAGAATTGATCTCCTGGATAATTTCAATGTACTGAGAACTTTAAAGGCAATTAAAAAAAGCATGAGGTGAACCATTATATTTGTGCATTGCCAGACTGTGTTTCAGGAAAAACAATTTGCTTCACAACACATCATTTCCACTCCAAGCATCTTCCCATCACTTTGGCATGACATCATTGTCAATGAATGCTACCGACAGCTGTTTCCAGCTGTTCACCGTCATCAGCAACAGAGGAGCGGCTCTTTAAATACTGTACTGGAAAATATTAATGAAGCCCTCTCAATAAACTTTCTCACACTGCTACATTTGCAATCATTTAATTTAACACATTTTTTAAAGCACTCTTTTTCTCACATTCAACATACAGATTGGTTCAAAAGCTAATTGCAAAACGAATTGTTTTTTGTGTATAGTTTGAATGTAAAAAAAAATCCATCAATAGAAGTGATTGACTCTTTTGTCCCTGCACTAGGAGGATTTGTGCTATACCTGTGACAGGCAGTCATGTAGGATCCATTGGATATTTAATAGATCTGTCACTCAGATGCTAAGTTGCTGGTACAGTATATTGAAGCAACATATCTGCTTCCGAAAACTAACAGGACCTTGAGTACAGAAGTAGGTCTTAACAGTTGAAGCAGGAGATTAAATTAAAGAGCTTAACCTTCCTAAAGCAGCCAGGGGTTTGTCACTGAGGCAAGCCATGGAATATTGGGTTTGAACATGTCTATTAAATCTCCTGTCAATTTCTTCCGCTCCAATGAGATTAATCCTGACTTCCCCAGTCTCATCACCCACTAAAGCCCCTCATCCCTGGTGCTAATCTGATAAATCCCTTCTGAAGGCCCTAACATTTTTCCTAAAGTATGATGTCCAAAAGTGAATCAAGTGCTCAATTTAAAATTAGTTTATAAAGACTATTTGTTCATAAATAAATTTGCTAAGCGGCTTTCTCAGCCTTTCGTGTCACTTTAAATATTTCCTGTACATTTGAAATTGTTCTATTGATTCTCTTACTCCTCTCACCAGAAAATATATCTTTAAATGATCCACAGTAACCTGCCAATGGTCTAATCATTCCCTAGCGTGTCTACACCTTTCCTGTGTTAGTTACTAATCTCTTCATCTGTTCATTTCTGAAGTGCATAGCATTTGCCAGCTTGAAAATTGTGTCCACTACTCCCAAGCCCAGATTGTTAATAAATACCAGATTGGTTCAAATCTCAACATCCAAGACTTGCACTCTATTTGAAAAACAATCTTTTATCACTAATCCCTGTCTTCTACCAAGGCCAGTTTTTTTTTAATATACACTGCCTTTGCTTCTTAAATCTTGCGACCAGGTTTTACTTCCATCTATTCATGGTACTTTATTAAAATCCCTTTTGAAAGTCCATATATATATATATATATATATATATATATATATATATATATATATATGTCCACAGCAATTCTTTCCAGAACAATCAAATAACTTTGGTTAGTCAAACATAATTTTCCTTCATCAATAGAGCTATAAGAGACTGCATATACTGGAGTAAACAACAAACTGCTGAACGAACTCATGGGATAGGCAGCATCTGCGGAGGGAACTGGACAATCACGTTTTAAGTCGAGCGCCTCAGCGGACGGATCTCGATCTGAAACAGTGACTGTCCATTTTATTCCACAGGTGCTGCCTGTCCCACTGAGTGCCTCTAGTAGTTTGTTTCTTGCCTAGATCAAACTGCGTCGACCATTATTTATTAGCGGTATATCCAGAACTCATGTCTTTCCATTTACCATGTCGCTGGTTTAAGGTGGTAGGATTAGAGCTGTTGGACTCACAGCTGTCCCTTTTTTTAACTGAGATATCATGTATTCATCATTTTTTTGCCACTCTTACGACACAAAATTCGACAGGAAAAATGTGGAGATTGCGCAAAAGAAGTTCACGAGCATGTTGTAGGGATTAAGTATTAACTATAAGGAGAAATTGAGCAAAAATTGATTACTTTCTCTGAAGCATCAAAGGCTGAGAGGCGATGTTGTTGTAAATGAAAAGATTATGAAAGACATAGATGGGGAAGGTAGTCTTTTGCCCCAGGTGGAAATGTCAAATACTTGTGGACATAGGTTTAAGGTGGGAGGGAGAATGTGATCCACTCCAACAGATAGCAATGTAGTTGACAAAAGCAACTTCATCATTCATTGTACTGCCAAACCACCAGCAGCTGTGAGTCCCACAGGATTATGCAGCTGTGTGACTGAATAATCTCCAGAAGCACTTGAATCCAAACAGGCACTAAACCATAAATAAAGCAGATGAATTCTTGCATACAACAATGTAACTGACATAAGTCGTGCATCACAGATAGATAAATAGAAAGTTATCAAACCAATTATTTCAAGGACACAAATGTCTCTGCATCCTGTGTCACTGCTGACAATTGTCCATGAGAGGGTGGAAAGTCCCTTGCTGGAAATTTTGAAGCTAATTTAGAACTGTTTCTACAGTTCTACAGTGATTTTCCATTACAAAGACCATTAAAATAGAAGAATTTTATTCATCTTACTGCCTCATTATATGAGCAACATTTTACGAGCTGCACTTCAACAAGACCATATAAAGCTAACTGAACCAGCGGTATTTTTTGTAGCGGCATGTGTGGCCAACATATACGTTTTGTTTGAGATTCTATCTGCGGACACTCTTTTAAGAGATAAAGGAAATAGGATGCAGAAGTTAAGGGTAACATCTACGAGACATAACACAAGGCAGAATAAGTAATTATCTACAAGTTTTGTCAATATATTTCATTTCCAATTATGTAGAATGAGACTGCTGCATAATAAACAATGTTTATTGCTGATAGCTGAGGAAGTGTGTGGCAGAATATGTTGTGTGGTATTTCCTTGGTTACATATAGGCTGGGACGTTCCTTAAAAGGACACCTTAGACACCTAATTAAATGAAATTTGAATGCACATGTGGCTCACAAGCCTTTAAATTTTTTGTTTAAAACTAATGATGACACAGAAGGAGGCCAATCAGTCCAGCAGGTTCACAGCACCTCCCAGGGGACTATTTTTGTTTGTTCCATTCTTTCTTTCCTCTATTCTCTGTGCTCTGCAACTTATTGGTTCCCACACATGTACAACAACACCTATATTAGGAGATAATTCCTTTTAAATATTTCCCCTCTCACCTTAAACCTATGTTGCCTAGATCTACAATAGCCCATTAACCTACCAACACACCTTTAGGGTGTAGGGAGTCACCAGAGCACTTGGGGAAACATGCATAGTCATGGCACAGTGGTAGATTTGCTGCCTTACCTGGGTTCATAAGGTCATAAGGAATAGGAGTAGAATTAGGACATCTGGCTCATCAAGTCTACTCTGCCATTCAATCATAACTAAATCTATCTCTCCCTACTGACCCCATTCTCCTGTCATCTCCCCATAACCTCTGACACCTGTACCTGCGCTGACATGAGTACAAATGCTGCCTGTACGGGGGTTGTACGTTCTCCCCTTGATCTGCGCGGTTTAGACTGAAACAGGGTTCTGACCTGAAATGTCACCTACTTGTTTTCTCCAGAGATGCTGCCTGAATATACATTTAAAAAGGTGTATTTTCCATGATAAACTGTTCATGCCAAATTTTGCAAAGCAAGGGTCCCACAGAAATGTGACAGCTCTCTGATTTATAGGTCTAGTGCATGATATTTATGGGAACATTTTAAGCTCTATTTCTCTGAGTCTGCATTTTTAAGGACCAGAGTACAAGCTTGATTGAACAAGAGAAAGCTTGTTTGATTTAGAAAGTGAAGATGAGGCAAGATAATGTTGACAGCAATAAAATACATTCAACATTATGCAATCTATAAATTTGCAATGAAAGAAAGAAAACAACCAAGAACTTACCTCAGTGAAAGACAATTAATTACCTCAGTGAATTACTGCTGAACATCAGCAAGTTTGGACTTTTTTTTAATTTAGTGAAGTCTTGAACCTGAATGTTAGGGCACTAAAAGAAAAAATATGGAATATAAGAGCATCCATAGCTTTGAAGTAGTTCGAAGGAATTAATTAATGTAAAGGGTGGTACAAAAAGTCCATGCAAATGGCCAGAGGTATATGTATAAGACTGTTCCCTCGATGTCAACAAGAAATAGTTATTGACTTCAGGAAGCATAGTGGAGGACATGCCCCAATCAACACCAATGGTGCAAAAGTGGAAATGGTTGAGAGTTTCAAGTTCCTTGACGTTAATATTGCCTACGATCTATCATGATCCAACCACATTAATGCGACTGCCAAGAAGGCACACAATGGCTCTACATCCTCAGGAAACCAAGAAAATGTTGTCATGTCTCCCATGAATCTTACAAACTTGTACAGGTGCATCATAGAAAGCATACTGTCAGGTTTAATCAGTTTTGATGGGAAACAGCTCTTCCCAAGACTGCAAATAATTGCAGAGAGTTTAGATGTAGCCCACAGACCAGACCTCCCACCATTGATTCCACCTACACCACGCTGCCTCGGAAACGCAGCCAACTTAGTCAAAGACATGCCCCACAACAATCAGTCCTTCTTTTCACTGCTACCATTCAGCAGAAAGTACAGAACCTTGAAAGAGTGTACCACTGGACACAAGAAGAGCTCCTTCCCCCCCCCCCCCCCCCCCCGGTATCAACTTTCCGAATGGTCCTTCCATAACCCATTGTTAACATTGCACCTTTGTCTATGGTATCGATGCGCTACAATGCTGAGAACCATATTCTGCATTCTGTGTCTTCCTCTTGGCTCTATCTATTGTAGTTGAGTTTGCCTTGTTTGTGTTTATGTATGGTGTATCTGATCTGTTTGGATCTCGTAAAACAAAGCCTTTCACTGTACCTCAGTACACATGACGATAATAAACCTAAACCTAAAGCCCACACGTTTAAATTTTAATTAAACAACGGAGAGAAAGAAACGACTGGTACACACACAGTTTCACAACACACATACACAGAGTCACACACAGTCACACACACATAGATGTATAAACACACACACACACATCGGAGATGTAGTAGAAGTAAATAATCTGAACATTATTAAGTTCAATCATCTCAGTAGACATTGAGGCTACATTGAATTTGTCTCTCATGGAAATGGGTGTGAGTTCATTTACAGAATAGAGAAATGTTAAATTTGTTAAGTAGTCACAAAAATAAATATTTCAAAATATCACCTTCTCTTTGATATATTTTTAGTTGAGTTCATTGTTGTAAAGAAACATTGCCAGAAAGAGCAAATACGATAGGATAAAATAACTGTAACTACTTTTATGGCAAGTTTCAGTAGTATTCATTCTAACATGATCTATACTTTTCAATGGATGGAAGGTTTGCTGAAGTTTTCTTTCCCCCAAGAAGTTCTTGTATTTCACCAGATAAATATCGGCAGTTCTAACAAACTGTGGCAAACATTGGGCCATAATTACAGGCGCAAAATAGCTTAACGTTCTCACTAGAAGTATGTTAAAAACAACCGCATGTTAAGTAAATGTTATTGGACATTGGTTGCAGAAATTGAGAGCCAGGTTTAATAGCCTGATGGCTGTGGGGAACTGGCTATTCCTGAACCTGGTTGTTGCAGTCTTCAGGCTCCTGTACCTTCTACCTCAAGGTAGCAGGGAGATGAGTGTGTGGCCAGGATGGTGTGGGTCTTTGATGATACTGCCAGCCTTTTTGAGGCAGCGACTGCGATAAATCCCCTCGATGGAAGGAAGGTCTGAGCCGATGATGGACTGGGCAGCCAATGCAAATACTGCCTGTAAACTGCAACAACTGAGGTTTGGATGATCTTTGTTCTGAAGTGTTGAACAGCTACCCAAAGGTTGATCTACAGATAGACACAAAAAGCTGGAGTAACTCAGCGGGACAGGCAGCATCTCTCGAGAGAAGGAATGGTTGAGACCCATCTTCCGACTGGTTATGGATAAGGGAAACGAGAGATATAGACGGTGATGGACAGAGATAAAGAACAATGAATGAAAGATGCAAAAAAGTAACAATGATAAAGGAAACAGGCCATTGTCAGCTGTTTGTAGGGTGAAAATGAGAAGCTGGTGTGACGGGTGGGGGAGGGATTGCCTGGGCTACCTGAAGTGAGACAAATCAATATTCATACCACTGGGCTGTAAGCTGCCCAAGCGATATATAAGATGATGTTCCTTCAATTTACGTTTAGCCTCACTCTGACAATGGAGGAGACCGAGAACAGAAAGGTCTGTGTAGGAATGGGAAGGAGAATTAAAATGTCCAGCAACCGGGAGATCAGGTTTGTTCAGGCAGGCTGAGCAACGGTGTTCCACAAAACGATCGCCCAGTCTGTTTGGTCTCGCTGATGTATAAGAGCCCACATCTTGAACAACGGATACAGTAGATGAGGTTGGAGGAGGTGCAAGTGAACTACTATTGGTTATTGGTCATAAGGTACAATGCTGCACAGAGAAAGATTGCAACATATTGCAGCAATAAGACTGCCTTCTTTAATTCTGACTCAGAGAAATTGACCTTGTTATGAACTCTTTTGTATCCCATTTTCTGAGATCTGTAATGGGCCTGTCCCACTTAGGCGACTTTTTAGGCGACTGCAGGAGACTATGCAGTCGCCACATGGTCGCCACATGTTCGCGGGTGGTTGCCAGGGAGTCGCCTTCATGGTCGTGAGGAGTTCCCGCATTTTGGGAACTAGTCGCGGCCTCATTATGGTCGCCGTGAATTTTTCAACATGTTCAAAAATTAGCTGCGACTAGAATGAAACCGCCATGGAGAGTAGCGAGAATTCTCGAGCCGTATGTGGGTCGCCAGGAGATCCTAACGGGTTGCAGGAGGTCGAAGGTTCTCAGAGGTTCTCGTAGGTTGTAGCGGTGCTGACTGGTGAATTTCATTGTCTCATTGGGAAAAAAAAAAGGTAAGCATTAGTTTTCAGAACCAAGGATAACGGACCAGTAATGTTAAATGTGCGCCGAACTTCACAGCCGTGTATCTCTGGCTTCTTAAAAGCGTACAGTTTTGGTCTCCAAATCTGAGGAAGGACATTATTGCCATAGAGGGAGTGCAGAGACTGTTCACCAGACTGATTCCTGGGATGTCAGGACTGTCTTATGAAGAAAGACTGGATAGACTTGGTTTATACTCTCTAGAATTTAGAAGATTGAGAGGGGATCTTATAGAAACTTAAAATTCTTCCCCCCTCCTCCCCTCTGTTTTAAATAACTTACTGTAAAGGGGTGCTTTAGCCGTCTTTTTGCAGCGCCAATCTTCCTGTTCATTGCGGCGTGTGTCTGTTTCACCTTGGCTTTGCACCGTGTGAATTTTTTAGACAGAGCTTCCCCCGCCTGCAACTTGACAGTCGCCGGCAGTCCGTTGAAAAAACGTCTACGTGGGACAGGCCCATAATACCTTCAGCCCGCTGACTGGTTGGCATCCAACAAAAGCTTTTCACTGTACTTTGGTACATGTGACAACAAGTTAAACTAAACTAAACCAGGTAACATCTACTCTGAACTCTTCAGAATTCCTAGCCCATGACTGCTCCAAGTGGAATAATTTTTGGGATAGTGTTGTGAACCTTGAGGTCATGAATCAGACTCAGACTGAAGTCCTGTGGAAATGGCAGAAGGAGACGACCACTTCATAAACTACTGGACCATCCCTCCCCAGGGCACTTTCCATTGCAACTGTGGAAGAAGCTGTAGTTCCCGCATCCCACTCTTAGTCACAACACAAAAAATCAGAGCGGAAGATAGTCATCCTCAATCCCGACGGGCTGCCTGTGAAGAAATTCATTGTGCACTTCACTAAAATGGCAAGATAATATGAGGGCTTGACACAGTGGTTGGACATAAAGCTTAACTGATAAGCTAGCATGTGTGGGTGCATCAAAGAGCAGTCTGTTAAATAATGAATGCTGATGACGGATGGTGATATGACTATCTTTACAGCAAGGCAATCCCCACAATTGTTAATGGTTCGTAAACCACCAGATCTATTTTGCTTTTCACAGCTTACTGCTTTTGTCAAGCATGATGGTGAGTCAGTACAATACCGAAAACTGGGACAGGAAACCAGCACATGTTTTGTCTTATCTTCATGTGTTTAGAATCATCACTGCCGAAGTTTAACTATTTCTCGACATTAAAGAATTATTATGGCAAATTGCCAGGTTTCATTCTGTCTGGCGATGTTTCAACCCAAGGCTAGATATTTTTTCTGTACTTACAATAGCAATGTTACAAAATTTTGGGATTTTAAAAGTCTAGTCTGCAATTTATCCCATCAGATAAAGCACAAAAAGAAGTTTAATTTGACACCTAATTCACTTTCATATCTTCAATTATTAAAAACGTTATGGCCATTTTCATACTCGGAAATTAGCATCTTGTTCCCTATTGCTTTTCCATTGACTTGACACAAAAGCTGTGATCGAGGACAGTCAAAAGCCCATAACTTTCTTAAAAATTAAGAGAACTGAATGAAATTTTCAGTTAATATAGATTGAAGCATTCTGAAACAAATATAAAACATCTTACTTGGATGACCTGAAATTAAAGCATATAATTAGTTAATTACCTAATTGTAGCTAATTACAAAATTGACCGTTGTGACGGAAATAGTAATAAACACCCAGACTGCCTTGAAAATTCAAAAATGTGATATTCTCAAGATCAGAACTTTAATATTATTGTATTATATGCTGTAAGTCCGTAACATATAGGTAAATAAATTACAATTTCTAGCAATAGGCCATGTCTTAATGGAGAAGATCAGTTGCTAGCTGGTACATTCGCATATCATAATCAGTAGCATCATCATACTCCTCAGATTGTAACCAATAAGCAACTCTGTACACCTTGTTTTTCCTCAACTTTTCAATTTTGCCATTGTAAACTACAAGTTTTTGCTCTTCAAACCACACATGACATGCCTTTCTGCCCATTACTTTCCCATTAAGAATGTTTTGTAGATCATCACATTTGGAGTAGTCCAAACTCAGATAATCTCTGCGAATGCTGTCTAAATCAGTCTCTTTTGCTGGGCATTTGGATTGACAATTTTGCATTTCGTCTTCAGAGACATCTGTTTAAAATGTAAAGGGAAATAAAACACTGAACAGCATTAACAGAAACAAGTTATTATTTGCAGTTTTAGAAAAAATGTAGAAATGATAAAGTTAAATGCTAAAACAAATAGTAAATACCCAACAAAAAATTCATATTCATCAATCAATTAAATTAATC
This sequence comes from Leucoraja erinaceus, assembly GCF_028641065.1. Classification (NCBI taxonomy): domain Eukaryota; kingdom Metazoa; phylum Chordata; class Chondrichthyes; order Rajiformes; family Rajidae; genus Leucoraja; species Leucoraja erinaceus. Next base: position 37,281,900 of record NC_073390.1, read on the forward strand.
TAAATGCAATTACTAGATCTAACCAACTATCCATTTCTTAAGAAACTGATACATTTTTTTAGCCTAAGTATCCAAATAACAAATACATTCACACAAGAATTCACAATATAACATGATTTTTAAATCTCACTGTCATGAACATATGGCAGATGGAAGGAATTTAATGTTTAATTCCCATAAATTAATCTAGAAACATCCACTCTCAATATAATCAAAATTATTATTTTTTACACAATACATGTGGCTAAAACTGATGTGGATAGTTAGTGTAAAAATATTGACTATGGATAGACAATAACACAAAATATAGACGATTTAGATGCTCTTAAGACATGATTGTCCAAAACAAATTAGGATTTCAATCAATCAATCAATCAATCAATCAATCAACCTTTATTATCATCTTGCAAGCAACAGTTGTACGGTGCAAAATGAAAAGACGTTTCCCAGGGAATAGCGGAGCATCGCACATGAAATTTAAAACATTTCACACATAATAACACTAAAAACAATCCAGTCCCTGATGGAACAGTATAAATAGTTAAAAGCAGGTAAAACACAACGTTAAAATACAATAAACCAATCATAAAAATGTCCGGGGCAGCTGATTTGAGTGGCCAGTGCCAGTTATTAAAGTGGCCAGTGCCAGTTATTAAAGTGTCCGTGCCAGCCGCAGAATCAAGTGACTGTGAGGACAGAGTGACTGTTTAGCAGCCTCACAGCCTGTGGTAGGAAGCTGTTTAGCAGTCTTGTAGTCCGGGCTTTGATGCTTCGATATCCCTTGCCTGATGGCAGGAGATCCAGGTGTATGTGGAGGGGGTGCAGTTTGTCCTTAGCAATTCTCTGAGCTTTTTTCAGACAGCGGCTCTGGAACAGTTCTTGTACCGAGGGTAGGGAGACGCCAATGATCCTCTCTGCTCCCATCACTACCCTCTGCAGAGCCTACCTGTCCGAGTAGTTGCAGGTGGAGTACCACGTATTTATGCAGTACGTGAGTGCAGACTCCACCGTACCCCTGTAGAAAGTCCTGAGGCTGTTGGTGGGGAGTGAGGCCTGTTTTAGTTTCCTCAGGAAGTGCAGTCTCTGATGGGCCCGTTTGACGGTCCCAGTGGTGTTCCTGGACCAGGTGAGGCTGTCTGTAATTTGCACACTGAGGAACTTTATGCTCTCCACTCTCTCCACTGTGGTGCCACTGATGTTGAGGGGTGCATGCTTTGGCTGCGCCCTCCTGAAGTCGACAACCATCTCGTTTTGTCGACATTTAATTCTAGATTATTTTTGCCGCACCAGTCCACTAGTTGTTTTACTTCTTCCCTGTACATTGATTCGTCATCTCCGCTGATGAGTCCCACCACTGTAGTGTCATCCGCGAATTTTATGATCTTATTGTCCCTGAATCTGGCAGCACAGTCATGTGTGAGCAATGTGAACAACAGCGGGCTGAGCACGCAGCCTTGAGGGGAGCCGGTGCTCAGCGTGATCGAGCCTGAAGTGTTCTTGCCAACACGGACTGACTGCGGTCTCTCTGTCAGAAAGTCCAAGATCCAGTGACACAGGGTGGTGTTGAGGCCCAGCAGGGTTAGTTTCTCCACAAGTCTCTGTGGGATGATGGTGTTAAACGCTGAGCTGAAGTCAATGTACAGGATTCTGACGTATGTGTTTTTGTTTTCCAGATGCGTGAGTACTGTTTGCAGCGTGGTAGAGATGGAATCCTCTGTAGAACGGTTGGGGCGATAGGCAAACTGGAGGGGGTCTAACGATGAGGGGAGGCTGGCAGTAATGTGGGGTTTCACCAGGTGTTCAAAACACTTCATTATTATTGGGGTCAGGGCGATAGGGCGGTAGTCATTTAGGCAGGCAACAACTGGTTTCTTCGCTATGGGGATTATCGTGGAAGTTTTGAGGCATGTGGGGACAATGGCTTGACTAAGGGAGATGTTAAAGATGTCTGTTAGCACATCTGCTAACTCCTCAGCACATTCCTTGAGCACACGTCCTGGGATGTTGTCGGGTCCGACTACTTTCCACGGGTTGACCTTGGACAGGATTCTCCGTATGTCCATCGGGTCTATGGTCAGGACTGGCTGGTCAGTTTGTAAGCAGGGGCTGGCTCTCCCCTTGGGTGTGGTGTTTGCTGCATCAAAACGTGCAAAGAAGTTGTTCAGTTCATCTGGGAGAGAAGTGTCCATGTCAGTTACCTGCTGCCTTGCCTTGTACCCCGTCAGTGTTTGGATTCCCTTCCACATCCTCCTGGTGTCTCCTGTGTCACAGAGGTGTCCCTGGATTTTCCCCGCGTAGGCACGTTTCACTGCCCTGATTCCTTTTTACAGTGCAGTCCTGGTAGATCGAAAAGCGGCTGTGTTACCGGCTCTGTAGGCTGCATCACGAGCCCTCAGCGGCGAGCGCACCTCTGCTGTCATCCATGGCTTTTCGTTTCCACGTGCAGTGAAGGTTTTCATGATAGTGACATCCTCGGTGCACTTGGCAATGTAGCTGCTTACAGTCTCTGCGTACTCCTCGATGTTGATGAGGTCATCATAGGATGCTGTTGTCCTGAACACATCCCAGTCAGTGTGCAGGAAGCAATCCTGCAGTGCTGAGGCTGCTCCCTCTGGCCAGACCCTGGTGTGTTTTCTCTCCACTCTGACTTGTTTTTGCAGAGGTCTGTAGGCTGGTGTTAAAAACACTGAAATGTGGTCCGAGTGGCCCAGGTGAGGGCGTGGGGCTGCCTTGTAAGCCTCTGGGGTGTTGGTGTAAACCAAGTCCAAGATGTTCTCTCCCCTGGTCTCAAAATCCACATATTGCTTGAATTTTGGGAGCACAGTCTTAAGGCTGGTGTGATTAAAATCCCCGGCCACCACAATGAAGCTTGCAAGGGGGTGTTTTTGAAATGCGATCGATTGGACGGTTGCCCTTGCAGTGAATTTTAACCCCATATCAGGCAGGAAAGACACTGCCGAATCATATGGGGCCCACATAACATTTTTGCATCGTAAAATTAGACTAAAACCACCCCAAGAAGCAAGATTATATGTAAAATACACGACTTACCTTTTGTTTTGTCCTGATATTACGATCCATTCACGGTGTAGGCGTTGAGGGCGTTCAGTCGCTTTTTACTTTAATCCAACTATTAAATTGTCCACCAATTTTTTTTTTTAAACAGAGAACGGAAGTCCGATCGATTTTCCTTCATCAACTAGCAGCACGAGGAAATCCCTCTCCGACAAACGATACAAACCTGCATTTTAATCCCCCCCCCCCCCCCCCCCCCCCCCCCCCCCACCCCCCCCCCCCCCCCCCCCCCCCCCCAAAGGCACCAAAGTTGCGCACACAGCCGTTGGCAGATTTGCAGCGCCGCTGAAGGTAGTTTTTGTAACATTGCTACTTACTATGTGTGGACATTTTTGGTTTGGTCATGAAATTTCAGAGCGAATTGAAACACATTGTTTAAACAGCAACAGTGCGAAAATATAATAAAGATGTTGGGAGATAAATTAAACTGTCACATTTATCTTTAGAGTCAAATGGGGGGGGATCATTTTTGAGTGAATAAAAATACTGCATAGGCTGGAAATCTGCAATAAACCTGAAATAATCAGTAATACACAATTCAGAGGCAACATATAACAAAGACTTCTTTCTCCATCAGTACAATTTGGGTTGCTGGTTACATGCCACAACTTTACTATGAGCAACACATAACATAGTTAAATAAGCCACTGTAATTCATTTAGTCTCACTGTATCAGAGATATTACCTTTATTCTATTCACCATTCCCCAATGTCTGTTATTGCAAACTAACTTGTTAACTCTCTCTTTCCCAGTTTTTGGCACAAGTTCTCAGACCTGAAGGATTAACTCTATTTCTCTTTCCGCAGATGCTGCTAGACCTGCTGGAGTGTTTCCAGTATTTTCTGTTTCTATTTAAACTAAATTCAAGCCCCAGATTCAAGAACAGCTTCTTCCCCGTGGTTATTCGACTCGTGAATAGATCTCTCAATGCTGATGTATTTCCAATCATCCAACATACTTCTTTGCGGCTCTTGCACTTTTGTTTCAGCACTTTCTCTGTAGCTGCATCGCTGCATTCCGCACTCTGTTTCATTTCTCTTGTTGAACTACCTGTTGAATTCATTTTAATGGTAGATTATAGTCGTGATCTACTTGGATAGCACACAAAACAAAGCTCTTCACTATATCACAATGCGTGGCAATAATAAATTGATACCAATACCACTAAGAGAGGATGCCTTGACCCCTAATTGAGTCTGGAATTTGATCCAGGCTCCAATAATTCTCAAAGTATAAAGGCCACATCTTTTTTGCCGACAAAAAAAAAATTGGTGTAGGAAGGACCAGCAGATGCTGATTTAAACAGAAAAAGAGTAAGATGATACGGAATGAATAGAATTAGGCCATTCGGCCCAACAAGTCTACTCTGCCATTCAATCATGGCTGATCTATTTCACCCTCCCAACCCCATTCTCCTGCCTTCTCCCCATATCCTCTCACACCTGTACTAATCAGGAATCTGCCTATCTCTGCCTTAAGCTCAGCGGGACAGGCAGCATCTCTGGCGAGAACGAATGGGTGACATTTCGGGTTGAGACTCTTCTTCAAACGCGTGTTGTATTGGTTGTTCCACATGTCGTTTCACGGGGACAAGGAAAAAATGGGGCATCCGAGAGAGGGGAGTGAAAGACTGAATGATGCTGAAGTGGCTGGAATTGATGCCAAAGGCTCATGTCATCGTAGTGATTCTGAAAATACAACCCAACTAGCCTCCAATAGCGTAAATGTAGAGTCTTGCGTATCAATCATAAATACAATATGTAGGAAGGAACAGCAGATGCTGGTTTAAACCGAAGATAGAGACCAAATGATGGAATAGCTAAGCGGGACAGGCAGCATGTCTGGAGAGAAAGAATAGGTTCCAAATTGTTGGTGCTCCTCATCTTTGTTCTTAAAGCTGAAGATACAAGGAATAGGGAAGAAAATTAAATAGGATTACAAGCATTTTCCCCGTGACATTGAGGGAAATTACTATTTATATGACTTTTGAATCTGAAAGTTACTATATGAAGGCATGCTGTTCACCAAAGTAATTGGTTTGGCACAAGTGTGCTAAAATAGTGAGTGATTGAGAGATCAGAGAAAGGTGAAGGTATACTTGTGGATTCTGCAGGTTATGTGGATCTGTAAAATGGCAGCTATTTTTATTCAACTGACCAACATGGTCTCAAGTGACAGATTCATCACATTTGTCAAAGATAAGTTGTTCAGTTTTCACTCATCTGAATGATTTCATATCAATAGTCAGATGGATATTGGCATTGTGTACATGTTAATCTCAGCAACTGCCAACCATCCACAAATATCAGTAGTAAACAGCCTGTCACCTTGGAATGAGGAACGGGAGCTGTCACCGTTATTTAATAACTCACACTTATACAGCCAAGTTATTTAGCACTTAAAATACAAACATAAATTTGCCTTCAACTTGTGCTGACTTATTCAAGTTTACTCTGATTGTTTTATGACTTTTCAGTTGCAAAAGATTACAAAAAAGGATTCCTATGAAGCGATTTGCCTGAAATTGAGCTCTTTCTATTATAAATGGGTCATAGTGTAAGGGGAGTGGTTCATTCTGTTGTATTTTAACAGACTGTTCCAATGTTATTTAAAAGCTCTGTGTAAAGTATATCAGAGAGGCAAAGTAACATTTTGTATGCATTTAACTATCAAAGATGATTTTTTTGTAGGATTTATGTTATCCACAGGACATGAGCATTATTAGGTTCCAAATTAAAATTTCTTATTAAACATTGGCAGTGAATATATTTTCTTTCCATTTAACGTAAAGGGATAATAAAAATGATGGATCCTATATTTGGTTATTGTATATTCACTCATGGTGGTGAGGCTAATGTCATTGCAGAACCTGACTAATCATTATTTCTATGGCAGTAAAGAGAAAGAATTATTATCGAGGAACGTTTCCAGGAAATCTTTGCAATTAATAGCCAGGAACAGCTGCACCAGGAACTCTAAAGCTACAGTATGGTCGTAAAGTAAGAAAACTTAAATCATCTGCAGTGTCCTACAGATCTTGAAGGTTTGATGGATGTAGATTTGCTTCTGAGTCAGAAGGTTATAATTTTCCTTCAACCAAACAGCGCAGGCAAACAGATTTTCTAATCACCATCACAATACTGCGTGTGGGAGCTCACTGGTCATAGATTGGTTGCCACTTTTTCCATTTTGTAACACTGATTGCACTTCAACCACACTTCACAGGCTTCACACTAAGCTATTCGGGATGGCCTGAGTTAGTGAAATACTTAAACATGTACTTAACACTTCTGCAATAATATTGTACCACATTCAAAATGAGTTAATTATGTGGATTTTGTTTAGAAATTGACACAACAATCAACAGAACCGCAACATCATTGTAAATACCATCGGAGTATCTTTAATCTGACTTTTCTGGACTTTATTTTACACTAAACGTTATTCCCTTTATCCTCTATCTGTACACAGTGGGCTTGGTTGTAATCATGTATAGTCTTTCCACTGACTGAATAGCATGCAACTAAAAGGTTTTCACTATACCTCGCTAGACATGACAGTAAACTAAACTAAACTATAAAAAAATCACACCAAGCCTACATATTGAACTCCTGTCTACTGCTATGCACAATACCAATGATCTTCTTCTTGTGTATGGCGTGCACAGCCTAAAGTTGTTAAAAACCTGCTCTGTTTGATCTTCTGTTTGTGCACGCTAGGTTGATTGCATTCGTCGAAACAGGGTGGACCACATGAAGGTTGCAATCTCCCACCCCACACCAGTGATTCTTATTTCATAAAACAAAGTTACAGAGATAGGTTGAATAAGTTAGGTCTTTATTCTCTGGAGCGCAGAAGGTTAAGGGGGGACTTGATAGAGGTCTTTAAAATGATGAGAGGGATAGACAGAGTTGATGTGGACAAGCTTTTCCCTTTGAGAATAGGGAAGATTCAAACAAGAGGACATGACTTCAGAATTAAGGGACAGAAGTTTAGGGGTAATATGAGGGGGAACTTCTTTAATCAGAGAGTGGTAGCGGTGTGGAATGAGCTTCCAGTGGAAGTGGTGGAGGCAGGTTCATTGGTATCATTTAAAAATAAATTGGATAGGCATATGGATGAGAAGGGAATGGGGGGTTATGGTATGAGTGCAGGCAGGTGGGACTAAGGGGAAAAAAAGTTGTTCAGCACGGACTTGTAGGGCCGAGATGGCCTGTTTCCGTGCTGTAATTGTTATATGGTTATATGGTTATAATGATAACATTCCTGCTCTATGTATATCCAATAGTAGATACACCGTGGCAGTGAACTGTTCCTAAAGGGTTTGAGCACACAAGTAATAGTCTATTTAAGAGGAATGAAAGCTAATAAAACACACAAGTAGGAGATTTTATTAGGCTGGGAAAGAATAAGATTGTGTAGGAAGGAACTGCAGATGCTAGTTTCAACCAAAGGTAGACACAAAACACTGGAGTAACTCAGCGGGTCAGACAGCATCTCTGGAGAAAAGGAATAGGTGACGTTTTGGGTCAAGACCCTTCTTCAGACTGAGAGTCAGGGTAAAAGTAATCGAGAGATATAGACGATCATGGTGATATGCACCAAATGAATGAAAGATATGCAAAAAAAGTAACAATGATAAAGGAAACATGCCATTGTTAGCTGTGTGCGAGGTGAAAACGAGGACATACAATGAGACTCAACAAGACAACTTTGAAGCTGGTACGACTTGGGTGGGGGAGAGATGTAGAGAGAGGGGATGCAAGGGTTACTTGAAGTTAGAGAAATCATTATTCATAAGATTGATTTGTTTTTTGCTTATTCTCCTTGATCTGCGGTGAGCAATGACATCTTGCGTACAAACAAACCAGAAATGCCCCTACCCAGCATGCAGCCTCTATATGAGGACATCACACACATTGGACACGAGAATGCAAATTTGCTGGTAAAAGAACCAAATGGATTGGAGCACTGCAAGCTTCATGTTTGTTAACTTCCTGGGATTTCCTGGAGTTGGCCTTAATTAGCCCCAGTCTGCCTAACACCTGCCTCCACCTCCACAGGCAGCTGCTCTATACAGAGCTGTGGACAATATTTTGCTGTAGGTGCACCAGAGTGCAGAGATTTGTGCCAGGTTGGCAGCCTAGCAGAACTGACGACAATGCACCCCTCCATCCTTAATACAATAATGACTTCTCAACTGGCATTCAGACTAAAGTCACCAGTGGTGGAGGTGAATGGTGGATAGCATGCTACAAAAGCTTTTCACTGTATCAAGTGGCGATGAACTAAACTAATCTAAACTAAGAAGGAGGGAATGGGATTTCTTATGAGAGTGGCCAATGCAAAATTGTGCTATAATAAAAAGGGAGTTAAATATATATCAAAATACTGTGTGGTCTTTATAAAGACTATAGCAATATCTGTGAGCACATACCTTTCCATTTTGAGAATGCTGGGAGGGAATAAAATAGCTGGCAAAATCAAGGTAGCTGATGTGAATGTAGAGATTGGAAACAACATTTGTAAGCCGGTGATGATGATGATGATGATAAGGGAGAACAGCCATTTAACAAGTTATCATCATAGCACAAGCAGCTGTGATTTCCCATAATTGTGCCATCAAGAGCTATTTATCACATTTCCTAAAAGCAAAACAAGACTATGCAATTAAAGCATATGGGTGCAATAGTAAAGGGTATTATATGCAAGACATAGACAGTGGCCATTGCAGTCCATCGAGTCTATGCTAGTTTTACAGGGTGGAGAATTCCAAAATTTTCAAACCCAACAATATTAAATTAAGACTAATTCTAAACCTAGATCCCTCTGTACAACAACATTCAGTAGCCTTTGTCTATTTAACAATATTTCTCTTTTCTATTTTTCGTACTAAACATCATATGTCCCTCACTATACTCCATCTGCTAATTTTTTCCCCACTTGCTTACCCTATTCATTTCTGACTCATTATTGTCCTTCTCACAACTTACTGTTCCATCTATCTTTGTATTGTCAGCAATTTTGGCCACAATATGCTTAGACCATTCATCTATGTGATTGCCATAGATTGTAAATAGTTGAGACCATTAGCTATTGATCGCCCAAGATGCAAACTACCCATTTATTCTGATGTTGTTTAAATGAGCCAAATTTCTGTCTGTGCTAATACATTATCTTTAATGCTGTCAGCTCTTCCTTTGTTCTGCAAAACTCAAGGAATTAGGGTGGCACAGTGGTAGAGTTACTGCCTAACAGCGCCAGAGACCCAGGTTCGATCATGACTGCGGGTGCTGTCGGTATGGAGTTTGTACGTTCTCCCTGTGACCTGCGTGAGTTTTCCCCAGGTGCTCCGATTTCCTCCCACACTACAAAGATGTACTGGTTTGTAGGTTAATTTGCTTGGTAAAACTGTAAATTATCCCTGGTGCATGTAGGATAGTGTTAATGTGCGGGGATCTCTGGTCGGTGTGGACTTGGTGGGCCAAAGGGCCTGTTTCCTCGCTGTATCTCTAAACTAAACTAAACTGAATTATCCATTGTCCTCTGACACTATGATGGGGATTGATGTAGGTAACAGGGATAAGTGAAGTTCAGAGTCAATTAATCGTTCAGTGTTGATCTATCAAACTTTCTATTACTTTTCCCACTTACCAGCAACTCTTTTTAATCATGAACAAGATCTTAACTTTTGTACTCTTGGGCTGTCCCACTTGGGAAACCTAACTGGTGAGTTTAGAAGAGTTTAGGAGAGTTTGAAAAAATGTCATGTAGAAAACCTCCTTCGACCTCCTTCGACTATGTTGAAGACCAGCTTCGACTAGCTACGACTAATTTCAGGAAAATTGGACACCAAATAGTGTAGAGTGAAGACGACCTCCTTCGATCTCCTTCGGCCTCCCTTCGACTATGTTGAAGACTATCCACGACTACCTTCGACTACCCTCGATTACCTATGACTAACATGCCAACCTACTACGACCTACTACAACCTACTACGACTAAACCTACGAGTTAAAAAAGTATCGATTTTTTCCATGGCGACCTTTTTTTACTCGCGGGCATTTTTCAACATGTTGAAAATTACGGCGCGACCTAGCTGAGACCTCGAGTACACGGGGACTGCTCTCGAGCATGAAGGAGAGTTACAAAGACCTCCTAGGACCTCGTGTCGACCATGCTGCGAGTATGAGTCGAGGGCAAACTCGCCAGCACTCACGGATTAGGTCGCCCAAGTGGGACAGCCCCTTTAGTCGTAGCTAGTCATAGCTAGTCGAAGCTAGTCTTCAACATAGTTGAAGGAGGTCTTCTACATAGTCGAAGAAGGTCTTCAACATGACATTTTTTTAAACTCTCCTAAACTCTTCTAAACTCGCCAATTAGGTCTTCCACGTGGGACAGCTCCTTAACCCTTTGATTTTCAGTAAAGATGCATTTGTTTATTTATCAATGCATTGATACATTTTGTATTAGGGTGTCCTGTAGGTTAATGATGCCTCTGTAATCCACCAAGATTTAAAGCAGCCTCTGAATCCTGACACATATCACTCCAAACCTTCCATCGTAAACAGTCCTTGTTTTAACACCGCCCATAAACTTCCTCCAAAGTGTTTCCTTCCAAATAATTCTGGAATGTAAGATTTTTTTCAGTTTGGTTGTAATTGCCACTTTCTTGGCTTGACCCAAGACATGTGTCTGCTTCAACCACTGCAGGTGTAACTGGGTGGCTTGCTAGGCCAGTTCAGAAGGCAATTAGGTATCAACCCCATTGATGTAGGATTAGAGTCATGTACAGGTCAAGCCAGCTAAGAATGACACATTTCTTTCCCAAAAGAACATTATAATCCATAGTCTGGCAGTTTTATAGTCACTGCAGTGCCAGAAAACATTGTACATGTCATAATGTCACATTCCTACATTTTTTTTTCCATTCCTCTCCCCGCATGAATTCATCTCCAGTGCTCAACACAGCTCTCCTCCAGGAATACAGTTTGGAGTGCTTTCCAAAATCTGCCAACCATTCCAAAGAGAAGTACCTTTTATTCTCTCGTTTCTGTCCTTTGCCCCCGCTTCTTTTATAGTTGGGGAGACATTTTCCCCCATTGCGTTAAAGAAACATGTTTTGGAAAGCAATGGAGGATTGCTCCTTGTCTATTACTTTTAACATCCCCTTTTCAGTTTAACAACACACCCTGGAAATTTATTTTACATTGACTAATGACTTTTTTTTAAAACACCCATGGGAATTTTACCAGACATATTAACTAGCACTATATATGAACTAGCTATTTAACATGGTTATGAGCCTAAAATTACATTTAGCATATGTCTCAAATTCAATTTCTAATTTGAAAAAAACCCCAACGTATTTACTAAAAGAGAAACAATGGGATGTGCCGACCCAACAAGAAGACATGTTTAATTAAAAAATATTGGGCTGCTTTAGTCCTTTGTAATATTTAGTAGATGATATATGCTAGCCATATAATTGAGACAAAATCTCACAAAATAAGAATGCTCTGTAAATTTAAGGTCACCTAAAACTCAATTTTCAAATTGCATGAATAAAGTTCGACAAACATCTTGGTGAATTGTTTTAATGGAACAGCTTCATGCTGTACTTAAAGTAGTGGATAATGGCTACATGAATGTAAATAAGTACACTTTAATGCCTATGAATGCAAATATTTGAAATGCTCCATCTGCATTGCAGGCAGCTTCACCTGTGTCAACTTACTATCATTCTATGCCATGTTTCCACACTCCATTTGCTCTTATTATTGGAATGGACCTCAGCCTGGTCTGGTGACGTGAACAAGCATACAGCAATTTGGAAATCTAAATTCAATTGGGATATTTGTAGTTTTGGATGCATTGTTGAGTATTTAATTGAATAACAACAGGCGGTACTGCTACATAAAAATATTGTCACAGGAAACTATGTAAATAGACAAAAGTATAAATAAATAGTGCGATTGGAAAAATGTCTTAATTCACAGCATTTCTGTTCATTTTGGTTACTTGGATGGTTTAGCTTATGATGACATTCGCTAGATGAGGTTCAGTAACAATAATAATAATAGTATAATAATAATCAGTAATACTAAAAATAACAATAATAATAATAATAATAATAATTAGCCAATCGTCCTAACTCATTCAATAGTAACAGTTTACCTGAAAATGATAAATAAGGAAATGTATGAAGACTTTAAAGCTAAAATTGATGCATGCTATTAAAGGCCTGCTGTTCAGTTGTTATATTGAACCAGCATTGCACATTTTTATGGGACTAATGCTGGGTCCAGAGGATTGGGACAGGGGGTGAAAGAGGGCTGATGATTTGTGTTTTAAAAACTGAAGCCTATGCAGCAAGTGAGGCCATTGAAGGAACTGTGCCAGGATGTGGAAAGGGTGGATTTGCCTTCTGGATCACACAAGATTCCAAATTGCTTCTGTGTCCTCTGAGCATATGGTGTGTTTACCAATCTAGTCGTCTGGACAAGTACAGTGGCATTGAAAGCATGCACGGGCGTTACTTGATCAAAATCCTTTGGAGGTTATGAATGATGCAGCCACTTAGGCAGAAGCAGGATTTCACAGCACAGGTGAGGCCAATAAAAAATAAATATAAACTGCAGATGTCTCTTTTTATTGTGTGTGAGGCCTCCTTCCACATCATTTAAAGGGGAAATGGCAATGTCATCATCGTCTTCACTACTATGAGTGAGGATCCACATGAGTGTAAGTTCCTCCTCACTGACTGTGTAATAAAAATAGCACCTCAACCCTGTCAGAAACTACAGTTGTCATGTGAATGCATCACTGTGCTATTATCTGATCTGTTTCTTCAAATAGGCATTTCCCATGCTGACATGTCATACGGAATTGTCTATTTTAGAATGAAACACATCCAACCATCCTGCACAAGAACATTTTCTGAAAGTTGGACACATTATTTTATTGAAGTTAAAGCTAATATGTGAGAAATTAAACTTTAATACCATTCCTTAATTCAGGATACTTTGTGCTGATTTATTCATTTTAATTAAATCTGTTGGATCTGATATAAAAGTGATAGATGAAGCATTGGGAATGAATGTTGATGGTGATTTGAAGGGTTAACAGATATAGCGTCTTATCAAGGACAAGAACTTTCCGCAACTCTATAAAAAGTGTTTTTAAATGAGTCAGTGTACCCATAACCAGAATGCATGTGGTCAGGCTGCATGGCTGGTAGATCTAATGCGGGAGATTTTTTGACTTTAGAGATACAGTATGGAAACAGGTCCAATCGGCCCCCCGAGTCCGTGCCAACCAGCGATCCACCCGTACGCTAACACTAACCCGTCCTGCAGACAAGGGACAATTTACAGAAGCCAACTAACCCGCAAGTGTTTGGAATGTGGGAAGAAACCGGAGCCTCCAGAGAAAACCCATGCGGTCACAGGGAGAACGTACAAACTCCGTACAGACAGCACCCATAGTCCGGATAGAACCCAGGTCACTGGCGCTGTAAGGCAACAGCTCTACCGCTACACCACAGTGCACCTGGATGCCAGTGACCTTAATTCGTTCCTGCCAGTGTGGAGTTTGCATGCACTCCCTGTAACTGCATGGATTCCCTCTGGGTATTCTGGCTTCCACCCACATCCCAAAGACAGTCTAGTCCATTGAAGACCTTTAATCAGATTTTATTGGACTTGATCTTGCACTAAATGTTATACCCTTGATCCTGTATCTGTACACTGTGGACAGCTTGAGTGTAATCATGTACAGTCTTTTTGCTGACTGGATAGCACGCAACAAAAAACTGTTCACGTGACAATAATAAACTGAACAGCATGCCATATGCTAACTGATCACTGTAAAGTGTTCCTAGTGTGCAGGTGAGTAATAGAATTAGGAGAAAGGGAAGTTGGTGGGGATATGGGGAGAGTAGTTTACAGGGAAAATTAGTGGGGGAAGTGGAATCCTCTGAGGACTGCCATTGGATCAGTGGGCCAAATGGCCTCCCACAATGCCATGAAGAAAATGGACAAACCACCAGTGTTATAATGCTTTGTGTATGATTGCAACTAAACAAACATTGGGCTGCATTTTTCTTTTGTAATTTATTTTTCACCTAACTGCGGGTTAGGAGGCAGTAATCATAATTATAATCATAATCATTCCTGGCTCCAGTATAGTTTGTCATAAATAACCACTCCACACTCCTATCAATTCCCTTATTCCACCATCTGTCCATAGCCAAGCAGTATATAATGCTCTCTTGCATTGAACATTCAAAATTGGAGCAGGAATAAGCTCCTCAGCCTCCCATCCCTGTCCCATCATTTAATAAGATTAAGGGTGATCAGTTTGTAGCCTCAGCACCATGTTCCTGTCCACCCATGATAATCTTTCACCCTGATTATTTATCAATTATCCATCTATCTCTGAGGCCATGACTAGTTCCCATAACGCAGGAACTCCTCACGACCATGAAGGAGACTCACCAGAGACCATCAGCGAACATGTGGTGACCATGTGGCGAGTGCAGAGTCTCCTACACTCGTCTAAAAAGTCGCCTAAGTGGGACAGACCCATAACGCTTTGACACCTTTTTCTCCATGTTTCTTTTTTCTCCCTTAGACCCTTTCCTATTCTGATGTATAGTAATGTAGCTGCTAATGACCCTCTATAGCCTTGACCTGGTCATCTTAATTGCAAGGAATGTCAGAACATTTGGCATTTGGTCCATTTAATGCTGGCATCAGCCACTGTGCCAATTTTTTCAATGCAAACTGCAATTGAACTATAGTTAATATAACAGAAAATTAAGTGAATCTTTAATTTTTAATTAATAAATAAAACATTTCATTTTGGTGTCTTGGATAGAATTAGCAGCTGTGAGGTTATCAATTAGTAAAGAATATTCTCATCTCAAAGCATTTGAACTGAAAAGGAATCAGATTAGTTCTTTAGTGCCTTGAAATCCCAGAATTATTTATTTCAATGTAGAGATTGAACGACAAGAATTTGGTATATCACAATCCTCCTCTTCCATTGACTCCATCTACGCTGCACGCTGCCTAGGCAAGGCCGCCAACATAATCAAGGATCAGTCTCACTACGGTCACTCCACTTTATCCCTGCTCCCATCTAGAGATACAGAAGTTTGAAAAAGCCGACCTCCAGATTTGGGGACAGTTTCTTCCCAGCTGTTATCTGGCAAAAAGGTCCTTTCACCAGCTTGAATGCAGTCCTGACCTCCCATCTACCTCACTGGAGTCTGAACTGTTTTTAATCGGACTTTATCTTGGACTAAACATTATATCCTTCATCAGGGCACTGTGGATGGCTTGATTGTAATCATGTATAGTCTTTTCTTTTACTGGATAGCATACAAACAAAAGGTTTTTCTGTACCTCGGTACATATGACAATAAAAATCGAAACTGAACTAAATTATGTGTTACTAAAATTAAAGCTTGAGAATTAATCATACTAAATCAACTGGCCCAAAATGATTGCTAGAGAGATAAATTAGCAAACCTATCCATTCAATGAGAATAAAGTAATAAAATACTACTCTGCAATATTTACTCAGGACCAGGCACGCATCCATCATTTTTTAATTATTTGCTAGTGCAAGCTGTAGTTCTGTGAAGGTTAGTGGCTGATGTATAATGTAGAACTAGGAAGACAAGCCAAACTGGAGTAGAAAGCAGATCCACTGTGTCAAATAGTTCAAAAGCAAAATTAAGTCCAGCTGTCTTTTTGATGTGTTCTGCAAGTGTTGGTAAATATTAGGGTGGTGCAGATATTAGAGGAAAGCAGCTGCCCAGCAAGCTTGTTTTAGCAAGCGATCAGGAGGCTTAATGGTTACTCACACTTTTACGAATAGATGTATGATGGTCACCACGGGGTCAGACAATGCTCCCTCCTTTGGAAAGATAATGCAAGTATTAGGGGATTAGCAAAACCCATCCTGCGTGTTCAAATGCCAACAACAAATTGCTGGATCTTCTAGCGCCTCATTTCTATGTATCTCGTGATTTCAATAGAAATGAACCACAATGAAAAGTCATGGACTTTCAGCTTCATGAAGCTGACAATTTTCTACCAGGTCCTCCCTGGGTTCAATGCATTAACTTGTGAAGGAGTCCAGATGTACGAAGTGTCACCCTTCAGCAGGCAACGCACGCTAGGATAACACCATCATGATTTTAGACTGAACATCATAACCCAGGATAGACACAAAAGGCTGGAGCAACTCAGCAGGTCAGGCAGCATCTCTGGAGAAATGAAATTGATGATGTTTCGGGTTGAGACCTTCAGACTCTGTCCTCCAGAGATGCTGCCTGATCTGCTGAGTTTCTCCAGATTTTTGTGTCTATCTTCAGTTTAAACCAGCACCTGCAGTTCCTTCCTGCACATTATGACCCTGGGATAATGCAAGTCACCATTGGAGAGGTTGGCGGCTTTATTCGTGTCTGCATATTTATTCCTTAAAGGAGACTTGTTTACATGGTCCATGAATGGATGAGGTATAATCCTATCAATAAATATGAACCTACCAGCTGTTTCTTAGGTCACCCTTAACCTTTCCCTGACTATCGTGGCCGTCACCCTGTCATCCCAAACAGTATGCAGTCTCATCACTTAAGTGATCCCTCATCCTGTACCCCTGCTGCATGCTTGCCTGACATGCCCACTGGTCCCTCAGCCAACCCAAAACAATCTTCCACCTGACATACACCCTTCACCCCTTCCCCACTGAACTGTCACCCAGTCCTCCCACCACAGCTCTATGAAATGCTATATCTCTCTTTCATAGTCATAAAAACACTTCAGCAGCGGAACAGATCATAATACTGACCATGATGCCAATTTAAACTTCACATCTGCCTGCACTTAGTCTATTCATGCATCTGCCTCAATGTCTCTCAAACATTGCTATTGTTTCACCTTCGAGCCAGCACCGCCATTCAATGTGATTATTGCTGATCATCCCCAATCAGTACGCCGTTCCTGCCTTCTCCCCATATCCCCTAACTCCGCTATCTTTAAGAGCCCTATCTAGCTCTCTCTTTAAAGTATCCAGAGAACCGGCCTCCACCGCCCTCTGAGGCAGAGAATTCCACAAACTCACAACTCTGTGAGAAAAAGTGTTTCCTTGTCTCCGTTCTAAATGGCTTATACTTAAACTGTGGCCCCAGGTTCTGGACACCCCCAACATCAGGAACATGTTTCCTGCCTCTAGTGTGTCCAAACCCTTAATAATCTTATATGTTTCAATAAGATCCTCTCTCATCCTTCTAAACTCCAGCGTGTACAAGCCCAGCCATTCCATTCTCTCAGCATATGACAGTCCCGCCATCCTGGAAATTAACCTTGTAAACCTACGCTGTACTCCCACAATAGCACGAATGTCCTTCCTCAAATTAGGGAACCAAAACTGCACATAATACTCCAGGTGTGGTCTCACTAGGGCCCTATACAACTGCAGAAGGACCTTTGTGCTCCAATACTCAACTCCTCGTGTTATAAAGGCCAACATGCCATTCGCTTTCTTCACTGCCTGCTGTACCTGCATGCTTACTTTGTACACAAGGGGGAGACCATGGTTGACACCATTCCACTTGATTAGAGATTTTTCTTTTTTTCTCTACTAAATATCTATTAATTAATTTAAATAAATGTCACCTGGTTTTTGGTCCCACTATTAAGGAAAGTAAATCCTTCCTCTCATGTTATCAAGACCATATAATTTTCTACCTCAATTAAGCCCCCTCCAAACTGAGGAAGGATCCCAATCTAAAATGTTTCCTATCCATGTCCTGAGAGATGCTGCCTGACCCACTGAGTTACCCCAGCATTTTGTGTCTTTCCTTGGTAAATCAATTTCTGCAGTTCCTTGGCAAACCAGCATCAGCAATTTCTATCCCTTCAACCTCGTCCATTGTTTAAAAAAAATAATCCCAATCTATACAGCTTTCCTTGGATCTAAAAGAAACAAAGAATGTAATTAGTAGTGATGACCACAAAACTGTCAGAACCCATCTGCTTCACAAATGTCCTGCAGTGAAGGAAGTCTCATCTCTTTACCTCGTCTGAACTCTGTGATTCCGGACCCACTGCAACTTAATTGGCTCTTATCTCGCCTCTGAAATGGCTGAGGAGCCTTTCAGTTGTCTCATAACTGCCACACTGAAATAGAAAAATGTCTAGGACTACCAAGATCACATGGTATTCACTAAAAGAAGAAATTCAGACTTCAAAAATCACTACCAGCCCACCAGCCTTGCCACGTCCTGAAGCATCTGGGAACTGGAAATTGGAAGTGCTGCCCACACCCTGACATGATCATAAACATCACGTTGTATCTTACAGACAATGTGCCAAATTCCTCCTGTACAATCCCAGGATACCAGCCCCACCACTAGAGGGAGCTGCACCATGGGGAGCAGGACCAAGCAGTTCCAGAGGTCCTCAAAATTGACATCAGACTCCGTGAAGTCTTGTGGTATTAGTTGATATCTCCTGATTACCAACCACTGTCATCCTTCAACTGATGAATCTGGCTCCACCTTGTGAAAGACACTTCAAAGAAGCACTGAAAGTTACAAAGATACAGAATATATTCTGTGTGGTGGGCTTCAATGCCCTTCACCAAGACTACCTTGGGGGCATCACCGCCAACTAACCCAGATGGACTTGACTGCCAGACTGGGTCTGCAGTATGCTGTGAATGAACCAATGCCAGGGATATACCTACTTGATGTCAACTTCACCATTTCAATATATGTTACAGCTTTGAAAATTACCACTCATGTGGAAGCAAAGTCTCGTCTTCACACCATAATACAGTTCTACTGGAGGCACAGTTCATCTTCACATCAGAGACATCCTCCATCATGTTGTGCTACGCAATAAAACTGGGCAGAGGCAGAGTAGCTGAAGAGTGGGCATCTCCGGATCACCAGCACAGGAAAAATGCACACCACTATAATCTGCAAGCTTCAGTGTGGCTTCTCCCTCACTTTATTGTTAGAATCCAAGCCAAGGCATCAACCCTGGTTTAATGAGAACACCCACCACCATTTAATTTATCCTTACAGCATGCACGTTTGGAATTATATTATCATTCCTTTATCATGCCTTGGTCTAAATCCAAGTCTCACCCCAACACCTCCCCACCAATGTCTCTATGGGAGTATCTTCACCAAAAGAGCTATGGTGGCTCAGGAAGTTTGCTCACTATCACCTTTGCAATGGCAGCAAATGTTGGCATTGTAATGACATCTGTATTCGCGAGAAATGAAAAAAATAAAGAAGCATCTCCATCTCCAATATTCAACACTGGTTGGAGAGCAGGATCTTAAATGGTTTTGAAGCGTCTACCTCTCCCTATCTGTGAATGATGGCGGAATAGATTGCATTGCTCCTTGGGTCCTTTAATCTCACTTCAAACAATACCATTAGCAGAGAGACATGTTTATTTGGTCATCGCCACTTCCAGAAGAAAATCAGAATGCAGCATCAAATAGAACACAGGAGAGTAAGAAATAGAAGCTGAAGAAGGACGCTTGGACTTTTGCGTCTGCACTCCAACATACAGGTATCTGTTTCTCCCCTCAGAGACACATTTCTGCCTGAAACGCATATCCTTTAGTTCTCAATATCCAGATATCAATCAATCCCTGCCTTGAATATACTCAATGAGTGAGCCTTCACAGCTTCTTAATGCACAAATATTTCAAAAAGGGCGCGTCCTCCGTGCCTGTGCTGCGTAGCTGACAAACGTCTGGACTGACATCTTCAACCTGTCACAAACAGTTGTGCCCACATGCCTTAAAACCACCTCCATCGTGCTGGTGACAAAACATTCCACTGCGGCAAGCCTCAACAACTTCCGCGCAGTTGCACTTTACTCCCATCATTACCAAGTGCTTCGAGAGGCTGGTCCTGGCACACCTCAAAGGCTGGCTACCCCCCACACTGGATCCCTATCAGTTTGCCTACCGTAAGAACAGGAGTACGGAGGATGCCATCTCAACGGCACTTCACTCCGCCCTCTCCCACCTCGACAACAAAGACACTTACGTAAGAATGTTATTCATCGATTACAGCTCAGCATTCAACACCATTATACCCTCTAAACTGATCACCAAACTCGGTGACCTGGGCATCGACCCCTCCCTCTGCAACTGGATACTGGGCATTCTAACCAACAGACCCCAGTCTGTTAGATTAGACAAGCACACCTCTTCAACCCTCACCCTGAACACCGGGGTTCCACAGGGCTGTGTGCTGAGCCCCCTCCTCTATTCCCTCTTCACCTACGACTGCACACCTGTACATGGTGCTAACACCATCATCAAGTATGCAGATGATACAACGGTGATTGGCCTCATCAGCAACAACGATGAGTCGGCCTATAAGGAGGAGGTCCAGCTTCTAGCAGCATGGTGCGCTGACAACAACCTGGCCCTTAACTCCAAGAAGACCAAGGAGCTCATTGTAGACTTCAGGAAGTCTAGGGGCGGCACGCACACCCCCATCCACATTAACGGGACGGAGGTGGAATGTGTTTCCAGCTTCAGGTTCCTGGGGGTCAACATCTCCGATGACCTCTCTTGGACCCACAATACCTCAACTCTGGTCAAGAAGGCTCACCAGCGTCTCTTCTTCCTGAGGAGACTAAAGAAGGTCCATCTGTCTCCTCAGATTCTGGTGAACATCTACCGCTGCACCATCGAGAGCATCCTTACCAACTGTATCACAGTATAGTATGGCAACTGCTCTGTCTACGACCGGAAAGCACTGCAGAGGTTGGTGAAAATTGCCCAATGCATCACCGGTTCCTCGCTCCCCTCCATTGAGTCTGTCCAAAGCAAGCGTTGTCTGCGAAGGGCGCTCAGCATCGCCAAGGACTGCTCTCACCCCAACCATAGACTGTTTACCCTCCTACCATCCGGGAGGCGCTACAGGTCTCTCCGTTGCCGGACCAGCAGGTCCAGGAACAGCTTCTTCCCTGCGGCTGTCACACTACTCAACAATGTACCCCGGACACTCCTCTCACCAGGAAAACACTATGACTGTATGCATGTAAATAGATGTATTTATTGCTCATATTCTATGTCGCTCTTCCAGGGAGATGCTAACTGCATTTCGTTGTCTCTGTACTGTATACTGACAATGACAATTAAAGTTGAATCTGAATCTGAATATAAATTGCTGCCCCTTTATTTTGAGATTGATCTCAGGATCCAGATAACCCATTTTGGAGAAACATCATCCCTACATCTTCAAGGCTGTTAGCATTTTGCATGCTTCAATGAGATCACCTCCCATTCTTTTCAACTTGAATGATTAATTTCTCCTCATAAGATCATCCCCATACTCCAAGAATCAATCTGATGAATGTTCATTGTGCTTTTTATGTCCTTCATTTTACACGCAGTCCAAATCTGTAAATAGGATTCTCACTGTAATCTCTCTCGAAGCCTGTATGATTTCAGTAAGAGTACTTTATTATTCTCATCAAATGCTCTAGCAACAAAGACAAACATATCTCTTACCTTCCTAACGATTTCTGCAGCTGCAATCTAACATTCCATAACTCGTGTATGTATAGGGGTATCCAGGACACTATGAACACCTACAACTTCCAACTTCTCACCATTTAAGTAAATATTCTGCTTCTCTATTTTTTTTTTTGAACAAAATAGATGACCTCACATTTTTCCACATTATATTGCATCTGCTATGTTCTCAGCTTTCTATATCCCCAAAGACTCTCTGCATTCTCCACTTAGAACAGCATGGAGGGAAGCCAGAGGAATGTCTCCCATCCCAATGTTTCACCCCTGCGATAAGCTGCTTTACGGAAGAGCCTGAGCATCTGCTTTACTGCAGATGCGCTGAGCATGGAACGTAATAATGGAATTGGGCTTGGTCTGCTTCCAATGACCAATGTTCAAAAGTGATGTTAGCTTAAGGCTAATCTTGAAATTAAGTTGCAAAAATAGTAATAATTTTCCTTAGGGGCTTGGTTTGCAATGCACATTTTTGTACATTTGGTAGTCTGTCTGATCGTTGATAGCCTTAAAAAAACATTATTGCTTTTTGGCAGAGGATGCAGTACATTTTTCATTATGATACAATGCCAGTGCATAGCTGCTTGAATGGGGTATTGTGTCTTGTGGTACTAAATATGGCTCCTTTGGCCTGAATCCAGTAGATGTAATGCCAATTTGAAACAATAACGTTCTGCTTGCGATTTTTCATCCATACTAGGTTGTACCTGTTATTCTGTGTAGGAAGGACCTGAGGATGCTGGTTTAAACTGAAGATAGACACAAAAAGCTCAAGTAACTCAGCGGGACAGGCAACATCTCTGGAGAGAAGGAATGGGTGACGTTCCGGGTCGAGACCCTTCTTCAGACTTGTTAGGGATAAGGGAAACGAGTGATTTAGACTGTGATGTAGAGAGATAAAGAACAATGAATTCAAGATATTCAAAAAAGTAACAATGATAAAGGAAAGAGACCATTGTTAGCTTTTTGTTGGGTGAAAATGTCAAGCTTGTGTAACTTGGGTGGGGGAAAGATAGTGAGAGAGGGAATGCTGGGGCTACCTGAAGTTAGAGAAATCAACAATCTTACCACTGGGCTGTAAGCTGCCCAAGCGAAATAAGAGACGTTGATCCTCCAATTTGCGTTTAGCCTTACTCTGACAATGGAGGAGGTTAATCTGCTGAATACTCTAGTGAAAGTCCACTCAGAAGGACTCCAAATATTGGCCAGATTTGTTGCCTAATATTCCTTGAGTCTTTTTTAGATAATACTTAGAAGTCAATTGACAAGTTCATAGGTATAAGTATCACCAGCAATGTGAGTTGGTCTAACTACATCAATGCTACTGCCAAGAAACCACACTGATGTTTCTACTTCCTCAGAAGGCAAGGGAAATTCAACGTGAGCCCAATGACTCATCGTATTGGGATGCATCACAGCTTAGTATGGCAAATGTTTTGCTAAAGACTACGAGATATTGTGGAGAGCTGTGGCCGCAGCCCAGTGCACCACACAAACCAACCTCCCCTGCATTGACTCCATCTACACTTCATGCTGCCTTGGGAAAGCAGACAATATAATCAAGGACCACTCACACCCTAGTTATACTCTTCCCACACCGGTCGGAAGATACCAAAGCTTGAACGCATGTACCACCAGATCCAAGAACAGCTTCTTCCCTGTCTTATCAGAGTCTTGAACCTTTCATATGTTAAATATGTATTCCCAAACTCACAATCTACCTCATTAGGGGGTCTTTCCAATTTTGGTCTGCACTTTCTCTGCTGCTCTAACGTTATATTCTGCACTCTGAATCCTTTCTCTTATTACACTAGCTTTTATACTTTTATATGGTACTAGACCAAGTGCAGACCCGTTGGGTCTGCTCCCCCAATGGTGTGATCCCCCAACCCAATATTCCACCATGCACCCGTCTCCTCCAATGGAACTGAAGCCGTTCTCAAAAGTAAGATTCCAGCACTGCCCTGCCTCTTTAAAAAAAAATCCAATGGCACCTCCCCTGCCTGCTGCAGCAGTGAAAAGTTCAGTGTTCCTGTCTTGCAACTTTGTTTCGAAGTGTGTTGGAAGCTGACATGTAAATGGAGAAGCCTGTTTATTTTTGAAATACTTGGGGGTGGGTGGGGGGGGGGGAGAAGGATTTGATTAAAAACATGTAGTTCAACACGACGAAATGAAATGAGGAGCGGATACTTAGAAAGAAAAGCGAAATCTCTACCGAAATGGAAAATATCTCGGCGATTGAGCGTCTGGATTGGGCGTGGCAATGAATCAAAGGAAGAAATGCAGCCGGCAGCCATACATGCAAATGAATCCATTCCGATTGGACATCTGCGAGCATCGGCCATTCCGATTGGACATCTGCGAGTATCGGGCACGAATCGAAAGGCAGGAAGGGCGCCGGTCGGCAGTCGGTCGGATGGGGCCAGAGTTTTAAATGTATAGAGAGACCAAGAGAGTCAAGAGTCTGAGTCCCCCAATGGTGTGATTCCCCCCCCTGGATATTTCCAACCATGAAATGCCGTTTCTGCATGGCCATACGTTGCCACACAAATAGACCCCAGCACACAACATAATTACCTTTTTACATAAACATCCCCTGCATAGCTGTGATGGCAGTGAAAAAAAAGTTATCCTGTCTTGCAACTCTGTTTCCCCCCCCCCCCCCCCGATGTCAGAGTCAAAGTCAACGAATCAAAAGGCTGGCGATGGCGATTGTACCGCAGGCATTGAAGCCACGGGGGTGAGTTTTAGAGGTCGCATTAACGGGTCTTGGTGTTGGAGCCCCTGGTCTGCGCTCCCCCAAGTGATCCCCAACCCCATATTCCAGCCACACGGGGCTCCTCCAATGTTAGCCGTTCCCAAATGTCCAGGAGCTCAGCACTCCCCTGCAACCCTCAGCAGTGGAGAATTTGCCGTTGCAGGAGCCCTGAAAAGCGGTCTCCCTCCAGGGAGCCGCGGGCTCCCGGCGCCGCCGTCCACAGACCTGTCGTTGGGGCCTCCGACTCTCCGGTCGGGCCGCAGCAGCAGCAGCAGCAGCGCTCCTCCACCGCTCCACCCGCTTCGGTCTCGGCCAGCTCCGCGACGGCAACGTATGTATACTAGACCAAGTGCAGACCCGTTGGGTCTGCTCCCCCAATGGCGTGATCCCCCAACCCAATATTCCACCATGCACCCGTCTCCTCCAATGGAACTGAAGCCGTTCCCAAATGTAAAATTCCAGCACTCCCCTGCCTCCCTCAGCAGTGGATTAAAAAAAATTCAATTGCACCTCCCCTTGGCTGCTGCAGCAGTGAAAAGTTCAGAGTGTTCCTGTCTTGCAACTTTGTTTCGAAGTGTGTTGGAAGCTGATAGGAAGGAGCAGCCGTCAACGAATCAAAAGGCAGAAAGGCAGCCGGACGGCAGCCGGTTGGATGGCACGAGAGTTTTATATATTAACTAGACCAAGTGCAGACCCGTTGGGTCTGCCCCCCCAATGGGGTGATTCCCCCAACCCAATATTCCACCATGCACCCGTCTCCTCCAATGGAACTGAAGCCGTTCTCAAAAGTAAGATTCCAGCACTGCCCTGCCTTTTAAAAAAAAAATCCAATGGCACCTCCCCTGCCTGCTGCAGCAGTGAAAAGTTCAGTGTTCCTGTCTTGCAATATTGTTTCGAAGTGTGTTGGAAGCTGAGGAAGGAGCAGCCGTCAACGAATCGAAAGGCAGGAAGGGATCCGTACTGCAGGCGGACTGATTTGAGTTTTATATATAGATAGATAGATAGATAG
Source organism: Leucoraja erinaceus (assembly GCF_028641065.1). Classification (NCBI taxonomy): domain Eukaryota; kingdom Metazoa; phylum Chordata; class Chondrichthyes; order Rajiformes; family Rajidae; genus Leucoraja; species Leucoraja erinaceus. The sequence continues at coordinate 37,307,329 of NC_073390.1, forward strand.
ATAGATAGATAGATAGATAGATAGATAGATAGATAGATAGATAGATAGATAGATAGATAGATAGATAGATAGATAGATAGATAGATAGATAGATAGATAGATAGATAGATAGATGACTTGCCTAGACAACACGCGGAACACGTTTTTCATTGTATCTTGGTACAGGTGACAATAATAAACCAGTGGAATATCAATACCAACATAATAGTCCAAAATAGAAGTTACCGTCAGCTGAAGAATGAGCTGGTTAGATGGGGTTATTAAGATGTTGAAATAGAGAATAATAGGGCCATAAAGGCTTCTGTTATCCTTGATTGTCTGTCTTTTTCATTTTGCTACTTAAAATCATTCAAGGACATGCACAGTGATCTTGAGGATAACTTACTGAATGCAATTAATATCTCACAAGGTAAGGAAACAGGAACTTAATTGCTTGGCATGAACCTATTATAAAACATAATTTCCTTTCTTTGAGAAGTAATTTGGTCAAATAGACATTTATTTTCAAATGTTTCTAAAAGAGTATTTGGTGGCCCAGTTTCAGAACCTAGTTAACTGATACAAATCAGGAGAGCTGGTCAGAAACTTTCTCACTGATTATTGAGCATCACGGCTCTGTAAAAGGATTTAATTCTCAAGTCGTACAGCACAGAAACAGACCATCAAGCACCCATTAACACTGATCCCATTCCCCAGCACTTGGTCCGTAGCCTTCCATGTCTTGGTGATTTATTTGCAAATTCACTCCCAATGCCATGTGAAAAGATTTCCCCAAGTCACCATTTGTGCAAGTTACAACCGTAAGTTGTGAAGTACGAAAAACAATGAGATCAAGTACTTTGCCAAAGAATCTGGACTTCCACGGATTCTTTCTGCTTGCTGATTCTAGACCGAAACTTTCGTAAAGGATCAATTGAACTATTCCGTCAGCAAAAATTGTATCATCGTTCAGGAAGAAAAAGCAATGTCTATGTAAATTAATATCTCATTTAGTATCACATTGCAAAGCATAACTAAATAATAATTCCTATTTTCTGCTTGTCATTAATTATTTGTATCTGTTAAAGAAAACTTTAAAACACAACACAAAGATCGGACAAGTCAATCAAGACTTTACTTAAGAGTGCCAAATACAGTGATCACTGGGAGCAATCTAGGAGATTGCCCAACGAACATTCATCTACACCTTATATAAATAGTTTTCCTTTGATGTTTTATTTATTGCAGAAGGCACTTTAGAACTTTTCCTTCTTCCAAATGGTCTTATAACCCAATTCCACACTATCACTGATAAGCATATGCCATGTTACCCTTCGGACCTTATTTTATTGTTTTATCATTGCCATTTGTCCTTTGACAACAGAGAACAGAATCTGACTAAAGTAGACTGCAATGTGTGGAATTTACACATGCTCACTTTCAACCATCTTTAAAGCACAGAATTATTAAAACACATGGTGGACTTTTAAGCACTCCTGGGATGTCAGGACTTTCATATGAAGAAAGACCGAATAGACTCGACTTGTACTCGCTAGAATTTAGGAGATTGAGGGGGGATCTTATAGAAACCTACAAAATTCTTAAGGGGTTCGACAGGCTAGATGCAGGAACATTGTTCCCAATGTTGGGGAAGTCCAGGACAAGGGGTCACAGCTTAAGGATAGAGGGGAAATCCTTTAGGACCGAGAAGAGAAAAACATTTTTCACACAGAGAGTGGCGAATCTCTGGAACTCTCTGCCACAGAAGGTAGTTGAGGCCAGTTCATTGGCTATATTTAAGAGGGAGTTAGATGTGGCCCTTGTGGCTAAAGGGATCAGGGGGTATGGAGAGAAGGCAGGTACGGGATACTGAGTTGGATGATCAGCCATGATAATATTGAATGGCAGTGCAGGCTCGAAAGGTCGAATGGCCTACTCCTGCACCTATTTTCTATGTTTCTATGTTTCTACCTATCCCTATCCCTTGCTGTCTTCTTGAAGCTTTGCAATTTATCTTTGACATATCCTACCTGGATCTTGCACTCCACTTGGCATGTTTAGGCAAAGTTATAAAATGTGGTGCTTTACCACACAAATGGAAGTCATTGCTATACATGTCTCCTGTAGGTCAGAGGTCCATTAACACAGAACCAGAATCTCAACAGCAACTTGATATTATACTACCGTATCAGTTTGCTAAACAGAAAACATGACAAAGCATGTCAAAGACAAAATAATTATATCACACTGACCACTGGCAAAATAAAAGTAAAAATCTTCAGAGGGTGGAAAGTTGATACAAAACAGAAAATACCAGAAATAGTGAATAGGGCTGTGCAGTGGTGCAGCAGTAGATTTGCTGCCTTACAGCGCCAGAGACCCAGGCTCGATCCTGACTACGGGTGCTGACTGTGTGGAGTTTGTATGGTCTCCCTGTGATCGTGTGGGTTTTCTTCGGGTGCTCCAGTTGCTTCCCACATCCCAAAGACATGCAGGTTTGTAGGTTAATTGGCTTCTGTATATTGACCCTAGTGTTTAGAATAGAGCTAGTGTACAGAGTGATTGTTGGTTAGCGTGGCCTTGGTGGACCAAAAGGCTTGTTTCCACTCGTATATTTAAATTAAACTAAACTAAACTAATCTGAGGCAGCATCTGCAGAGGGAGGAATCAAATTCACATTTCAAATCAATGACATTGATTTGAAACTTTGATTTGACTTTGATTTGTTAGTGTTATTGATGAACATTGTTTGCAGTAGTATTACTTGATGTTCACACTTAACCAAAGCTGAAAACTGAAACAATTGATGCAATTGTGAAGATGTCCAGAGTCTTTTACTCAGAGTAGGGGAATCAAGAAACAGAGGACATAGGTTTCAGATGAGAGGGGAAAGATTTACTAGGAACCTGAGGAGCAACTTTTTCACACAGAGGGTGATGGATATATGGAACAAGCTGCCAGAGTAGTTAGTTGAGGCTGGTACTATAACATTTAAAAGACATTTGTATTGATACATGGATCAAGTCAAGTCAAGTTTATTTGTCACATACACATACAAGATGTGCAATTAAATGAAAGTGGCAATGCCTGTGGATTGTGCAAAAACAACAGAACAGCAGAACGGAATAGAACAGAACCAGTATTTACACTTTAGGGGGGAAAAATTCGGAAAAGTATAAAGGAATATGGGCCAAACAAGAGCAGATAGGACTAGCATGGATTGGCATCTTGGTTGGCATGGGCAAGTTGGGTCGAAGGGCCTGTTTCCATGCTGTATGACTTTGACTAAGCAATTGAATTCCTTTTATGTTATGTTAATGATGGATTATGTCTTTCACAACCTGAAAGAAAGAGAATTTATTATCACTTTGAGGAAAATCCAAGAGAGATTTAGTGTAGCAATCATACTGTCTACAACTGCAGATAAGAACTTTGCATGTTTGCCAAGCAAGTTATGCTCCTTAAAGATAATATATTATCAAGATTGAGATCACCAGGAGTTAGAAATTCTTGATGGTGGTCAAGTTTACAGATCAAAGTTTTTTATAGAATCAACAATTCATCGGAAAGCCTCCAACAAGGAGATTAAGCACCTTGGTTTGCCCGAGAGACTTAACAAACATTCTTTAAAAGTTCAAGGATATCTTCAAAGACTTCTTTGTAAGAAGGTTCAAGCCTGTTATTAATTAACTATTGCTCAAATACAATATTATCAAACTTTAACAGCTTGGCATCAAATACATTTGCATTACTTGAGTATCAAAAGTAGAATAGGCTTTTCATAACCTCTCCCCATTCCAAACATGGAGGCTAATTTGTCTGATTACACCCCACCAAATGAAACAGCAAAAAAATAAACAATTACGTCTTTCTGTTGTAGGTGTACCTTTTGTGCTTGCCAGTAAGCTGACCTATCTGAGCGTGATCTAGTTTCTGAGTCAAACCTTGTCTGAGCCTTGCTTATTCTGGAGGGAGTTTTCAGTAAAGTATTAACCATTAACAACCTGGCTAAGATCATAATCACATTAAGTGAGAATGTTAATACATTTGCAGCTATAAACTGGACTTTTTAATTATTTTGATACACCTAATAGATAATACATTTCACACTAACATCGTAAGATTTTCCGGCCGACAATTGCAAAATTAGCCAGAATTACTTTGAAATAAGTACTAGTATTTCCTATGGCATTATGATCTATGCTTTTGGTGGGTTCCCTTGGACCCGAAGGAAATACAGATCATGAAGGCACCTATGACACACTGCACAGTGATTCTGGTATTGACCTTCTTGACTCCTGGTATTGCTATCGACTCCCTATACTGAAGGAACCCCTGTCCCTCTGAGGAAGAAGAACAACTCTCCTATTTCACACCTCTTCCCTGAAGCTATGAGGCTCTCTCCCGCAATGTTTAATTCTTCAGCTTCCTGGAGTAACTCAGGCACCATCTCTGTAGAAAAGGAATAGATGAAGTTTCACGTTGAGACCTTTCTTCAGACCGAGACTCAGGGAGACTTGTTTTAACAGGTCCCGCCAGCCAATATGTTTCATTTGTGCAGGCATACTTAGCCAATGCCAACATAGTTACAGCTCATTGGACGCAATGTGCAGGTAATTCTACACTGATGACAGTTTTGCTCTCAACTCTCGTCACTTAATTGTGCATTTCAATCCCAGAATCTGTCTCTTGGACATCTCCATTTAGTTGAATCATATCTATAATATCAGTTTAATACGGCAGTGTATGAGAATTTAAAAGAGGGATACTTACATGTTAACCCATTCACTTTTGTTCTATGTGTAGGAAAGAACTGCAGATGCTGGTTTATACTGAAGATAGACACAGAATGCTGGAGTAACTCAATGGGTCAGGCAGCGTCGTTGGAGAAAAAGAATAGGTGGCGTTTTGGGTCAAGACTTCAGACTGACAGTCAGGGGAGAGGGCAACTAGAGGTATGAAAAAGTACAGAACAAATCAGAGTCAGCACCAATAGCCAAAGAGCCCACAATGGTCCATTGTTGGCTGTGGGCGAGATGAAATGGAGGGGATACAAACAGTAAAATTAGCAGGAAGCCTAGGGTGAGGAATGGGCAGAGAGAGTGTGAATGCAAGGGTTACAAGAAATTAGAGAAATCACCTATTATCACCAGGATTATCACCTATTTCTTTTCTCCAGAAATGATGCCTGACCCATTGAGTTACTCCAGCATTCTGTATCCATCTACACTCTAGCTCTATGTTGTCCCACAGTTTTCATCTACTCTCTGAAAATTATGGGGTCATTTTACAGAGGCCATTTTAAAGATACAAATTAACCTACAAACCCACTTGTCTTAGGGATGTTGGAAGAAACCTGAGCACCCGGTTGAAACCCACGTGGTCACAGGGAGAACATGCAAACTCCACACAGATAGGTCAGGATGAAGCCTGACTTCTGGTGCTGTGAGTGTGCCAGGTGGCGCAATGGGCTAAGTGTTCGGCTGGCGACCGGAAGGTAGCCGGTTCGAATCCCGCTTGGAGTGCATACTGTCGTTGTGTCCTTGGGCAAGACACTTCACCCACCTTTGCCTGTGTGTGAATGTGTGTGAGTGACTGGTGGTGGTCGGAGGGGCCGTAGGCGCAGATTAACAGCCACGCTTCTGTCCGTCTGCCCCAGGGCAGCTGTGGCTACAGAAGTAGCTCACCACCACCGAGTGTGACTGAGGAGTGAATGAATAATGCGATGTAAAGCACCTTGACTATCTAGAAAGGCGCTATATAAATCCCATCCATTATTATTATTATTACCAGCTGTGCCACTGTGCCACTCTCAAGGCATGTTATTGCCAAGGCATGGAATGCTACAACACAAGTGCTAGTAATGGGACTAGTAATACTGATTGCTTGATGATAAGCGTGGACATGGTGGGTTAAAGGGCCAGGTTTTTGCTCTGTCTCTCTCGGTCTCCATGACACTAAATTTTATCCCTGTATGTTATTCCAAAGAAACCACAATAAGCTTCATAGCTTATGGAATTGGGATTTCATGATTGATATTTTCTTCTACACCTCCAAAGTAGCCTGCAGTCACAACTTCTCAAATATAGAAATATGAGGAGCATCATCCTAGACCGTAGGTTTATTTTATGAATTACTAATATTTATAAAACTTCAACCTTAACTTTTTTTGATATGCCAGACTGTTTTGGGAGCTTGTAACTCCCATAGGGTTACAGTACAAACTGATGACAGATTTGACTCATACAAGTACTTCCCTTTGTAAACGAATCTGACCTGTCTGGGATGTTAAGACACCAGTCATAGACTAAATAAAACTCATATCAACAATGATAGGTTTATTCAAAAAAAATCCTTTAACCCTCATGATATTTTATAATTGTGTGTCTCCTGCTTTTTGTGGTTGTGACAATGTGCTGTCCACCTCCCTTTAAAACAAATTACTCACTCCAGCTCACCTAAAAATTAGAGAACACTAGCCTGTAATAATCACAATTAAATTCAGCTCTTGTTGTGGCTCTTTGCCATTCATGGACAAAACCAAGTGTTGCTCCCCATACAAACAGCTAAATCTATACAATCATAAAGACACATTAGCGGGGGGGAGAAGGTGGGTTCAACATATTTTAATTGACGACACATGTTTTAGCAACATTGTTTTTGCAAGGTTTTGCACATTTTAGTGCGGATTGGTAGTTATATCACATTTTGTAACAAACATCTTTTCCCATTATACCCCGGTGACATTCCATTTTAGAATGCTTAACATATATACATTTTCCAATGGTAAAGCAGGCCATTTAGGTCCAAAAACTCACTGACTTTCAATTCTGCTGGATATTTCCATTTCCAAATTACTGGTCATGAACCTAATTCTGGAAACATAGAAATATAGAAAAATAGTTGCTGGAGTAGGCCATTCGGCCCTTTGAGCCTGCACCACCATTCAATATGACCATAGCCTCCAGGTGTCATGCTTGGTGGCTGAGCCAAACTAGACCATGATGGAGAAAGTGAGAACAGACTCTACGATGGCCATGTAGAATTGGACCATCATTGCCTGTGGCAGATAATAATCTGCCTTCCCGTTCTTGCCTCCAAAGTGGATGACCTCACATTTATCCACATTATACTGCATCTGCCATGCATCTGCCCACTCACCCAACCTATCCAAATCACCCTGCAGCCTCATAGCATCCTCATCACAGCTCACATTGCCACCCAGCTTTTGTCATCTGCAAACCTGGAGATGTCACATTTAATTCCCTCCTCTAAATCATTAATATTTTGTAAATAAAATGGGGTCCCAGCACCAAGCCCTGTGGCACCCCACTAGTCACTGCCTGCCATTCTAAAAGGACCTGTTAATTCCTACTCTTTGCTTCCTGTATGCCAACCAGTTCTCTATCCATGTCAATACCCTACCCCCAATACCATGTGCTCTAATTTTTCACACTAATCTCTTGTGTGGGACTTTGTGAAAGGCTTTTTGAAAGTCCAGATACACCACATCCACAGGCTCTCCCTTAGTCATTCTACTTGTTACATCCTCAAAAAATTCCAAAAGATTAGTCAAGCATGATTTCCCCGTCATAATTCCATACTGACTTTGACCGATCCTGCCACTGCTTTCCAAATAACATCTTTAACAATCGACTCAAGCATCTTCCCCACTACCGATGTAAAGCTAACTGGTCTATAATTCACTGTTTTCTCTCTCCCTCCTTTCTTAAAAAATGTGGTTACATTGGCTACACTCCAGGTGGAAAATGATCACCAATGCATCCCCAATTTCTAGGGCCACTTCCTTGAGTACTCTGGGATGCAGACCATCAGGCCCTGGGGATTTATCTGCCTTCAGTCCCAACAGTTTACCTAACACAATTTCCTGACTAATGTGGAATCCCTTCAGTTCCTCCCTCCCACTAGATCCTCGGTCCCCTACTATTTCTGGGAGATTGGTTGGGTCTTCCTTAATGAAGACAGAACCAAAGTACTTGTTTAACTGTTCTGCCATTTCCTTGTTTCCCATTATAAATTCACCTGTCTCTGAATGTAAGGGACCTACATTCATCCCCACTAATCTTTTCCTTTTTACATATCTGAAGAAGCTTTTAGAGTCAGTTTTCATATTCCCCACAAGCTTTCTTTTATGTTCTTTTTCCCCCCTCTTAATTAACCCCTTTGTCCTCCTCTGTCGAGATCTAAATTTATCCCAGTCCTCAAGTTTGCCGCTTCCTCTGGTATTAAGATGGGATTAGCTTCTTTTAAGACCAGTATGGACATGATGGGCTGAATGACTTTCTTCTATATCATAACTTTTATAATATTTCTGAAATGGGCTGAATATTGAATAAAGATGAGACAACGGGGATTTAGAACCCAGTAACATGTTGCCCAAGACGACATCGCTCTCAATCTCAGCCAGATAAAGGAGATTGTGAGATCAGGAAACAAAGCAGTTCACACACCCTGATGTACATGGATGGTGCCAAAGCAGAGATGATCGAAAGCTTCAAGTTCTTGGGAATAAATATCACTGGCAATTTGTCCTGAGCCAGCCAAATCGAAGCTATGGCCATGAAAGCACACCAATGCCCCTACTTCCTTAGAAGGCCTAGTTATAAACAACCCTCGCCAACTTCTACAAATACCCCATGGAAAGCATGTTATCAGGATGCTTGATTTGGGAACAATTTGCAGAGAGTTGTGGACGTTACCCAAACCATCACACAAACCAGCCTCCTTTCTATTGACTTTATATACACTTCACACTGCCCTGGCAAGGCAACCAGCATAATCAAGGACCAGTCTCACCACAGTCACTCCTTCATCTCCCCTCTCCCAATACGAAAGATGCACAGCAGTATGAAAACGCACACCGACAGATTGAGGAACAGTTTCTTCTGATTATCAGGCAGCTGAATGTAACTCTCATCATCTAGAGAACGGTCCTGAACTCCCAACTTCCTCATAGGAGACCTTAGAACTACCTCTGATCGGACGTCATTAGACTTCAGTGTTACAGGATATCTTTGCACTAAATGTTGTACCCTTTATCTGTGTACTGTGAACAGCTTGATTGTATTCATGTATTGTCTTTTCTTTGACTGGATAGCACCCAAACAAAAGCTTTCCACTGTTCCTCATAACATGTGACAATAATAAACTAAACTAAACTAAAATATTTGGCTTCATTCCAATGTTATATATGAATGGCTGAATGAACTGTCAAACTGTAGCAATAAAGAGATGCATCAAAGTAATTGAATTGAAATTAGAATTAAATGCATGTGAGTGCTTGATTACATGTAAAGGTCCAGCTATGGCTGAAGGAGTGAGAGATGTGTGACTAATAGCTTCCGATTGAATACAATTTATTCTGTGCACAATCTATTTGATCACCAGGAGACACGCTTATATATCTGCATGAGCTGACGGATGAGATTAGTGCAGAGGTATTTTATCATTGCTATTTCCACAACCCCAGCTCCAGAATCTGACAAAGTGCATATTTTATACTGCACTCAATCCTGTAACTGTTAATGCCCTAGGTTACCTAAAATTAACGTTTCAGCAATTTTATAATTTAAAGCTTTACTGTGGTCATTTCTGGGATCGATGCTTTGCATTTCACTCATGTGAAGGCAAATCAGTGTAGAGTAAAAATGGAGTGGAAACAGAAATGTTTGGAAATAATCAGCAAATCAAGTAGAACATCCACGGAGGAGGAGGAGGAGGGGGAGGAGGAGGAGGAGGAGGAGGGGGAGAGGGAGAGGAGAGGGAGGGAGAGGGAGAGGGAGAGGGAGAGGGAGAGGGAGAGGGAGAGGGAGAGGGGGAGAGGGAGAGGAGAGAGAGAGAGGGAGGGGGGAGAGAGGGAGGGAGATGGATGGAGAGAGAGACATTAATTTCCTGGTCAGCTTCATTTAAATCAATAGATTTTGAGCAGGTATAATGACAGATTAAGAGGAGGGGGAGAGGAAAGAACTAAAAGTATGGTTGAGCAAGAAGTTTACTTTAGTTTAGTTTCTCATTGTCACGTTTACCAAGGTGTAGTGAAAAGATTTTGTTTCTGTGCTATCCAGTCAGAGAAAAGACCATAGATGAACACAACCAAGCCATCCACATTGCACAGATAAAGAGTACAGCATTTAGTGCAAAGATATAACGTTGGTAAAGTCCGATTTAAGATAGTTCAAAGGTGTCCAATGAGGTAGTGGGGAAGTCAGCACCTCTCTAGCTGATGAGAGGACCATTCGGTTGCCTGATAACAGCCGGGAAGAAATTGTTCCTGAATTTGGAGGTATGCGTTTTCAATTCTTCTGCACTTCTTGTCTGATGGGAGAGGGGAGAAGGAGTGACCGGGGTGAAACTGGTCTTTGATTATACTGGCGGCGTTGGCAAGGCAGTGTGAAGTGTTGATGGAGTCCATGGAAGGGAGGCTGGTTGGTGTGATGGTCTGGACTACTTCCATAATTATGCAATATTTTGCGATCTTGGATGGAGCTGTTCCCAAACCAGGCTGTGGTGCATCCTGATAAGATGCTTTTTACGGCACATCTGTAGTATTGGTGAGGGTTGTTGTAGACATGCTGAACTTCCGAAGCACTTCTAAGGAAGTACAGGCATTGGTGCTTTGTTGGCTCGAAGGGCCAAATGGCCTACTCCTGCACCTGTTGTCTATTATCTAATGTAGATGTGGCTAATCTCTCCCTTCTCCTTTGCCTCTTCATTGTCCAGGTTCCCCAAATACATTGAACCGTTAACCCTCATTATTATTTCCCAAATATTACCTGAACTATTGAATATTTCTTACAATTTTCAGTATTTTCTATTTATTTTTCAAATTTCTATCTGCTGCAATATTTTCTTTCCACAGGAGCTCGTATGGGAATAATCTTTAGGTTGCACCAGTGAAGAAGAAACTATTTTTTTCTTTCTCTTCATATATTATGTGGTAGAACTGTTTTTAAAGCAATATTTGGTCAGAGAGGCCATTTAGTATTTTGAAGGAATTTTGTGCTTTCCGCTGGAATCAGGAATGGTCACTGAATACAGTGAGAAGGTGCAAATATTTGCTTCATAAATCACCGTGATTTTGTTTGGAATCAGAAAGAGAAACAATCCTATATAAATAGGTCCTGTGTCAATGTGAAATTTTATTAACTTGATTACTCATTTAACATTTCCTGCTATTATTCAAATGGCAGCTGCTGAATTTTTTCCGGCATTTTAGTGTTTCCTGTGTATTTGACTCTTTAGTTTGGCTGCTGAAGCCTATTTTATCCTTTCTTATAACTCTAGCTGTGTAGTTATTTTCACATTGCTTCCTGCTAATGTTTGGCACATCATATTAAGCGGCATGGTTCTTTTTCTGCAGTGTTTTCCTGATTTTGTTGACAGCTGCTATTTTCACCGACTATGGTGTTCTTCCCATTCCCACACTGACCTTTCTGTCCTAGGTCTCCTCCATTGTCAGAGTGAGACTAAACGCAAATTGGAGGAACAGCATCTTATATTTAACTTGGGCAGCTTACCGCCCAATGGTATGAATATTGATTTCTCTAACTTCAGGTAACCCTGTCATTCCCTCTCTTCATTCCTCCCCCACCCAATTTGCACCAGATTTTCATTTTCACCCTACAAACAGCTAACAATGGCTTGTTTCCTTTATCATCATTACTTGTTTGCATATCTTTCAATCATTGTTCTATATCTCTCCACATCATCGTCTATATCTCTCGTTAACCCTTCCCATGACGTTCAGTCTGAAGAAGGGTCTCGACCCAAAACGTTACCCATTCCTTCTCTCCAGAGATGCTGCCTGTCCCGCTGAGTTACTCCAGCTTTATGTGTCTATCTTCAGTTTAAATCAGCATCTGCAGTTCCTTCTTACACATGTTCTATTCATTCCAGTATTATCTTAGATTCGGTGGAGAAATAGTTACTATCAATAGAATCCATCAACCCATCAGGTCAGGCAGCATCTATTGAGGGAATGGATGGGAGATGATTTGGGTCGGGACCCTTTTCCAGACCCAATACATTGCCAATCCATTTGCTACACAGATGGTGCATGACCCACTGAATTCCACCAGCATTTGTGTTTTGCTGAAGATTCCAGCATCTGTAGTTCCTTGTGTCTCCACCAATTCATTGTGTTTGGTCTAACTCTGTGCAAATGTATTCCTGTTTAGTCATTAATCCGTTTCAGTTCCCACTGTATCTGCTTCCAATGTCCCTTCATACAGCGCATTCAAAATTAAGCTTTTGTGGCGAAAAGAGATAAGTATGATTATACCTGAAGAAGTTAGCGTTGATTTCTGCTGTCACAGGAAACTTTCCCTGAAATTTCTAATAGACGTATTCAATGGGAGACAGGAGAAACCCTGAGAGAATCAAGACAGGTATAAATGGCAGTTGTTGCCATATCGCTAGTTTGTCAAATTATTGGTGACATTATAGCGGGAATTATAAATACACCATGGAAAATTGAGGTCCTAATGTTTAGAATATTTAAAATATTTAAATCTTGAAGTCATGCAACAGCTTTATAAAATGTGGGTTAGGTACATTTGGTGCATTGTGTGCAGTTCTGGTCACACCATTACAGGAAGGATGTGGAGGCTTTGGAGAGATGCAGAAGTGGTTTACCTGGAGGCTGCCTGTATTAGAGTGATTAGCTTGAAGGAGAGGTTAGACAAATTAGGACAAACTAGACTCCATGGACTATGTGATAGATTTTCTAGTCAATTAGACTACATGTGGTTTACCTAGGAACACATGGATCCAAATACAGTCACCTTTAGCCAATGGCTCTTCCCAAAAAATATTGATTTTTAGTATCAATGAAGTTGGTTAAATCACGACCCAAATTATCGTGACCAGGCGGCACAGAGGCACAATGGTAGAGTTGCTGCCTTACAGCGGCAGAGACCCAGGTTCGATCTTGACTCTGGGTACTGTCTGTACAAAGTTTGTACGTTCTCCCCGTGACCTCCGTGGGTTTTCTCCAGGAGCCCCATTCTCCTCCCACACTCCAAAGAGGTACAGGTTTGTAGGTTAATTGGCTTCGGTAAAAAAAATTGTACATTTTCCCAAGTTAGTGTAGGATATTGTTAATGTGAGGGGATCGCTGGTCAGCACGGATTTGGTGGGCCAAATGGCCTATGTCTGCGCTGTATCTCTAAACTAAACTAAAGTATATTCCAGGCCAGCAAAAAAGTATGAGAAGAAATTACTTAGCAGATATATTTAATGTCTCCAGAGCTACAGGAGGGTCTCTGATGGAATGTAGGATTGTTAACAGTGTTGTGTTGTTTTAAAAAAGGAAAGGATAGAGTGAATAGTTACAGGGCACTATCTTTAATGTCACAATTGGAAAAATCATTGGAATCAATTCTGAGGGACAGGGTAAACGTTGTTTGGAAAGTCGTTGCTTGGATGGATGAGAGAGTATTCGAGAGGGAGCGGAAAATGTTCACAAGAACGGTTCCTAGGCTGAGGGACTGCAGTTTCCAGGATAGATTAGAGAGGCTGGAGCTGTTTCTTTGGAGAAGGCTGAGGAGAGATTTAGCTGACAAGTGCGAGATTATGTGATTGAGGAGGTTAAACAGTTTAACAAAGTACACAATTTATGGAAGGATGATGAGAGGATTGGAAAGCCTAAAGTGTTTGTCCATAAATCCTTAAAGGTAGATGAACATGGCAATAAGGTGTTAGGATTGTTATTTCTTTGTTAGCCAAAGCACAGAATATAAGAGCAGAAGGTACAACACTGAAGAAGTCATTCACCCGATACATTGACTCTATTTCTATTTCTGACCATAACTGCTGAGTGTTTACAGCATTTCCTGTTTTTGTTTCAGATTTCCAGCATCTGCTTATTTATATTTTTATTTGTATGCTATCAATACTGATAAGGCCATTCTATTTAGAGCTGGTCACCGCATGCCAGGAAGGGTGTAATTGTGCAAGAGTTGGTACAAAAAGATTTATTAGCAGGTTGCCGGGATTGGAAAATTATTTCAACAAGGATGGAGTGGATGAGGTAGGGTTCTTTATTGGAACAGAGGAGGCAGTAGGATGATTCAAAGGAGGTATATATATATAATGGGAGGCAGCATCTCTGGAGAGAAGGAATGGGTGACTTTCCAGGTCAAGACCCTTCCTCACTGAGGTCTCGACCTGAAACATCACCCATTCCTTCTCTCCAGAGATGCTGCCTGTCCCACTGAGTTACTCCAGCATTTTGTGTCTATCTTCAGTGTAAACCAGCATCTGCAATTCCTACCGATATAATAAGGGGGGAGGACTGGATGGAGTAAAAATGAATTTGCTATTTCACTTAGAAGAGTGGTTAAATATGAGTGGGAATAGATTTAAATAAATTAGCACAAAAGTTAGAGGGAACTTTTTTTCACCCAGATGTGGAAAAGGTCTGGAAACTATTGCCAAAAAAGTGTGATAGAATCAGGAAAATGTATTATGTTTAAACAATTCACAGTAATAAAGTTATACAACATGGAAACAGCCCCTTGGGCTCCATTTGTCCATGCAGACCAAGATGGCCCATCTACACTTGCTCCATCTGCTTGTGTTTGTTCAGACCATATCCGTCAAAACTATTCCTATCCATGTACCTGTCCAATTATTGGAACTATTTTTGAAGAAGTTGATCTGCTATGGACCTCGCGATAGAAAGTGGGATTGGGCTGGATATTTCTTTTTCCCCACAAGCATGGACAAACTGGGCCACATGGCCTCACATCATGCAATATATTTTGGGCGATTCATTCCGAAACTTGATCTCTAAGAATCCTTGTGCAACTCTGGTATCCAGTCCTTGTAAGGCAACAGAGAGGACTATAAAAAATGTAAAGGGTCTGTTTTTGTGGGCCAATTGATCATGGAGCAACCAATGTAGAATGGAAGATGGGAGATTTAATCTCTGTTTCAGATTATGGTTTCAGTTTGGACCAACTGCATAGTAAGCAATAACACACACCAAAGCTATTTACTTTCCCCCACTCTGGGTGGGGGACTCTAGTGTGACATAATACTTTAAAATCCTTTAAAATCATGTAACGAGCCTGACCTGTCTGTAGAATTCAATTCAATTCAACTTTAATGTCATCGCACAAATACAAGTATGAGTACAACGAAATGCAGTTTTGCGTCAGTCCGTAGTAGTTGTGCATAAAGAAATAAAAACAAATAGAAAGAGAGAAGATACAGAATAATCAAAAAATACAGAATAATTAAACAATGGGGATGGAGGGACGGAGAAGGGTCTTGACCCGAAACGTCACCCATTCCTTCTCTCCAGAGAAGCTGCCTGTCCCGCTGAGTTACTCCAGCATTTTGTGTCTATCTTCTGACAAAGTAATTGCTGTCAAGGGTATAGGCAAAGGAAAATTAACTCTGAAGTTTGAATCCTGGGAAATGGCGGATGACTGATCATCCAGAGAACTGTGGAGTACTTGAGGTTTTGCAATATGCTACAGGGAGCATGCTACTGGGAGCCCGAGATCCATGGTGTTGGGTTTGCCATCAGGAACCAGCTCATCAGCCACCTCTCTGAACTTCCTGTGGGAAATGAATGAGCATCTCATGACCATTCGTCTGGTGCTTGCCAACAACCAGATGGCAACAGTTGTGAGTGCCTACTTTAGACTCTGAAGAGGAAGCAAAAGAAACCTTCTACGCCTGCTTGGACAAGACACTGTCTAAAATTCCCAGGGAGAATAGGATTATTCTCCAAGGAGACTTCAACGCCAGGGTCGGCCGGGACCAACACCTCTGGAAGGGTACCATAGGAAAGAAGGCATCGGGAATATCAACTCCAATGGAGCTCTGCTTCTCAGCAAATGTGCTCAGCACGACCTCATCATCACTAACACCCTCTTTCACCAGAAGGCGTCTTGGAGACACCCACACTCCAAACAGGGGCATCTCATTGACTATGTCATTGTACAAACTAGGGACCGCCGACGTGAACATCACAAGGGCCATGATCGATACAGATGACTGCTGGACAGATCATCGCCTCATCTGCTCCATGATGTCCATCAAACGCACGAGGAAGAGGAGGATTCAAATGAAGCAGAAACGGAAAGCCTTTCTTGTCTGGCAAAATGAAGTAACGTGAAAGGCCAAAAGAGCGGCTCGCTCCAGAGCCAAGGCGGACGCTAAAAGCCGGGTGAAGGAGCTGAAGAACTCTTGGTGGACAGATAAGGCTCTGGAAATCCAGAGACTGGAAGACTTGGGTGACACCAGAGGCTTCTTCAGCGCTACTAAGGCATTCTATGGTCCAAGCTACCATGGCTTAAACCCCCTGCGCTCAAAAGAACTGCTGAAGGAGAATGAGTCCATTAACGCCCGATGGAAAGAGCACTTCCAGGATCTCCTCAACCGTGACAGCACAACTGAACCAGACATTACCCACCGCATCTCCCAGAGTCCCATCAGAGAAGACATGGACGAACCTCCCACTATTACAGAGGTTCAAGATGCCATCAAGAGCTTTAAGAACAACAAGGCCACCGATCCAGATGGGATCCCAGCTGAGATCTTAAAGGAAGATGGACCGGAGCTCCTGTACCACATCCACGCCCTACTCCTCAAGGTAGGAGAAAAAGAAGAACTTCCCTCAGAACTTAGGGATGCTCTAATAGCGACCATTTTCAAGAAGGGGGACAAGGCTGAAAGTGGAAACTACAGGAGCATCTCATTCCTGTCAACAACAGGCAAAGTCCTTGCTTGTGTCCTCGCAAACCGACTTCTACCACTGTCTGCGGAGGTACTCGCAGAATCAGTGTGGCTTCCGCTCATCCAGAGGTACAGCAGACAAGATATTCACAGTACGGCAACCCCAGGAAAAATGCGGTGAACAATGTCAGCCTTTGTACATGGCCTTCATAGACCTGACAAAGGCTTTTGACTCGGTAGACCACCAGGCTCTTTAGAACATATTATCAAGGTACATCAGACTATTGAGGCTTCTACATGATGGCATGTCGGTCACAGTGCTCAGCAACTGCGGCTCTGAGTCCGAGCCCTTCACTGTGGAAATGGGTGTCAAACTAGGATGCATCATCCCACCCACCCTGTTTGTCGTCTTCATTGCTGCCGTACTTCACTTCATTGGTGAAGAGCTGCCACAGGGGATCCCAATCCTCTACAGAACTGATGGTGGGCTCTTCAACCTTAATAGGGTGAAAGCCAAGAGCAAAGTCAGTAACACCGCCATCATGGAGCTTCAGTATGCGGCTGACTGTGCCAAGGCAGCACACTCTGTAGAAAACCTCCATGGGCCTTAAATATCAAGAAGACCCAGGTCCTACATCAACCTCCACCCAACTAGCCATCTACCCAGCTCACTATAAAAGTGGATGTCACCACTCTTGAAAACATTGACCACTTCCCCAGCCTTGGCAGCATTCTTTCCTCAAATGCTGACACGGACTCTGAGATCAACCATCGCCTGAGTTGTGCCAGCGGAACCTACACCAGACTCAGGAAAAGATTCTTTGAAGACTGAGACCTAAAGGCTCAAACAAAACTGCTGGTCTACAGAGCCGTTGTCCTCTCCACCCTGTTGTATGGAGCCGAGTCATGGACCACCTACAGCAGGCACCTGAGAGCCCTGGGATAATACCATCAAAGATCCTTATGAAAGATTCTGAGGATCAACTGGGAGGACAAACGCAGCAAAATCAACGTTTTGGAGGAAGCCAACAAGACCGGCATCACCACCACAATAATGCAGAACAAACTTTGATGGACTGGCCATGTCATCCGCATGTCCAACACACATCTCCCTAAACAAATCCTGTACTCTCGATTGAAGGAAGGACAGCGAGCCCCCTGTGGGCCAACGACAAGCTTCAAGGACAACATCAAGAACAGTCTGAAGGAATTCCACATCACATCAAGCAACTGGGAGCACATTGCACTGGACAGGTACTCCTGGAGGAAATCCGTGCAGGAAGGAGCTGCACGTCACGAAACGGAACTACGCCGTGTCGCACAGACAAAACAACAGCACCGTAAGGAGAGAGAGAAGGGGGCTCGACGACTACCAACCACCGCCAGCCTCCACTGCCCACGTTGCACCAAGGTGTGTGGATCGCGGTTCGGCCTCTACAGGCATCTGCAGACCCACAAGTAGACGACCTTATGGAGAGGAAGACGACAGTCATGCTCGTTTCGAGTGACCGCCGATGATGATTCATGCCAGCAAAACATGAACTGCTGAAATTACACCTTAACATTCAATGAAAGCTTACGGGTCCCAATTGTTAGAATTCAAGTAAAACATCAGTAAACTCTGCTGCATGTGAAACTGTCATCACCTAAAACTCCCTCCTTTCAAGCAAGCAGATTAAATGAGGCATTAGCCATTGTTCCCTGATGATGGCGTGCACTAGAAAAGGTGAGTTTAACTCTTGCCATCCAGAAGGAACCGTTAGCAGATGAAATCCAGGAATATTCTTTCTCTCCCTCACTCACATGCATGCACACACTCATACTTGCACTCTCATGCATGCATGCACACACTCACACTTACACTCACATGCATGCACACACTCACACTTACACTCTTATGCACACACTCACACTTACACTCACATGCATGCACACACTCACCATCAACATATGCCTTTTACCCACGCTCCCTAGCAGGAAGTAAGTTAAATGTTGTCGGGTTCAGGCATGGCTATCATTAAAATCTGAATTCAATATTAACTCAAGCATATATATGCCAGACTTCCTAGTTGTCCAACCAGGGCAGAAGTAAGCTAGTTTTTAAAGGATGCTGCAAAGGAATTAAGTATTTTACTTTGCTATTAGGTCCGATTGAGTGTTCATTTGAGTTTCTTAATGACAGCTAAGACCTGAACCTCCTCCTTTCTAACCATGACATTCCCACAAGGTGCCTCTGTCAATTTCCTACGTCTGTCAGGCTGTGTTAAAGCTTCACAGTCCCAATTTCTGCAGCTGCAGGTGTGCTTTCAAGCTCTTAAGAGCTCCCTGGCCTTAACATCAGGCCATAAATTGTAAGAACACTCCATCAATATGACAAAGCAATCTTTCCAATTTTTTTTCATTTCCAAACACTAACCCAGTCAAATTTGCAAAACATCTGTCTTCATTACAGTTAACCTACAGCTACCTTTTCTTGTATTTTCTATAAAGATTCTTTAATCCTCCAAGATGGCAGAGAGCTTTGTTTCACATTAGACTGCAGCAGCCATGCCTAAGAGGGTCCATGTTTAAATGCTTACAAACCAATTGACTTTTATAATCCACCCCAGACAGGCAGATGTTCTTGTTTAATATTTTACTCTGGGCTTTTAAAGTTGAAGTTAATCATGGCAACTTTTACAAAAGTGATATTAACATCAATTTTTTATCGTTGTATTTTACGTTTGTGTTTCTTCCTTTTTTGTCTCTTATATTAAATGGAAAAGATGGAGAATGTAATACGTTGAACTGAAAATGTTTTTTTATTTGTGGCTTTCTCTTTCTCTTCCAACAGTGTGTTTGGTATCTGAGACAATAAATGATTGTAGCTCTCATAGCTAGCTGTAGCGTGATCAATTTAATTTCCTGCAAAACCATTTTCTTAAAGCACAGCTGTAGTGCAACGGATTGTGAAATTGGACAGAATCAGTTCTTATTAGTTTCCACTATTTTACTGGACCTTTTCCAGATTTCCTGTTAAGGGCATAAGTCGTTACTTAAAGAGGACAGGAATTTGATGAATTTATCCGAATTAAGACAAATGTTTCCATCATTTGCACTGATACAATTAAAATACAAGCTACGGTCTAATTGAATGGTGAATTGACTTTTGTTTCTGTGTTCCTAAGCTTCAGAGCAGCAATTGTATTCATGCCTGCTATATATATGTAACTTAACATTGCCCACTTATTTACAAAGAGAGCTTTAAACTGGTTCAAGTTCCTGGCTGTACATTGACCAGTTCAGTGCTGAGGACAGTAGAATAGAGCAAAAGGATTGATGATAGAGGCTAAAACCACTTCACAATCTCTGTCGCAGGGGAATATGCTGAATTTAACCTGGTGCATCCATAGGTCCACACTATTGTGTGGAGTTTTCTGTCATGCATCAGAACCTCACATGTATGCAGTCAGGTAGTGAAAGGTCCTATTCACACTGTGCAATATATAGCCAGCAATTGATCAATTTCAGAAAGTGTTGAGCCAACAAAATCTGCATCTAATCTCCTTTGCAGATGGTGAATATAACCTGTTTCTCCAGATAACACTTTTTTGACACTTCCATTTTCTGTTCATTTTTATTCCTTGAATCACTCAGTATACTCTACTCCAGGACAGTAATATAATTGGGAAGGATAAATGTTTCCAAGTAGTTGGCAATTGATTGATTGAATTGATTGAAAGATACAGCATGGAAACAGGCCCGTCGGACTACAAGGTCCACGCCGACCATCAATCACCCGTTCACTCTTGTTCTCTTGTTCCACTTTTGCATCCACCCCCTATTTGGGGCAATTTACAGCGACAATTAATCTACACACCTGAACATCTTGGGACGTGGGAGGAAACGGAGTAGCATGGAATGCCTTTTGAGATAATTACATGCTTAATAAGGACCTTAATAAGGGTCTGAAGCAAGGAAATGGGATTAAGTAGTTGAACCCAACTAAAGCAGCAGAAGAATGACGATGAGCTAATTTGTCTACTTCTATGCTGTTAGTTCTCCAATTCCCTGAAAGTTTGGTCAGCCTGTGGAAAAATCGCTTGAATGGGAAAAGATGTTGTAAAGAAGCCCATATGGTGCCTTATTTAAGTATTCCCATCTCAACAGGCATTCCACAGCTGAATTCTCAAATATTACTGATTCAAAAATCAAAAGGTTCAATTTGTTGGGTAGCAAAGCGTTGGCTGGACTTAAAAAAAGCAATCAGTAGCTTCATGGAATACAATGACCCTCAGACATCTCATGGCAGATTATGTCTGCTGCGTACTTGATTCCTAATGTTCCCTTCAGCCAAAAATACTGGTTAATATTTGTGGTGGAGCTTTACTTCCTTATATTTTTGGAAGACATATCTCAGGAACTGATTTAATTCCCCACTACACCCCCTCCCAGCTAATGCAACATGTGCCAAATGTTTAATGCCCAATCGGTCACTTAATGGAAAATTGGGTTTCTGGGAAGTTGGCAGGTAAATCCATTAGAAAGACTTGAACAATTTTTCCATGGTAACCTTGATAGATCATTGATTTCAGTGCCGTCAACTGAGACAGCCCCAACATGCACATCTTTTTTTTTTTACACTCTTTAGGAAGAATTGACATAATTCATTGAATGTCAGACAAGTGGCTTCAATTATCAGCTGTATTCAGTCAAGCACTCTTGCCAGTTAATAATCACTGCACTGCAGTTTGCAATGCTTAAAGCGAATACACTTGCTTCTGATATTCCCAGCTGGAGTTCAGCTCAGCAAGCCCAAGGATCGGGCATTTCCTTCTGCTGAATGTGATCACTGACCAGATGGATGAACTTGAGTTCCAAGTCACAAGGGCCAAGTCCTTGTGCAAAGAAAAAAATAGGCTGTTCCAATGATATAAAAAAAGAAAGTGCAAGAGTACTTACAGGGGGTGTTATGAATGTGCAGCTGAATGGACCAAAATAAAAACAACATTTTAAGGTCAAAGTCAATACTACATCTGCATGTATGTGGGAAATCTGCATTCAAATAGAAAATGAATCCTATCAAAGGTAAGATGGTCCAAAAAATTAGATTGTCTTGAATAGGTTTATAACTTTTCTAAATGTAAGCAAACCAGGACTTCATGAAATCCTGGTTGGATAAATTATTTATATGTTGTTATTTTGCCATACAATGCAAAATTGTCTCCACATAATTACAGCAGAATAACAGTTTGCCTATCTTGAGTACTACAACTATTGAAATATGGCAGGCTCACATATTCATCAGACTACTCTCTGCAGTTTATAGAGATGGATAACCTGCAACAATAAACAGAAGTCTAAAGTCTATAAATCATAAAGCTACAGTACTGTTACAATATGCAAGACAGAACACACACGCACTACGCACGCACGCACACACACACACAACACACACACACACGTCAAAAAATACAAATGATCTCATCTGTTCATAGTTCAGTCAGGCATTTCAGTACTTGCCATTTGCCACTGTTTATTTGAAATACATTTCAATAAGCAACATCCACTTAGATCAGGAGGTTGCTTGACAAGGTCTGAACCTGATGGGCCCCTGTTGCACAACTTAATCAGTAGGGAGTTGCTGCTTCCATTTAGTAATCTTTTACATTGAACTGCAGTAACCATAATCATTACAGCCTTTCCAAGATGCCTGCGCCCAGTATTAACTTATTCGAGCATTCAAAGTTTCAAGGTCAGTTTATTGTCACGTGTACCAATTAAGGTACAGTAAAATTTATATTCATTCACCTTGTACAGGACAGAATTGAAATTGACTGACTTTTGCTTCGAGCAGCCATGTGAGCTTTGACAAAACTTTAACCTATTCTATACCAAAACTGTCTGTGAATCTATCAAGCTCTGATATAAAGACTGACTGTTACCTTGCAGTTCTTAATGCCTTTGTCAAATATTGGCTTCCTCAACATGTTACAACAAGTAACAGGTTACTTTACATGAATAATAAGTTATAGCACCTAATCAGCACACACTCGGTCACTGATCTAGTATTAAATCAAGTTAGCACAGTTCACAGTAAAGGGCAAGTGAGACTGAATTGAGGTTTTCAGATCAGTTGGATCGGAATGGTGGCGTAGCGTAGAGTTGCTGCCTTACAGAGCTTCCAGCGCCGGAGACCTGGGTTTGATCCCAACTACGGGTGCTGTCTGTACGGAGTTTGTACATTCTCCCCGTGACCACGTGGGTTTTCTCCAAGATCTTTCCACACTCCAAAGATGTACAGGTTTGTAAGTTCATTAGCTTGGTATACATTTAAAATTGTCCCTAGTGTGTGTAGGACAGTGTTAATGTGGTCACTGGACTGTGCAAACTCGGTGGGCCGAAGGGCCTGTCTCCACGGTCTACCTCTAAACTAAACTAAACTGAACTGAACTGATCTGATCACATTTCAGAAAATCTAAACATGTCTCTGGACTTGGATGATGGAACAAGTTGTGAAGTCTTCAGTGTATTTTTACTAAAAAGGTACTAGTCTATTTGGCTTTGATTTATGGAAAGATAATAGGAAAATAATACTATAACTAAACATTTTCTGGATTTGAGGACGATTAAATTTTGATTTATCATTACCATATTTTCTATTATTTTAGTTGGTTCAAATACAAGCAGTTCAAGACTTCAAGAGTCTTCCCTAATTGACCTTGTACAGGACAGAATTGAAATTGACTGACTTTTGCTTCGAGCAGCCATGTGAGCTTTGACAAAACTTTAACCTATTCGATACCAAAACTGTCTGCGAATCTATCAAGCTCTGATATAAAGACTGACTGTTACCTTGCAGTTCTTAATGCCTTTGTCAAATATTGGCTTCCTCAACATGTTACAACAAGTAACAGGTTACTTTACATGAATAATAAGTTATAGCACCTAATTACGGCGGCAGGCGCGGGCACACCGCGACGCCCTGTGTCTCCCTTTCAAGGGAGATGCTAAAAATGCATTTTGTTGTCTCTGTACTGTACACTGACAATGACAATAAATTGAATCATTTCATTTTCTTTAATGTTGCATATCTCAGGTAAACCATGACTGAGTAACCAATTGTGGTGAAATATTATTCCAAGGATGGAGTTCATTACCAGAACAACCATCAAATTAATTTATTTATATGTTAAACCCGTTAATAAATTGTGTATGCAGTTATATTTTGCTGTTCAATTATTTCTTCCTAAAAACCCGTAGCAGTTTGCCAAGAATTGCTACATTTCAATCAAAATGCGTGCTGGTTAGAACCCAACAAAAGCTTTTTACTGTACATCGGTACAAGTGACAATAAACAAAACTAAACTAAACTCACTCCACCTCTTCAGTTGGAAGCTTTGCACAGTTTAATTTTGTTGCAAAACTACTTTTTAACTACATAAAATAGCTACTGAAAATAAACATAAATCTGTGTAGCACTCTGAAGCAGTTTGTCAACCTGTTGAACTCTTTGTTCCAACTTACACCCTAAGTAGAGTCAAGCTATATTAGGGTCCACTCTTAAAGTCTTAAATGGCTTGGATTTGGGCTTCAACTAAAATAATAAAAAAATATGGAATTGATACATTGGAATTTAATCCTCCTCAAATCAAAAATATGTTTAGTTATTGCACTATTTTCCAATTGTCTTTCCATATTTTTACACTTTCTCCTGCTAAATTCCCCATCCACCACTCACTGGCAGGAAATAGAAAAGATGACTTATTTCTTTCTCCCTGACTGTGAGATGCACCAACCATCCATCTACATGAAACATTATAAACCTCAGTGACTAGTCTTGCCTATCAGAATGAACACCATGGGTGTTGAAAAATGTAAGAGGAGACAAAGTGAATCAAGATGTTTTAAGCAAGTGGTGTCAAGTTTGGGTTTTAAGAGTCTTTAAGAGTAACACTGAGACGGGACACAGAGGACAAAAAGTCCACAGCTGAGCTCCCTGGAGCTGCATGAGTATGAAGAAGGCTTACCTTTGCACTTCCCAATATTTGAATGGGATGGGAATAAAATAATGACGTGTTGTGCTGACAAGAGAAGTAAATTGGAGCAAAGGAGCTCATCGGCAGCGATAGTTCAGAGAGAGTTGAAGGAATCACCAAACCAATATCGCATCCTGTAATAGGGGATGAAGCAGCTTTGCATGTACATTAGTTGCAGTCCCTTCCATCCCACCCCCCCCCCCCCCCCCCCCCCCCCCCCCCCCACTCCCCAGGGCCTTAGACAAACATTCCACCGTGACACAAGCCCTATCCACATTTAAAGTTACAACATGTTTAAATTTGAAATGTTTAAATCTTCACGATAATTAAACAATATTACACAATAACTGGAATTAAATTAGAAGAGAAAATATCATTGTAAACCCCAAGTCATGTAATATTGACACTTTTATTCATGCAAACAATATTGCCTGGATATTGGATTTTAAAATGTTTTTATCAAGCATCTTTAATTTTGTAAAAATAATTTTGAATTTGCTTCAGGCTCCTCAATGTACCAAACAAACCTTTTGCTAAGGATGAAGGATGATGGTGAAATTGAAAGTGTTATTCCTGAACATTTTGTAATAGGGCATTTCCAGCCAATTGACTGGGCTTTTTATCATTCTACCTTTGTTGCCTGTCAGGAACATTTCCAGATACTAACGATCCTTTTGTATATTTCCTATGCGTTCTCGTTTGGTTTTGCAGTTTTCTTTTATCTTTAACACATAACAACTGCATAAAATCAGGTGACATCAGTGGAGAGAAAACTAGTCAATAATTCATTTTGATGACTTTTCATCAGAACAATAAGTTATGTTTAGTTTAGTTTTTAGTTTAGGGATACAGCGCAGAAACAGGCCCTTCGGCCCATCGAGTCTGTACTGACCAGAGATCCCCGCACATTAACACTATCCTAGACACACTAAGGATAATTTACACATATACCAAGCCAATTAACCAACATACCTGTGTGTCTTTGGAGTGTGGGAGAAAACCAAAGATCTTGGAGAAAACCCACGTGGTCACGGGGAGAACGAACAAACTCCATACAGACAGCACCCGTAGTCGGGATCGATCCCGGGTCTCCGGCACTGTAAGCGCTGTAAGGCAACAACTCTACTGCTGCGTCATCCTGCAACCCTATGTACTTATCTATTTTGGGTAACATAGATTCCAACATAAAATAAATATCACAATCTTGAAAAGCATATAATATTCTTGAGTTTAACAATCAGAGCCAAGAGTGAAAATGCAAAGAAAGTATCCTAAGACGGTACAGATCGCTATGAAAAATCTTTGCTCACGAATTTTGTCTAATTCTTAACACCAGACTAGAAAGAGGATAAAACAATAAGATGGCATAGTTGTCACGGAATTTTTATCACGAAGACAATGAAAAAGAAAATCAATAAAGAAATATGAAGTACACATGGACTTTGTGCATTATACTGAAGCATAAATCTATGCCTACCCTATGATTCTGTGATTTATTCCAACCATAATCTCCATGACCCATACTTTGATTCATTTTATGACTATTTTCCATCCATCTAATGTCAAAGAACATTGTTAAGCAGATTGATACAAATGCCTATTGAGTCATAATGTCATAGGGAGATACAACATGGAAATAAAACCTTTGGCCCATCAAGTCAAGTTCATCATCGGGCAGCAATTGTTACACAATTCCTACTCCATTGCACTTTATTTTTGCCACATTTCCATCAATGTGTCCCCCAACCCCCACTCTACTTCCCCAGAATCTGTCAGTTGTCTACATACCAGGGGAAGTTTACAGTGATCAATTAACCTGCACACTCACATGGGATTTGAGAGGAAACTGGAGCAGACTGAGTAAATCAAAATCCACAGGATCACAGGGAGAACATGTAATCTCCACATAGAGACCACCAAAGGTGAGGTTCAAACCCAGGTCACTGACCTATGAGGCAGTAACTTTACTGGTTGCACCATTGTGCCTTCCCAATCCTTATTGCAGGATATCCCTTCAGAAAATCCCACAGTAGAGACAGGGGGTTGGGGAGGGAAAGGAATGAAATGTTTCCTCCTTATTACATGAAGATATCATTACTAACTTTTCTGCTGATGAGAGTGGGATCTTGCATGCAGGAATTCTCAGCAGGATGGGCAGAATACGGAGGGAATGTTTACAACAGTAATTTTTTAGGATTTGTTAACAGGTCTCATATTCAATTTAAATAAAGGCGGGAATACAAACCAAATAATGCTGGGCATGAGCAGCGAGTCAGACAAGCGTTTATGGAAATAGAAACAGAGGTAAAGTTTCAGGTCAATGAACTTTAGCCAAAACAGAAAAAAGCCTAGAAATCAAATACATTTTAACTTTCAGAGAAGGTTGAGTGTAGAGTGTTCCTATTCAACAGGGATTATTTCAAATGGCTGAGATACCTCAACAAGGCCCCTCAACTGTAGCATTCAGACGACTGCCTGTACATCCTTAGCACAGCCCTTCCTAATTCCAAACTCCCATTCCTTGATGGGCACAAAATGCTGGAGTAACTCCACGGGTCAGGCAGCATCCCTGGAGAAAAGGAATAGGTGAATTTTCGGGTCAAGACCCTTCTTCAGACATCCCTTGTGTCCCTTTAACCCCACAGAAAGGGTCCAAAGCTCACCTGTTCCCATTCCATTCTGCTTTGAGAGAAAACGATTATTTAAGGAGATGATTATAAGAAAAATAGATTAGAATGAAATCCATCAAAAAAAAGATAAGGCTCATTAGGTAGCATGTCTTATTCCAAAAAGCCCTTTGTTTTCATGTTTGAAATATTTAAAACATAGTTACATTTCATTGGATGGGTTAATTAATTGTTGCTTCATATTGCTGTTGAGATAAAACGGCAAATGCTGTTTGGACAATCATGACTCTGCATAATGATTGCCAAAAAATCCCTGATGTACTCAGAAAGAATGATTTCAGCCAATATAATTGTCATTAAATTGTACATGAGTATATTTAACTCATAAACTAAAAACAATCTTCACATTTCTAAATCTTGGTTGGCTGGGAAAAAAATGGCAATTAAAGACTTATTTTCATGATTTGGAAATGTTTAAAATGAGTACAAGGTTGCAAAGCATCTGTTGAAAGTCATGTGAAACTATGAGATGATTTTATATTTCAAGTGCTTGGCGTGTGAGTGGACTTTAAAAATAAAACCAGCCACTGAAATTGGAAATTACCTGGCCTAGGCGGGACTATGAGGGATTTTTAAAAAAGCAAATGTCAATGAGTTGTCCGAGATGTATTGACAGACATGGAAGCCCTGGGCTCAGAGTCATTACCTGAAGCTCAGCTCAACCCCACTAACACCAATAGCCACTAACTGCACAGAATTAAAATCCTGTCTCTTCCAGCAAATTACGCAGTGTGTCAGACACTGCAACAAAGTGGTGAAACAACCTGACTCACCGTCATCATTACCTGTCTAGGAAAATATTTTCAGCTCTACACATATTTTCAGCCTCTTTTCCTGCACATGCCTCAATATAAGACCATTGTCCCAAATCTTTCATTTTACAACAGATTAAAATAATTTGATGAAGATTGAACATCACATCCAGGGTAATCCTATCTTTACCATATATTTTGTGTATGAGCATTGAGCAACATATTCATCATGTAGCTGTCAGGATTGGAAATCTTGCTTGAATTCTTTCTCTTGTTATCTTTCTTTCTTTCTCTCTTTCTTTCTTTCTCTCTTTATTTCCCTCTCCCTTTGTTTCTCTATCTCTCTCTCATCTATCTATCTATCTATCTATCTATCTGTCTGTCTGTCTGTCTGTCTGTCTGTCTGTCTGCCTGTCTCTCTGTCTCTCTGTCTCTCTGTCTCTCTATTCTCCCATTTATCCAGGAATGCTGAAGCTGGCA
Organism: Leucoraja erinaceus; assembly: GCF_028641065.1. NCBI lineage: Eukaryota > Metazoa > Chordata > Chondrichthyes > Rajiformes > Rajidae > Leucoraja > Leucoraja erinaceus. The sequence continues at coordinate 37,335,955 of NC_073390.1, forward strand.
GAAATCAGATAGCTCACCACAGAGGGAGTACCACACCTGGATCACCTTTGTGGTGTAATTCCACCTTACATTATTTGCGCAATGATCACGATCCTTAATGAAACTTTAAATCCAACACAGTACCAAATGGTGTTATTTACGGCTAGGTTCAGCAGAAAACAAACTTCAAATCATTCTAGCACTGTGAAGACAGTTTACATCTACCCTCTGGCAAACACTTGCATAACAATCGCACTGCAATTGTTGAGTAAAATAACCAACGATGAATATCCAATCTGATTATCTACCAAAAATAGATGAAATCTGTTCTCATTAAACACCCTCAGCAAATGCAGAGCTTGCTCTGTGTGGGGATGTTAAAGGAATATTAATTCACATTGTGTTCGTTAATTTATTATGCTGCTTATATTGAGCAAAGGAATGAAACAATAATTCAACCCTCTGAAAACTGCCGCAGCAATTTCAGCATCAAGAGCAGAATTTTAATTAACACAGAAAGAAAGCAAAAAATAAAAGATGTTTTGGAACCAGAATTGACAAATAGACCCAATAATCCATCCTTTCTCCTGTTAATGATGCAACCTATTCTCTGACTGTGTCCTTGTCTCTTGGCCCAGAAATACCCAATTATATCTTCAAACAACTTTTTGGCTGTCCAAAATTGCATTTGTTATAGTCTGATTGAAATACATAGAATAGAATAGAATAGAATAGAATAGAATAGAATAGAATAGAATAGAATAGAATAGAATTTATTTGCCACATAACCAGGGTCGGTGGAATTTGGGTGGTCAACAGCGGTACAATAATAAAGAACACACAACCACAATAAAAATGTAACACAAACATCCACCACAGCATTCATCACTGTGGTGGAAGGCACAGAACTTGGCCAGTCCTGCTCCATTTTCCCCCGTGGTCGGGACCTCCACCCTCCGCAGCCGTTGCTGCGGGCGTCCAGATGGTAAGGGACAAAGTCAAATTCAAGGTAAGTCCAGGATTGGCTCTTCCCCACCGGAGACCGCGGCTTCAGGCTGGTGTAGGCCGCAGGCCGGCGGTCGAAGATTTAAGGTTCCCGCCGCGCCGGAGCCAGAAGCACCGCAGACTGCAGGGCCGATGGTCGAAGCTCCTCTCCAGGGGTGATGGTAAGTCCATGCCGCACCCGCGGTAGAAGTTGGCCGCGGGCCGGCTGTGATGGCTTCTTCTACCCACGGGTCCCCCACGAGGGATCCCGGGCTGCGGACACCGCTCCATCTGCAGCTCTGCTTCAGGCTGCCGGCTGCCGCGGGCCAGCGAAGCAGAGCGCTCCCCTACAGCGAGCCCCAGCGAGGGCTCGCCCGCTCCACGCCGAGAGTCCACGCTGCGCCCGCCGCTGAAGCCCCCGGGCGCGTCCCTGGAAAAGGCCGCGCTGATCCTCGTTGTTAGGCCACGGGGGAGGCGACCTGGAAAAAGTTGCCTCTCCGTGGAGGAGGCGACCGAAGCGGTTCCCCCCTTAACCCCCCACACAAGACACACAAAGGAACATTAAAACAAACTTTAAAACATACTTTAAAACATAGTAAAAATTGAAAAGTCTAACGCGCTGCTGACAGGCGCAGCCACTACAGCGCCCCCTATAAACCTACATCATATTGGTTCCATTATTAACTTCGTCTCAATGGTAGCATGCCTGCCATTGACTTTGAAAATTGCGGGTTCAGGCCCTAATATAGGTTTTATTTATTTATTTATTTTTTTAATCAAAAATATTCATTCAAATATTAAAATTGTATTTACAATACAATAAAACAAAACACCACCATAATACAAGGCGAACTGTATGCTAAGCAACTGCTAAACAACTATATTGCAATCCTTGTCCAGGATACAACCCCCCTCGGTGCCCAGTGGTCGCGGAACTCCCTCAGGGTGCCCGTAGACAGGGCGTATTCCCTTTCTATCCGCACCTGGGCACGGACGTATCCCCGGAAAAGGGGCAGGCAGCCGGCTCGGGTAGAGCCCTCCACCGTCTGGCGCCTTGACTCGCGGATGGCCAGCTTGGCCTTCATATCATCTTGGAAGGCACCTCAGTATAGTACTGGGGGGAGTGTTACACTAAACGTCCGTTCTCTCAGCTGGACATAAAATATCTTAAAGTATAATTTCAAAGGGAAAGGTGACACAGTGGTGCAGCAGAAGAGTTCCTGCCTTACAATGCCAGAGACCCGGGTTCGATCCTAACTATGGGTGCTGTTTGTATGGAGTGTGTACTTTCTCCCTGTAACTGCATAGGTTTCCTCCAGGTGCTCCAGTTTCCTACCACACTACTAAGGCGCACAGGTTTGTAGGTTAATTGGCATTGGTAAAAATTATGTTGTCCTTAGTATGTAGAATCGAGCTAGTGTACAGGGTGATCACTGGTCGGCACAGACTCGGTGAACTGAAGGACCTGTTTCCATGCTGCATCTCTGAACTTAAGTCTAAAGAAAACATCGATATTTGCATCAATTTACAGCAATTAATATTTAACCCACAACAAATATCAGTGGATTAAATTATCAGCTCATAATCTCATTGTAGTCTGTGGAGTCCTGTTGGCTCTTGCAGTTTGAAATTCCAGTTTTATTTAAAGATAATGGGAAAGGAGAGAGGGAAAAGATTTAATGGGAAACTAAGGGGCAACTTTTTCACAAAAAGTTGGTGGAAATATGGAACAAACTGCCGGAGGAAGTAGTTGAGGCATATACCATAATGACATTTAAAATACTTTGGACAGGTACATGGATAGCAAAGATTTGGAGTGATAAGTGCCAAACCCAGTGGGTGGGACTAGCGCAGATGAAGCACCTTGTTCAGCATGGGCAAGATAGGTTGAAGAACATTTTTCTATGTTGTATGACTCCATTACTCCATAGAGTTGATGTCAACAAGTAATCACTTTCATGTTCAAAATGTATGCAGATTTTAAATGTTCTGAATGGAGGAGTAAATATCATCAGAAATATCATCACCTCTATAAATGCTATAAATTGAAAAGGTTTAATAAAAGCCTGAGCAGGCCATTTGGCCCCTTGTGCCTGCCCTACTATTGACGGTTGGTATTTGCTTCAGTGTCACTTTCTCTACTAATTGTACATCTCCTGATTCCCTTCAGTCAAACAAATGTAAAGGAAGGCACATTTTTGTTGTAAAATGCAATAATATAATAGATGAGAGGGGAAAGAATGGGAAGGCATTACAGTTTGTTTGAAGCAACTTCTCCAGGCCTCAAACACACCACAGGCTGCTATTAAGAACTCAATAATGCATAATATACACTCTATAGTAATCAAGTTTCAACCCTCAAATTAGCTCATCTAAATGCATAGGTCGATTCACGCGTAGGGAGCAGCAGCAATAAGATGCTGGCATTGCCTTAGGCCGTGTTAAAGGGACACTGATAGCCAAAAGCTGGAAACACATTAGTCAACCGCCTCCACAGCATGAAAGCATGCAGCTTGTCAGAGAAGTCCTCCACAGGCTCTTAGTGACCTATTCTGTCTCTACAGCTTCATTTCTGTTTCCTTTTTAGAAGTGCAAAATTGTATGTTTAATTATAAGACTAGCATCCATTTGGAAGCTGCTACCTCACAGTGCCAGAGACCTCGGTTCGAACCTGACCTCCGTGTTAATTCTGCATGTTCTCCCAGTGACTGTGTTCCGCTTTCCTCCCACATCCCAAAGACATGCGGATTTGTAGGTTAATTGGCCTCTGTAAATTCCCCTTAGAGTGTAGTGGTATTACTAGTATAAACATGTGATCAATGTTCGTAGTGGGCTCAGTGGGCCAAAGGGCCTGTTTCCATTCTGTATCTCTAAACTAAACTAAACTTTAAAAAATCTGTATATGTAGAAAGGGTTACTTCAAACTCATCAAAAGCTACATTTTGTTTTACCATTCCTGCAATGAAAATACTATGGGATGTTGTTTGTCTTCTGCGTCTGAAGGTTGCAAAATTGTTAACAAATTCTGTTTCAGTGTGTTTAAAGCACAGAATCAGTACGAACATTTCTTGGAATTTCTGACCAACTCTCTGAATGATTACGCCAGAGCTGGGTTTTGTAAACGGACAGTCAGAAACTTACTGCAGAAGAATCCCTTCACTGTACTACAAGAAATTCCATCGGTACATGGAAGAAAACAATCTGGAATAGCGTTGCCAATAGAGAGACCTACTGTAGTTGTAGACAGGTTGGAATATACCGGAGTGTGATCTTAGAAGTTAGACAAATGTTTCCAATACCTCCAGGGCATTAAAGTCAGGATTTACCGTATCATATAAATCCTTACAACCATCGGTTAAGATGTCTACCACTGATAATAATGAGGAATAATTTATGTTAAGAAAAAGATAAGATTTACATGGGTAAAAAACAAAGCATTGGTGGAACTAAGAAGGTCAGACAGCATCTGTAGACTGAATCAGTCTGAAGCAGAGTCCCAACCCAAAGCATCGTCTGCCCATTTCCCTCCGCAGATGACGCTTGGCCCACTGACTTCATCCAGCAGTTTGTTTTCTTGCTCAAACTCGTAGTCTCCTGTGTCTCTGAGATTTACGTGGAACAGATTGTTTATGTAGTCATTAATTTATTGCTCTGGTTTTTTTTCTCAGAAGATTGCAGGGGAAAAGTTGGGGAGAAGGCCAATGTACTTATAGGGGGAGTGCACACATTTGTGTATACTAACATGAAACATGAGAAGAAGAATTGTAATGCCTAACATTCAGAGTGCAACTTTACAGTAGGTTCCATATAATCTTTTCAGATTTCTCCCACCCTTGTGTGAAAAAGTCACTCTGCGTAGTCCAGCTCCAATATTAATATCTTATTCATTTGTACTCCACCATACAAAACATTTTTCTTTTTCTTGTTATCAACTTTCGTTACTTTAATACTTCATTTAGAATATCCATGAGGAAAGGAAATAACTGGAAGAGGTAGGTTGGACCGTTAATTAAAAGAGTGGTCAATGATAGTACTGCTAAATATCAACGCTTACATTTAAACACAGCTCATTGTTTCAGCTCTGCAAAGGGCAAGATTAATTACTGGCAAGTGGGTGGTGAAAGAATTTCTGATCCGTATGACTCAGTCAGTTAATGTTACATGGTTTTCTTTTATTATGTTTCCAACATGAGAAATTAGTCATGGTGTTTCCCATTCATGCTGGGCATAAAATAGGCATAGTGGAAGTTACTGAAGTATGCAATGCTCATTGCTTTCCCTGCTGGTCAGTATGTAGTGTGCATTCTTTCTGCATTCGCTTACCCTGACTTCAACGAGAAACATCCGTTCAACTCGTCACTCACCATGAACGTGGGGAACAACTTCATCTTTAGATCTGACCCCTGCTACAGAGGGAAGAGTGCGGATCAGTCCCTTCCTTTCACGAGGAGCAGATCCGGGCCAAGATGTAGCACAATCCTCACTCACTGGGATGTCTTTCTCCACTGTAGACTTTAGAGATACAGCGTGGAAACAACCCCTTCAGCCCGCTGAGACCACACTGACCAGCGATCACCCTGTACACTAGCACTACCCTACACACGAGAGACAATTTTCAATTTACCAAAGTCAATTCACCTACAAAGCTGTCCGTCTGTAGAGAGTGGGAGGAAACGGGAGCATCCTTGGAAAAACCACGTGGTCACAGGAAGAACGTTCAAACTCCATATAGACAGCACCCATGGTCAGGATTGAACATGGTTCTCTGGTGAGGTAAGGCAGCAACTCTACCGCTGCGCCATTGTGTCACCTATTTTCTCTTTGGGAAATTGGAAGAAAATTGAAGTGAGAAATGGATGAGAAGAGCAAATTGTCCTCATCCTCCAGTGTGTTTTCTGCATAGCAGGTGGCAAACTCAGGAAGAAAACAATTGTTATCTGAAGTTTTAAATCAGAAAACTATTTTTATTAAACATTATAAATAGATGAAATGTTATTACTCACAAACTTTGGGAAGTTGTTCCATCTTCCACCACTGTGAAGCCAATTGTTAAAGAGGAAAGTAAATGTTAACATAAATAATTCAGAAACATTCTGAAGAAGTGTCTTTCCCCAAAATGTTACCTATTCTATTTCTCCAGTGACGCTGCCTGACCCTTTGAGTTACTCCAGCATTTTGTCTTTATCTTCGGTGTGAACCAGCATCTGCAGTTCCTTCCTAAACACAAAACCATTTTTTTTTGTAATTGTCATTGCTGTTTTTTGTTAAGCAGGAATATGAAGCTTTGTCTGAAAGTTTAGCACAAAGGTCTTGAACTTATAATGTGTGATCATCACTAAAACCATTTATTGCATCCCTAAATACCTCAATGGAGGTAGTGGGTCGTTAAACTAGCTGGTAAGTGTTTGGACAGCTTAGTTATATGGAATGATATACCCCTTAAATCTAGCAAATGTGACATGAAATATTCAGTACTGCAGTACTATTCAATCCAGCAAATTAATTCGTGAACCAAGGTCACCCAAACCTCAGTAGTCATGAGTCAAAAGTCAAGAGTGTTTTATTGTCACATGCCTTGAGATCAAAACAATGAAATTCTGCTTGCTGCAGCTTTACCGGCAAATTAAATGCAACAACATAACTAATAAATGTATAATTAATGATCAGTTATACTAGGTAAACCAAACTATAATGGTGTAAGCCAAAGCACTTAGATCAATGTTAGTAGGGCAAAGTGGCGCAGCGGTAGAGTTGCTGCCTTACAGCCGCAGAGACCCGGGTTCAATCCTGACTATGGATGCTCTCTGTACCTAGTTTGTATGTTCTCCCTGTGAACGTGCGGGTTTCCTCTCACATTCGAAGGATGAGCAGCTTTGGGGGTTAATTGGCTTCTGTAAATTGTCCCGAGCAAGTGGGATAGAACTAGTGTAGGGGTGATTGCTGGTCTGCGTGGATCCATGCTGTATCTCTAAACTAAACTAAACTAAAACTGTTCATAGTGCATATTAGTTTGCTAATGAGGTAGGCATGTGGTGATGATTGTGCAAAGTGATTCAAGAGCCTGACACTTTTATGGGAAGAAGCTGTTCTTGAACCTGGAGGTAATGGTTCGCATGCTCCTGTTCCTTCTTCCTGGTTGTGGCAGCGAAATGAGAGTGTGGAAAGGGAGGTGTGGGTCTTTGATGATTTTAGCTGCCTTCCTGTAGATCGCCTCAATGGTGGGATGCGGTGGTTGGTGGGTGGGGGGGGCGTGGATTGGAAGGGGAACCGATACACATAAAGGACTAAAGTGGTTCCTTCATTCTTGGGTGTTTGAATTACCAAAGCAGGTCATTATGCAGCCATTCAGCATACTCTCTGCCGTGTTCAACAGAGTATTCGGCGAGATGCCAAATCGCCTCAAACTTTCGAGGAAGTAGAGGAGGTGAGCTTCAGTTAGTCGAGCTGCAGAAGGTAGATAAGCATTTGTATTTGTATACTCGGAAATCGTGTTCCAAGCCTTCGCTGGTATATTCAGCGAAGCATACAAGAATATGGGCCTTAGACTCCACAAGCCCTCTATAAATCTTTCCATGCTCCATCTCATCCTTTAGCCAATTGAGGAACAAATACTTGAAATGAAAAACGTCTGAACTAGCAAAAAAAAACATGGACTACAGTGCAGCAATGATCCCTGCCCTCCTGCATGTTTCTATCTGCATCAACTACAGCAGCAAACATATATTAGCAATAGTTTCGTCCTACAGAGATGCAGCCTGACCCACATTTATATTCTCATTATTTTCTTCTCTACTCTTTTGCTTGGTCTCACACATCTTTCCAGGCAGGACTTTTTTACTTCCATATTTCCTCATTTTCAGGTACATTTCTTCCTTTACGAACTTTTCCCAGGCTGGAAATGTCCAACACTAGAGTCCATAGCTATAAGGTGGGAGGAAATATTTAATGGAGATGTGCAGAGCAAGTTTGTTACATAGAGAGTGGTGGGGGCCTGGAACACATTGCCGGGTGCGGTGGTGGGGGCAGATATGGTAGTGGCAACTAAGAAGCTTTTAGATAGGCACATGGAAGTGCAAGTATAAAGAAATATGGACCATGTGCTGGCAGACAAGATCAGTTGAACTTGGCAACATGTTGTGCACAAACTTTGCCAAAGGGCCCATTCCTGTGCCTTACTGTGCTATGTTCTATGTTCTATGTTCCCATCCTTCTTTCCACACAGCCCAAAGGAATGCATTTGACATTCCAACAAACCTCTCACCTTTATTTCTTGGGTCACATTTGTCAATCTGCTTAAATCTAGCAAAGTGGTGCGTTACATCTTTATCTTTCCATTTTGCAGAGATCGTCATTAGGATCACAATGCACACATAAATGGTGCATGCAAACAAAGCAGGCATTCAGACATGCAAAGAACAGGCACAAGGTCAAAATAGGTAATGTTAATAGTTAATAGTTAATTAACCTATTCACAGCAATTGAATCATACTACCTATTTTGTCTACCAATGGTGAAAGGAGGGTCCCAATCCATTGTAATCTCTGATTTTTTGTGAAGATTTGAATTTCATCCAGATCGTATGCAAAACGTTTATTTTAAGGTAGGCTTTTAATCCCATTCATCATTTCTCAAATGCACAAACATTTAATTAACATTAGGTTAACTCCCTCTTCCTGTTTCTTGTGATGTTTCATTTTCTTAAATAGATTGGCAACCTACCTGAAAACTGCTGCCAGTTCTTTGAATTTGGGGTTAAAATAAGTCACAATTATTTGTTCATGGAGAATGATCAAACTAATTTAGATAGGGTATCTTGGTAGACATGGATGAGTTGGGCAGAAGCTCCTGGTTCTCTGCTATACTGTCAAATTACTGAGCATTTTCTCAGTATAGGTGCTGAATAATTCTGGATAGTAGATGACAATGTTCTGAAAGTGGAAAATGCACTTGTCTCAGTATTTGTTGTAATGCGTTATAATTCGAAAATCAAAACACTTAGTTCTTTCCAAGCAAACGCATAAGGTTCTTGACCTCATATAAAGCTGAGCCAACCATTATAGAAACTGTCCAATATTCATTTCCACCGTTTCGGAAAAGACCACACTGTCTGCAAACCCAGTTTACCTCAGGCAACTATAAGCATGAAATGTACCCCAGTGTGTTTTTATTATACGCTATTTTTCTATTAATGGAAAGGTAAAGTGTGACATTTATGTGGTGGCTACTGCCTGCTGAAAAGTATTATGTGATCATTATTCAAAATTTGAGCACAGAATATTATGTGCACAATTTCTAACTCTAAAAAGATTTAAGTGCCTGAATCTGTCTGGAGCCACTTCCGAATGTATCTCAGAAGGGGTCTCCTCTTGCTTCTACTGTTTGTTCAGTTACGCACAACTAAGTCTTTAAGCACACACGACCTTCGCCTATGGCTGCACAGCTGGAGGAAGAGGAGAGAAGTGGGTTAATCACCCTTCACTTCCGGTCAAATGCCTGTGTTCCATCAGCAAGCCTCAAAGGATAAAGACTATGTTAGAGGCCAATAAATAACAAAGAACATGCCGGAGCGACATGGCAGACCAGCGGTAGATTTGTTGCCTTACAGCGCCAGAGACCCAGGTTAGATCCTGACTACGGGTGCTGTCTGTACAGTGTTTGTACATTCTACCCATGATCTGCATGGGTTTTCTCTGGGAGCTCCGGTTCCTTCCCACACTCCAAAGACATATAGGTTTGTAGGTTAATTGACTTCCAAAAAGATTGTAAATTGTAAGAAGTGCAACCATTCTCTATATAACTAATACCCACTAATCCCAGCATCATTCTGATAAAATTTCGCTGTACCTTTTTCTAAGTCTCACATCCTTCCAGTAATGAGGTAACCATTACGTTTTGTATATTATGCAAATATTATTGCGCCTGGGTGTTAAATTTTGGTTGATGACGCTCTGATGTTGCATCATAAAATAACCTGTAATGCAGAAATGCTAAAATAAATCATATTTTTGTGTTGTTTCAAATGGCAAAATCATATCATGGAATCCAATACTCTTTAGTTTAGTTTATTATTATCACGTGTACAGAGGTACAGTGAAAAACTTTTTGTCATGAGCTATCCAGTCAAGGAAAGGACTATACATGATTACAATCCACAGTTTATAGATAAAGGATAAAGGGTACAACATTTTGTGAAAGATAAAATGCAATTAGAGATAGTTCAAAGGTCATCAATGAGGTAGATGGGAGGTCAGGACCACACTCTAGCTGGTGAGAGGCCAGCTCAGTTGCCTGATTAAAGCTGGGAAGAACCTGTCTCTGAATGTCCAGATTCAGGTATTGTTTCTTCCCAGCTGTTACTGTACATCTTGCTTGATGGGAGACGGGAGAAGAATGAGTGACTGGGTGAGACGGGTCCTGGTGCTGGTGGCATTGCCGAGGCAGCGTGAAGTATAGATGGAGTCAATGGAAGGGAGGGAGGTTTGCATGATGGCCTGGGCTACATCAACAACTCCCTGTAATTTCTTGCCGTCTTGGATGGAGCTGTTCCCAAACATGCTGATAAGTTGTTGGGGTCATGCCAAACATTCCATCAAAGGAAGTAGAGGCATTGGTGGGCTTTCTTGGCCATAGCTTTTATGTGGTTGGTCCAGGACAAGTTGTTACTGATATCCATTCTTAAGAACTGTGAAGCAATGGGTGTGTGTATGTGTACTGTTTCACGTTCAGAATGGAATCACAATCTCCTTTGTCTTGCTGACATTGAGGGAGAGGTTGTTGGCTTGGCATATGTTTAAGAGGTTTCCAACCTCCTTCCTGTACGCTCAATTCCATGACATGAATGAAGAGAATCAAACACTTTAATGTGTTGCTCCCAATGGTTTGTCGCAGCCATTTTCAATGCGTATTAGACAACAACTGTGGGCAAAATGTGCAGGAAGGAACTGCAGATGCTGATTTATACCAAAGATAGACACAAAAGGCTGGAGTGACTAAGCAGGTCAGGCAGAAAAGGAATAGGTGACATTTCAGGTTCGAAACCTTCACCAATTTGTGTAGATGGAATTGTGATGTGACATCTCTCTCAGTCACTAGGGATTTGGGGCTCATATTGTCGACCTCCCCGTGGTGAGCCCTGTCAACTGACCTCAGTCAGGCGAACGACAACAAACAGAGACAGCAGTAGAAATAATGCAAACTCAGTCGCCGCAGCTTGCAGCCCTAATGCAACCTCAGTCGCTGCGGCTTGGCGCCCTTTTTAGGGCGGGCACCTACGGATGCCGAACCTGATGGCATCACCCTGCTGCAGCTGAATGCGGAAGGCCTAACTGGCTGCAGCACCCGGAGGGCGTTACATAACTTCTGCTGCCTCAAATGCAAGAAGAAGACTAGGGACTTGCATGTCAGATTGTATTGGCACAGTTGTCTCAGGTTTATTCATCATTTCTTCATTGTTCCTCTCTTACTTTGGTAGAGTTGCCAATACCCAAGCTCTTCCAGGTAGCAAGTACTTTTGCCCTTCCCAACCATCCTCGTGGCATTTTAACACCCTCTCTTAATTGTTTGACACCTTTAAAATATCATACACAGCACTTTTGCCTCGCGTTATTAAAGTGCTTTCTGCACAGATATTAATCAATATCTGAAGCTGTGTACAAGTGAAGGAAAACAAAGAAAATTCACCAGCTCAGCCAAATGTTCATTTCAAACATTCTTAGAATCATAGAAATTTGCTGAGCAGAAGAAGAGGATTTGGCACATCACACCCATGTCAGCATGATGTGCAAACCACAAAGAAATAGAAACTCAAACTTCTGACAAAATTGTGGTAGATTTTCAATTTGTGGGACAGTGTTAAATGAGGGGTAGCAAAGAGAATACCCATGTTTTGACCTGATTTTTTTAAATTTCCATTCAGGGGTCACTGGTTTTTTAATTGAACAATATCGCACAAAATCAATCTTCTACGCCACTGACGACAAACACAAGCCCCATCGATATTGATTTGCTGCAAAGTCAGGTGCAGTGTTGAACTCTGCAGTTGTTCTCACTTTGTTTTGCCATCAGTTCTTGGAGATTGAGTAATGAGGAATTGTTCGAAGGTCTGGAACTCACTGTTACATTGCCAGGTAACAAGGGTAAACATTAACAACGTCTAAAGACACAATACTCGCTCTCACTGGCAGCCATTCATTGAGATTACTTCGATATTTCCTGTCAACAGGGAAAGCTTACTGTTAATTCTAAGAACTTCACCAGAGGAAAACAGCACTTCTTGTACAGGAAGTAGCGTGATTAATTAAACAATGAGTGGAGCATTAATTAACTTCTGCATATTACAAAGATACTCTCTTCTATCTGATGTTTGGATCAAGCCAACCAAATTTGATTCAAACAGCAGATGATATTTCACTGGCTCTCCATCCACTCTGCTCTCGTCCATCTGAATAACAGGAACATTTACATTGGGCTCCGTTTATCGGCTACAGCTCTGTGTCCAACACAATCATCAAACTCCAAGACCTGGACCTTTGCAACTGGATCTTGACTTCCTCATCGACAGACCTCAATCTGTACCGTTAGAGATGACAACTTCTCACATTAGCACAAGGCTGCATGTTTAGCCCCCTGCTCCACTCCAAGCAGAACTCCAATACCAATTCATCAACTACACCACTGCAATTAGCCGAACTAAGGGTGCCGTGAGTCCGTTTACAGATGAGAGATGGACCACTTGCTTGAGAGGTGCCGAAACAACAACATCAACAAGATCAAGGAGCTAATCGTTGACTTCAGGAAGAAGAAGTTACAAGACCAAGCACTGGTTTTCATTGTTAGGTTGGCAGTGAGCAGCTTCAAATTATTTGGTGCTAACAAGTTAGATAAACATCCTGGGCCCACCATGTAGATGTAATCAAGTAGAAAGTGGACAGAGTCTCTACATTCTTAGAAGTTTAAAGAGATTTGGCGTGCCATTGAATACTTGAATGGACATCTATAGATGCACTTAAAAGTATGCTGATTGGTTGCACTGGCACCTTGTACTGCAATGCAATTGCAAAGGGCTGCAGAGAGTGGTGGACTCAGCCTGGTTCATCTTGGTCACAAACCCCCCCATCATCAAAACCTTGCCACAAGAGGCGCCACCGCAACAGATGGCATTTATTATCAATATCGTGCCCCCTTCTCGCTGCTACCATTGGGCATGAACAGCTTCAGGAATAGCTACGTTCCTGTAACCATCAGGTTCTTGAACCAATCAGCATAATCTTGATTTAAATCTTTTTATTTGAATTTCACAGCAATTTGCATACATACAATGATAACAGACAGTGACAGTCAAGGCATAATTGTGCAACAGTATGTAAGCGACCCTCAAAGCCCTTACCCTTACCCACCTTCAACCTACCCGAATCAGGTCGGAACCAAACGGGGACAAACAACACTCACATACATACACATCCACACAAATATGGTAAGATAAACGAAACAAAAAGTACTAAAAAAAAAAAGGGGTGGGGGGTCACTAATAACAGTAAATAAGTAAGTAATTAAATAAATAAGTGTGGGGAGGGTGGGGGGGGGGGGGGTTAAGGGGAGAGCAGCTGCAGTAGAGCAGAACAATGGTGGAGAGCACTCAGTCCTCTTCCGAGTCCGGGGACAAGTTGAGAGAGTTAACAAGTTCCAAGAAAGGGTTCCATGTATCTAGGAATGTCTTGGTAGATCCTTTGAGAGAGAACCTAAGTTTTTCAAGCTTTAAATTGTAAAGCACCTCCTTAATCCAGCGGGTGTGTGTCGGGGGACAGGTGAGCCTCCAGTTAAGCAAGATCAGTCTCCGGGCTAACAAGGTTGTAAAAGCTAGAACCCGTTTCACCGCAACAGAGAGGTTGGTGTTGGGAGGGGTACCGAAAATGGCTGACAGTGGGTTTGGAGGAATAGTCTGGCCGTAGGCTCTGCTTATCAAGTCGAAAGCACTCCTCCAAAAGGCAGCATAATCTTAATCCTACCTCAGCAACAGAAAACTATGGACCACTTCTTGCACTACCACGGACTTGTTTTCCAATTGTGTTTTTGCTCTCTTATTGTCTCTCTTTTCTCAGTCTTTTGCTTTTCACTGTCTTATAGTGGTCATGTGTGATTTATAATGTTATGTTTTGGTATGTTATCTGAATCTATGTGCCTGTGATGTTGCTGTAAGTAAGATTTCCAATGTACTAAGATGTATCCTAACTAAAATTATTTTTTTATTTTGTTGTAAGTGCTCAAATAATGGACACTGGGAAAATGATCATAAAACAAGATTAACTCAATGGCATCAAATGACAAAAAAAAAATGTTTTTTTTTTAAATCAGACCATCAGTATTTAAACATCCAGCTGATTGACTGTGACTGGAGTCTGGGAGGAGAGCAAAGAATACCTCTGGTTGTGTTTTTATGTTTTCCATTGCAGAAGTAAGCAATTTACATGGTAAGCAATAACGACAAGTAGATAGAATATGTAGCAGCAGAATCAATGCCCTGATATTCAGCTGATTCCCAAAATAAACCAAAACGCCTTGGTCAGAGCTACTCTATCTAATTTCCTCTTTCCGATAGAATATTTTTGGAAGGGTTTGTAAAATGCATCAACTCTTCTTGCCAAGTATTTTCATCCTTTCTGACATAAAATGGAAGATTAGTCTTAAAGACAGGACATATCTTTCCTCTGGTGATATTAACTCTTTATCTCAGTGGCAAATAAAATATTTATTTTAATATTTTGTCTTATTGTGGGACATTATACATCTTTGTTTTATCTATGAATTCTGCACATGAATCAAATTGACAGCATGCTGTGTAAGATGTTATACTCTGTATAAGTCACAAGCTGATGACTGAATAAAAATATCCCAACATTTAAGACACAGTTAGATAGGTACATGGATAGGGCAGGTTTGGATATGAACTAATGCTGGCAGGTGGGACTAGTGTAGCGGGGATATGTTGGCCAGTGTGAGCAAGTCTGGCCGAAGGGCCTGGTTCCACACTGTATCACTCTATGACTCTATGTATCTTGTTTTCTGATCATTTTATTAGTGTTTATTATTTGAGCACTTACAACTTTATGAAAAAATACATGTTATTTATTTTAGTTAGGATACATCTTTGACCTACCTTACTTCAAACTCTGATTTAGATCATTGGTGTACAATAGAGTCATACAGCACGGCAGAACAGGGCCTTTGGACAACCAGGTCAAACCTGACCGTCAAGCAACCATTTGCACTTATTCTACACCAATCCAACTTTATTCTTCCCGCACTCACATCAACTCATTCCAAGATTCTATCACTTGCTGTACACATTAGGGCCTGATTAACTACACATTGGGATGAGGAGAAAACTGGAACACCTTTAGAATAAACCTACATGTTTACGAGGAGAGCATGCAAACTCCTCGAAAGACAGCACCAGAGATCAGGATTAAACTTGAATCACCGGAGCTGTGAGGCAACAGCACCACTGATACACCATGGTGTCATCTCAGTGGTGTAAAAACTCCCCACATAGAAGCAACTAAGGATGGGGTTTTTTTAATAATTCAGTGGAAAAGCATATGACTTTGAAAGGGAATACAAGGTTCCAAGATTCTATCCCTGTTCTTTGCTACTTTATCATTTTGCTTGGGATACGACAGTAGATGTTTCAAAGGGTCCTGACCTGAAATGGTCCTGGTCTAGCCATGTCCTCCAGATATGCTGCCAGGCTCACTGAGTTACTCCAGCACTGCGCTCTATGCAAGATTCCAACATTCCCAGTTTCTTGTGTCTATATCTTTATATATGGATGAGTAAAATAAAAATCACCTAAAATGTTTCTACAACATTACCAACAACTGACCTCCCCACAAAATACCTACCTTTTCATTGACCTCTTCTATACATACTTTCATTAGCAAGAAAGTCTATGTGTGATGACAAACAGTTCTAATGAGATACCTCCTGTAGTTGAGTAATCTGTCAGCATGCATACCTGAAGAATAGGTACGTTACTGGTTATTAATGGCTGAATAACTCTGCAAAGTCAGTAGAGGGAAGAAGGCTGGAAGATAAAGTAACAATAATGCAAATTATTTTTACTCAAACAAAAATGTTATGGTACTACATTTATAGCTGGCCATTTTGCCTCAAAGAGTTAAATTAAATATGTTTCCCCATATTTACAGCTTTGGTTCGATCTGTTGAAAGCCATTTTTAGAATAGCATTAACTGTTTTTTTTTAATCCGATGCATACAGGTCTGTATCCAGCCAAATGCTGGTCTGCTCTCAGCGTCGCTCCAAAGTTTCCCTACTCTGGTTGGCTGTCATTAACTCCCCCAGTGCTCCCCCTAACTCCACCACGACCACAATCCAGAGTTCCTCTGGAGAGCTCCACTCTACGGCATCTGCCTGCCTGTCTATGACTCTCACTGTTAGAATGGAATGACTTAAGAGTTTCAGCAGTGTTATGTGTCAGCCCACAGAGGTTGTTAGTGGAAAGCTGCTCCTCCCTTTTATACAGACACCTCCACCAGAAAAGAAAGTCCCGAGGCAACAGCGGGGACAATCTGAAGTCCTTTCTCTGTTTTAAAACTATAGCCCTTTCATCAACTGAGAAGGAAGGAAGGATATCACTGAAATTTAAAGGGTACGTGCACTGTGCTTATTTATGATCTGTGAGTTTTCTCTTTTTATATTTACTTCAGACGAACGCTGGTCACTGCTTTATTAAAATGAACGAGAGTAGCCTTGTCGCTTTGCCTGTGTTTTTTGTGCCCTGAAGAAACCCTTTGTGAAAATCAAAAGAGGTTTCAGACTGGCATGATATTATACTTATATCGCTCTAGGCTTGTTTAGTTTAAGTTAAAGGTGAAAATGAAATTGGAAAATGTACCATTCCAAATGCAGAGTTAAAGGGGAGAGGTAACTTGCTTTCTGATCTCCAAAGATATAATTGAAGAAACTTAATTATACTTTCTGCGCATACTTGTGCCAGTAATTGTATTATGTTGAATCTTTTTTTTATTTTGCATCGAGGTGTTATTATCACAGTGATGTAGAAACGTTTCATGCTGGGTTGTGTGAATGGTTTAGCTCTGAATTTGAAGGCAGGTCTCCACGAAAGCATAGGTAAATATACGAGTTATTGGTTGATTCCGGGGATTTCGCATTGCTATCACCAAATGCACAGATCAGTTCGCCAATGCGCGCAGCACTGTTGCGTCTGATTTTGTTGTGTCACTTTGAGAGTTATCTCCATTTACACTACATAGTTCCAGCGATTCAGTGGCGAGTTGATCACCTTGGGTTCAGTTGCATGTAACAGCGTTGTGAAGTGAGGGGAGCCCACGTGACCCAAGTTCCTGCTCCTCCAAACTCCACAGCATTGTGTATCCACACAGTAATGTGCACCTTTCAGTTCACATATTTATAAATATATTTTTAGAATAATTGAACATCTAGTTTCAAGACTGTAACTTAATCGAGGAGGTTCAGCTAACATCGTAAAAAGCAACAGTGTGACACAAGCAGTTTATGAAGGTTATCTGAAACCCTCACTTAAGGAGAAGTATTGCATTTACCTAACTCCCTGGAATTTGATACTTAAAGGGGTACTAACTTCATTTGAAAGTATATGGCAGACATTTTCCTATTTGGTAATAAAACTTTGCACATCAATGATCAGCCATGATCACAGTGAATGGCAGAGTTGGCTCGAAGGGCCGAATGGCCTACTCCAGCACCTATAGTCTATTGTCTATTGACAATCGTGAGTAAGACTAATTAATTGTATGTTAAAAACACACATATATCTTTGGTTCTTTCCTCACCTAAGTAAAACAAACACTTTTTTTATAGACACAAAGTGCTGGAGTAACTCTGCGGGCCAGGCAGCAACTGGAGAAAAATGATGGATCTCCAGGCACTTTGTGTCTATCTTTAGTACAAACCAGTATCTGCATTTCATTTTTTAATATTTTATTATGGCAGTTTTCATTTAACAATTATGCAGCTTTCAATCCTTGATCACATGTCCATTTTCTTCACCATTTCTTATTAAGGCTTATTGAGAAGGTGTTTTTTTCAAAACAATGTGGGATGAATTGCTGCTTAAATATGCTACTATGAGGCATCATCTGCAGGTTACAACCACCTCAGTGTCTGTTCCTTATCTGTGTCATGTTCCATGCTGCGGCATTGCATGTGTGCCAAGACCTGAACTGTTAATTCCACAATCCAAACCTGATCAGGATGCTTCAGTTGTCTTCCGTTTGTCTTGGACTTGGGTTGCAATCTGTTTTGCCATATGTGTTGTAGCTGTTGGCGGCACATCCTTGAGAATGTGTGGAGATGCTGATGGGTGTAATGGTGTGTGAAGGACAGGAGAGGAGGGAGTTAGACACAGCATTTGGGAGGAACTGCTAGCTGAGCTCCAAAGGTCGTGGTAATTAGATTCTGTTGAATATCTCGGAGGAAATGTCTGAGAGGAATTAATTACATATTATAGTTTTGAGCCTCTTATGATTAATAACTCCAGGGTGATTCTGCTCACGTTATTCCCGCTGGCTTGCTGCAGAGTTGGTACAAAGTGCAGAGCGTCTTTTTCACATTTTGTGCGTACCTGTGACTAATGCCTGCCTACTCTTGTTTAATTCAAATACTTGGTAAGAATAATTTGCGTGAAAAGGACTTAAAGACATCATAAAACTGAATACCTTTTAGGCAAGTTAATCAAGACTTAACAGGACCATACTTGCACCTGGGAAGTTCTAACTTTTGTGCTGTGTTATAATGTATGTTACAAAAATACTAGGTGACGTCTTGTAATCGGACACTGTCAAACAATCAGTTTTAAATGAAACCTTATGTACAAGATAGCTTTTCCCTCAGGATAACTGATTAGGGTTGCACAAAGGGTTAGCACAAGAATGTAAACAATGATTTGTACAAGGACATTGAGGAAAGAAGTTCAAAAGACATTATGCAAGAAAGAGAATTACCAAGAGCTTAGAGAGCGGAAACTGGCCATTCTGCCCAACAGGTTTATTCTGGTGCTCATGCTCCACTCTTACTGAAGTTCACCATTCTTTATGAGCGAATACTTCCTTACAAGGCAGGTGAAGCTGCATTTACAAGACAATAGACATTTCTGGATAAGAATGTCCAAAAGTCAGGAAATGTCATTTGGCACTGTGTTGGACGACTCCGAGCGCGTGATGATATTACATTACCTGAAGATTACCACATTTCGTCATAGCTGGGAAGGATAATAGGCCCAATGTCAAAGGAGTGACTTTGCAGCATAAGGCACGAGTTCAGTTTGGTTCTGTTCTGGGCCTCCTCTGAATCCTATGCACACATGGAGCCGGTGATGAGATTACATTCTCCTCTAACCTACAGAGCCTATGTGTATGGATCCAGCACCTTCATAACAGTGGGCTATCGTCATTTCACAATCATGGTGGGAGCTCCCTCTCTTTTGTTTTGTGAATGATTGGAAAATAAAATAGCTCCAGCCCAATAGTTGCACAATCTCCAGAAGTTCCATTTAGAGGGAAATTGTTAGGCTGCACAGTTAAACAAGATAGTGTTATTCATTCATGATTAGAATGGATTGGATGCTACTGACAAGGTGGAGACATTTGCTGTCCATCTATGAATCACCATAAATTACTCAGGTAGCTTCGGGTGAGCCATGGTGATGAGCTGTGATGGGAGAGCAGATTTCCTTCCCAACAAATGCTAAAGAACCACATGACATTTTAGAAAACTCCAGTTGTTTTGTGGGGCAGTCAATACAGATTCCAAATTTTTATTCCAGAATAATTTAATTTAAAGAGGGCTTAACAATGGTAAAGCCATTGAGCCCCAAGAACGGGTGATTAGATGTTTGGAGATAGTCATTGCCTGGCCCACTTGCAACACAAGTATTATATGTCAGTAATCAGCCCATACCAGAGAGTCTCGGTTGCTGCAAGCAAGCATGGACTGTGTCATTTGCTGAGGAATTGAAAATGGAATTGAACATTATCTTATCATCAGTGAACATTGATTTGGCCGGAAGTGCCAGAAATTCTGGTAGAATCAATGTTTACTGATTTGGCCAGTCGTTCAGGTACTTCTGCCCATTTCTCAAATTATGTTGGAAGGAAGGTCCTTGATGACACAAATGAAGATGGTCGGGCTTGCTTTGAGCACCTCTGCTATCGTGAGGCTGAGATGATAGATCTCCAAAAGCAGCCTGCGTTCCAAAGCCCATGACTAGCAATGTTACAACATTTTGAGATTTAAAAAATCAAGTCTGCAATTTATCCCATCAGATAAAGCATAACAATAAGTTTAATTTGACACCTAATTCACTTTCATATCTCAAGTAATAAAAAAAGTTATGGCCATTTTCATACTCGGAAATTAGCATCTTGTTCCCTATTGATTTTCTATGGACATAACAAAAAAGCTGTGATCGAGGACAGTCAAAAGCCCATAACCTTCTTAAAAATTAAGAGAACTGAATGAAATTTTCAGTTATCATAGATTGAACCATTCTGAAACAAATATAAAATAATCTTACTTGGAGGACCTGAAATTAAAGCATATAATTAGTTAGTTACCCAATTGTAGCCTAATTTCAAACTTCAATTACTAGATCTAAACATCTATCCATTTCTTAATAAATGATTAACATTTTTAAATAGCCTAAGTGTCCAAATAATATTCACAAATAATTCACAATAAAACATGATTTTTAAATCTCATTTACATCAATTTATAGGCCAAATGGAAGGAATTTAGTGTTCAATTGCTGTAAATTAAAGTCAATTTAAATCGGCTTTCTAGTGGGTTCCTGTGAACGCGCTGGTTTAGAACGTTCACATTGCGCTAGATTTGTGCCCCCAAATGCCCAGAAAAATACTGCAGGATATAAAGAGCCCAAAATGAACTATTCGCTATAGAAAACTTTATATACAGGGTTCTTAAGAAGCCCCTTTTAATGTAAAAATAAGGTACATACCTTTAATTGTTTGCTTTATAAAACCCTGGGGCTGCGAGAGGTCGCGGGTTTAGAGAGTGGTTTTTAAACTACTATAACTATTATACAAGGCCATAAAAACTAATAATACCTTTTGCGACGGGGTCTTTCAGCGATTTTCCGTTAATGATTTACTAGGCTGAACACTTTCGATTGCAACAACCTAGTAAAAATCGCGTTTTAAACCCGCCCCCTCTAAACAGCGCCAAAATCATACACACGGCCTGGGGGCAGATTCTCATCGACGATTCAGGTAGGTTTTGTAACATACCTACCATGACTTTCAGGATTTTGGTCCATGTTTGCAAGTTCACCAAGCCCTGATGAAATCGAAACCTAATCTGGTCACCAATGAACAGGTTATTGATGATCAACTCCCGCGTGTGAGAATTATTGATGATAATTTCCATCACTTTGCTAATGATTGAGAGTTGTCCGATCGAGTGAGGTAATTCCTAGCTTGGATTTTTTTTTTTCCTTTTTGGGTACAGGACATACTTGAGACATGTAACATGTTGTCAAACCGATGACAGTGTTGTAATTCCTGCATGGCTAGTTTTGGAGAGCAGGACTAAGCAGGATGACAGTATTACAGCCAGTGTTGTAATGCTCCACACTATTTACTGCACTGAAGGCTCTCAGCCATTGTTTCAACCAGATGGAATGAATTAGATTGACCGAGGACTGCCGTATGAAATGTGTATACAACACATAATCCTCCAAAATTTACGCCACTTCCAATGGAATCCCATCACTAGCCTCCTCCAATCTCATCTACTGTATCTGTTGTTCAAGATGTGGACTCATATAATCGGCGAAACCAAATGCCGACTGGGCGATCGTTTGGCGGAACCAACCTGATCTCCTGGTTGCTGGACACTTTAATTCTCCTTCCCATTCCTCCACAGACCTTTATGTCCTCGCTCTCCTACATTGTCAGAGTGAGGCTAAACGCAAATTGGAGGAAAAGCATCTCATATTTCGCTTGGGCAACTTACAGCCCAGTGGTATGAATGTTGATTTATCTCACTTCATGTAGCCCCGGTATTCCCTCTCTCTGAATCCCTCCACCATCCAAGTCGCATTAGCTTCTAATTTTCACCCTACAAACAGCTTACAATGGCCTGTTTCCTGTATCATCGTTCCTTTATTGCATTTCTTTCATTCATTGTTCTTTATCTCTCCACATCACCATCTATATCTCTCGTTTCCCTTATCCCTAACCAGTCTGAAGAAGGGACTTGACCCAAAACGTCACCCATTCCTTCTCTCCAGAGATGCCGTGTGTCCCGCTGATTTACTCTAGCTTTTTGTGTCTATCTGCCGTATGAAATGGTGGGAATCTCTGGCGGAAGCTATGATGGATCATCTGCTCAACACATCTGACTGAACACAGTTCTAAATATTTCAGTCTTGCCTTAGCACTCACACACCAGATTCATCTGGGGCACCCAATTTTATTGAGGATTGGGATGAGTTTAGAACCTTCTCGTCCCATTCACCATGTAATTGTTCATGACCATCCTGAACTGGGTATTGTCAGACTTCTGAGCCATGATCCAATCTATTGGTTCTAAAATCATTAGCTCTGTCCATTGCATGTTTTTTTTGCTGCTTACTATGCATTTAGTCCTGTATTGCAGACTCACCAGGTTAGCAGTTCTCTGTTAGATGTGGCTGGTGCACTCCTGTATGCCATTACATCCTGCCCATTGAACCATGGTTAAATCCATGGCTTGATAGAATGCTAGAGTGAGAGAGATGTGCATTTCTGCTACTGATGAAGATTCGTAGCACCTCATGAAAGTCCAGTTCTGACCTGCAGGATCTTTTCAGATTCTATCCCATTTCGTACAATTCAAGTGCCACTCAACCAATGGATGTTGATCTTTGTGTGAAAATGAGTATTTTTCCCCACAAAGTCGGTGTTGTGATCACTTCTACCAACGTTGTCATAGACCGATGCAACCACCCCAGGTAGATTTGTACCCTCGCGACCTGTGCAAACACACTCTGGCAGTTTTGCCCATCAGGATTCTGCCAGCCCAGGTAATCTTGGTGATGAAGATTGAAGATTCCATCTAGAAAACATTGAAAGAACACTTGTTATTTTCAGGGTTTCGTCCAAAGTGTTCTTGAACACGGAGGAACACCAATTCATCTGCTGAGGGAGGGGTTTCTCTTCTCCTGATACCAGGAAACATCATGAGGAGCCGAGTCAATGTTGAGGATTCCCAGAATTACTGACTTCTCCCCAGAAACCATTGGTGGGTTTGATCAGCTGGTGGAAACTAGATATACCGTAGAATCCTAATTATCTATAAGGTATTATGACACCTTATCTATAACGCATTATGACACTTTATCTATAAGGCATTATGCGATGAGTACAGCTATATTAGACTACTGCTGAATAGCCTGTGGGTCAGCACTACCTATTTAGTCAGCAGTCACCAGATGTTTAGAAGCAGGGCATTGCAAGGACAACTAGGCTGGGAGCAAATGCAAAGCTTGATTGATATTCAATAGTCGTCCAGCTTTATTCTTCCTCTGCTTTGACATAACAGTTTTAATGCATCTGTGTAGGTTGATAGCTCATTTCAGAGAGCATTTAAGAGCACACCATATCGACCAGAGTACGTAATGTTAGCAGATTTCTGAAAAGTATTAGCGACCCAGATGAGTTTTTATGACCGTCTGATGAATTTGTGGACCACATTACATTTTTTAATTTAATTCCAGATTTTTGAATAAATGTAAATTCCACAATTTCCATGGTGGGAGTTGAACCTCGGTTTCTGACCATTCCCTCCGCAACTCCCTGGTTACCTCATCCCTTCCCACCCAAACCATCCCCTCCCCAGGTACCTTCCCCTGCAACCACAGAAGATGCAACACCTGTCGCTATACCTCCTCCCTCGACTCTGTCCAGGGACCTCAACAGTCCTTTCAGGTTAGGCAGAGGTTCACTTACAGCTCCTTCAACCTCATCTACTGTATCCGTTGTTCAAGATGTGGACTGTTGTACATCGGCGAGACCAAACGCAGACTGGGCGAATTGTTTCGCGGAACACCTTCGCTCAGCCCACGTGAACCAACCTGATATCCCGGTTGCTGGACACTTTAATTCTCCTTCCCATTCCTACACAGACCTTTCTGTCCTCGGTCTCCTCCATTGTCAGAGTGAGGCTGAATGCAAATTGGAGGAACAGCATCTCATATATTGCTTGGGCAGCTTACAGCCCAGTGGTATGAATATTGATTTCTCTCACTTCAGGTAGCCCCGGCATTCCCTCTCTCTCTATCCCTTCCCCACCTAAGTCGCACTAGCTTCTTATTTTCACCCTACAAACAGTTTGCAATGGCCTGTTTCCTTTATCATCATTATTTTTTTGCATATCTTTCATTCATTGTACTTTATCTCTCCACATCACCATCTATATCTCTCATTTCCCTTATCCCTAACCAGAAGAAAGGACTCGATCCGAAACGTCACCCATTCCCTCTCTCCAGAGATGCTGCCTGTCGCGCTGAGTTACTCCAGCTTTGTGTGTGTCTATCTTTCAGCATTGTTAGCCCATTTCTCTGGAAATCAGTCTGGTCATATAGCAGCGGTGCAAATGTTCCACTGATGGAACAGTGGAGGCAAAGGTGTTGATTTTTAGTGTATCCACGAATCACAAGAGTGACTTTGAGGAATGTATGTTGGTGGGAAAAGGAAGATAAAGGATATGATTTGCAGCTGTAGAAATCTCAGAACAATTAAAACATTTGGAATAACTTTTCTTATTTTAAAGATGTGTGGAGATTGCACATTGTCCCTGGGACCCCATTGCTTTCCTCCAGGTGTGCCAGCTACTTGCCACATCCCCAGGACTTGCGGGCTTGTAGGTTAATTGGCCTCTGTAAATTTTGTGTTGGAAATTGATGCAAAAGTGGAATAACTTAGAACCAGTATGAATGTGTGGTCAGATAGATCGATGGTCGGCGTGGGCTTGTTGAGCTAAAGGGCCTGTTTCCCGGTTATGTCTTCCAATTAATCAATATCAGTGGGCTTAAAATGGGGGATTTGATTATTCCGCATCAAAGACCAAAAATGAAATAAAATATCAGCTGTCATGAGTCATAATTTGTTAACGGACACAGGCCAAGGATGCTCAATTTTACTGCCTTTAATCATTGTATGGACTTTACCAGAACAGTTTACAAGGAGGGTGGATGTGTTAAGTGATGGAAGACTGTAAACTAAGATATTATTAAAACTTGTTATTAATTTTTATGAGAGCATGATGACATAGATATTTCAAATAAATTGCTTATAAAAATTCAACATTTCTGATGATATTCATTGCAGCATCGTATCTTCTTAACTAGTTGGAGTCAGCGTTGAAGATTACCGCTTTGCTAAGTCAAAGTCTTAAATTTCCAAGCATCGTGGTATGTGACCCCATGGATAGAACTGATTGAATCGGCTTTTAAGATACCTCAGTAAAATCGGTTTATTGAATGTATAATCCGCAGGTGAAGTTCTGGAAGACTGGAGGATGGCCAATGTTGTACCATTATTTACCAGGGAACTACAGACTAGTGAGGCGGACGTTAGCGGTGGGACAGTTATTGGAGGGGATTCTTGGGGACAAGATCTACCAACTTTTGGATAGGCACTGACTGATTAGGAATAGTCGGGATGGTTTTGTGCATGGGAAATCGTGTCTCTCAAATCTGATCGAGCTTTTTGAAGAGGTCACCAAGACGCTTGATGGTGGTGGAAATGATCTATATGGACTATAGTAAGGCCTCTGACAAGATCCCACAAATAGGTTGGTCTGGAAGGTTAGATCAAATGGGATCGATGGCGAGTTAAGTCAATTGGATTCAAAATTGACTCAAAGGAAGGATTCAAAAGGTAGTTGTGGAGGGTTCTTTTCTGATTGGAGGCTGGTGACCAATGGACTGCTGCAGGGATAGATGTTGGAAGGGTTGCATTTTGTTATATACATTAACCATCTGGATGACATTGTAGTGAACAATGTTGGTAAATTTGTATTTTGATATGTAAAACTTGGGCAGGGCACAGTAAATGGCAAAGCCCTGGAGAACAGCAATATTTGGGAGTAAATGTGCATGGTTCCATATAAGTGGCGACCATTGGAGATCAGGTGTGAGGGTGGAGAAGGATATGAATGGTACGCTCACAGTTTTATCCCTAGAGGATTCAAAAATTGGGGGAAAGAAGAGTACTGAGAGTGACCTCAAAACACAGAGGATAGTCCATTTCATGCAGAAGCCACACTCCAAAGACGTACAAGTTTGCAAGTTAATTGAGTATGTATAAGTATAAATTGTCCCGAGTGTGTGTAGGATAGTGTTAGTGCGCAGGGATTGGTGGTTGGTGCGCAGGGATTGGTGGTTGGTGCGGGCTTGGTGGGCTGAAGGGCCTGTTTCCGCGCAGTATCTCTAAACTAAACGTGGATGCAATGATGACTTTTATAAGAAATCTGGAAAGATAAATGGATAGAAGGTATTTAGAGGGATACGGGTCAAATGCAGACAAATGGGACTAGCTTCAGATGTTAACTTGGTCGGCACGGACAAGGTGGGCAGAAAGGTCTGTTTCCATGCTGTACAGATCTATGATTCTGGTAATTTTCTGTATCAATAGATGGACAGTAGATGACTTGTGCAATGAAGCACTACAGCAAGAGCTGGCCTCAAATATTCTATTTTAAACTTTCCAAGGAATAATAAGTAATTGATCTTAAACTGACCACTGGATGTGGAAGGAGTGCTGCCAAACAGTAATGCCTAACAACAAACTAAATGCTTCCATTTGAGTCATGGCCACAGCTTGAAACGAAGTATTTAACTGCAAATAAGTGTTCTTGAACTATTACAATGTAGTTATGTACTGTGGCCTATGGGGAAAAGAATCGCATGAAACTCACTTGATTAATGGAAAATGTACTATAACTAGTTTGAGCATTTGCTGAGAAATAATTATGTAAATTAGGAAAGGAAATACGCTGTTAAGTAGGTCTTTGTCAGTTAAGTTCGGCCTTTGAATAAATATTCAAACATAACAACGCAACCTATTCTTAAACTTGTGGAAACAGACCTTCCTCCACATTTGAAGATTTACCTGCTGCAGGAACTTCCTGTCCTTAATTGCATCGTCATCCAATGAAGAATGAAGAAGAGTGTTGATACTTATTTCTGAGTTGTGTTCATTTCCATGCTTCAGTAGCATCACCCATCCGAACAACAGAACCTTTCAACTTTGTACAATCTTACTATAATCTGAGACAATGAACTATCTGTTGAGCACTGTCAAAATACACATCAAAATTGGCATAAATAAATAGTTTTGATTTTAAAGGAAGCTATGAAAATGGTACATATTGATGTAAAAAAAACATTATTACCACAGGTACTTTGAATCTCATTTTTCATTAAAAATAGCATTCTAATTTAGCTGTCAACATCCATTTCTGGCAGTGGCCAAGAATTAAAACAGAATGAAATCCATGAATGGTGAAGTGAACTAACTTCACTAACTTCATTGATCATTATTTGCATCTGTGGTATATTTTATATGCAATCTTAATTAAAAATCTCTTACATGAAAATGAATTAACTGGGCTGCAATTTATTTCCCATTATTTTCTAAATTTAAAGCCATAGCTTTCCCCTCCAGTTATATCCATTAGTTGCAGTTCCAATGAACTGTGAATATCTAGAGTGTACCAGTTGTATCCAGTTCTTGCCAGGGACGTGCGGTCAGGGGAGGCAGGGGAGGCAGAGCCTCACCTGTCATACTCCCAATGAAAATAGATGTTAAGAAAAGTAAAGAAAAATAATAATAAAATAAAATAAATATAAAGATTTTTCCACTGGTCTGTTATAAATGTCATTTCTATATTAATCATTTTTTATAGTCAAAATCGCCAAATTTGCACAACTCCGCTGCAAATACAGGGAGGGATGAGAGGTGAGGCAGCGACGAGCTGAGCCTCCCCTCTGATTGCGCAACCCCTCAGAAACTGCATGGAGCGCGGGCTATAAGCGTGTGCCTGTTACTATCTCTCTGCATGTCACCAATGTAATGTTTGTAAACCCCTTCATTACATGTCCTCACCTTCCGTAGTCCAGGTAGCTTATTTCACGTATAAATATATTACATTTAGGCTCGCTGGCCTCGTAATAAAACTGCAATGAAAAAGCACCAGGGGAGGCAGCAATCACATCTGCCTCACGGAGGGGGCGTGTCTTGTGCCCAGTGGAGGGAGAGCGAGTGTGAATTACGTAGGTTCAGCACACGTAATTGACGCTACCTCGCTCTCCGTCCACGTTAGCCAGCTTCAGCAGTGGTCAGCAGTGCTGACTTTCCAGTCGCGGGCAGCACTGACTAGTATGTTGATTCGTTGATTTGTAGCAGCCAATTCGGAGGCTCTGGGCCGCTGAGAGCTCCCAATTGGGCCTTGTGCCTAAGGGGGCCCCGCGCTGGAGTAATGTACTCTGGGCTTGGGTAGATCTACCCCTGGTAGAGAGGGGAGAGAGGGGTGGAGGGGGAAGCAAGGGGTAGACGGGGAGGAGGGTGTGAGGGGGAATGGAGAAGGGGCAGAGGGGGAGGTGGGTCATTCCCTCACGGTCCCGGGGCAACGCTCCCGCCCCTCCAGTCGCCGTGCTTCACGCACACAGCCTTGGCTCCACCCCTCTCCCCGGCGACACGCGGTGATCAATACAGGGAGGGCCGGGCAACTGATACTAGCCAGTGCCTCCCCAGCCATTGACCTCACCACACATCACTGGTTCTTGCCCAAGTTCAAGTTTTGGTTCGAGACCCTTCTTAAGACTGAAGAAGGGTCTCGACCCGAAACGTCACCTATCCCTTTTCCCCAGAGATGCAGCATGAGCCGCTGAGTTACTCCAGCTATTTGTGCCTATCTTCAGTTTAAACCAGCATCTGCCGTTCCTTCCTACACATCCAGACGTGTTACTACACCTTCCAACAGAATCCACTCCTACAAAATAAGAGACTTAACTGACTGACGCTGCAGTAGGCCTGAGATGTGATAACTTGTATTATTTTGATGACAGCCACTGATTCCCCACGGATCAGCAATAAAATCTAAGTATTTGTAAGGTTTTGTTTGCCTCAGTTGTAAACAAAGAATTATGCTTTGGCACTTGAGAATCTTGGCACTGGTTTTCCCAATGGGTTATGTATGATTAAGAAGTACATAATTACTAAATGCTTTGCAATATTTGTTGATATAGTCTATCATATTTGTAATTAAATCCCATGAAGATCAAAATTTATTGAAATTTACATGACAAAAGGAGCCCACTTGGCCCATCGTTTTTATGTTGGGAGAAAATATTATTTGGGCTAATGCCACTTGGTAATCTTGGTTTGCATGCTATAGAACTTCAATTATACTTCCAGGTACATTTTCATAAGGTCATAAGGAATAGGAGTAGAATTAGGCCAATCAGCCCATCACGTCAACTCTGCCATTCAATCATGGCTGATCTATCTCTCCCTCCTAACCCCATTTGTCCAACCTTCTCCCCATAACCTCTGACTCCTGAACTAATCAAGAAATGTCAAAGAAAATTTGAGGAGCATTTTAATTCCTGGATAATGAGATAATGAGCTTCAGACCCCAGTCATTCACTGATACTAAAAATAGCCCCGAAAGATGAAATTTAGACTGCAGGAATATATACTCCTCTTGGTCAATTGGTCAGGAGGAGAAAAGTGGGAATTTCATCCATTGATTCTGGATATGATTCATTTGGAGTGATTCAACAAGACAAAATAATAGGCATGCAATCCACCTGCACACCTAGATCAATTCCAGTCCTACTCTTCCTTATCCTTCATTTATATATCCATGCAACTTCTGAGGGACTTTCTTAGTTTTGCCTCCCAATAATTTTTTAATGCTCCCTTTTTGCCTTTTTAATTTATTTTATTAACTTACTTCTACACATTCCATATTCATTTCGGCCTTCCATACAATTGAGTTCCTAGTATCTGTTCTAGGTTTCCTATTTCTGTCCTCGACATTCAGGATGGTTATTTATGAGTCGCTCTTTATTTTTCACGAAAACATATTTGATCATAATCCTTGCTGTCTTCTTCAATTCGTTCCTCTTCCCTGTCACTGTATTTATAGGTAGTTACTTTCTATTTACGTTTGCTATTATAAATCTACAGCATATTTGTTTTGTGCATACATAACCAAAACATATTCCTAATATTTCTAGTTCCTCATTGATTATTGCTATCATTATGTCAAACTTAACTGAATTATGATTGCTCCAACAATAATAAATAACCACTAATGAAGTATAATTAATGTAGAAAACGTTCTATGTATTTATTTAATGCAAAACATAATGTTTAATCTTGATGCCTCCCAATTGAGTTGTGGCACAGTGGCATAGTAGTAGAGCTACTGGCTTTTACAGTACCAGAGATCATGGTTCGATCCTGACTATGGGTGTGTCCGTACGGAGTTTATCGATTTTGCCCGTGATCACGTGGGTTTTCTCCAGGTGCTCCGGTTTCCTCCGCACACTCCAAAGACACAGAGGTTGATAGGTTAATCGGCTTTGGAAAAAATTGTATATTGTTCCTAGTGTGTAGGACCATGCTCGCTGGTTAGAGTGGACTAATTGGTCTAAAAGGCGTGTTTCCATGCTGTTTCCCTAAAGTCTAAAATCTAATTAATTACTCTACATTGTAACAGCATTATAAAACCCCACATGTAACACTTGCATTCTCTCTCTCTCCGTCCCTCCCCCACCCTAGTCGCTCTGCTAGTTTCACTGTTCGTGTCCCTCCATATCACCAATTTCACTGCCAACAATGAGCCTTTGTGCGTTCCACCTTTCCTTGGTCATCGGTGCTGGCTCTGATTTGTTCTGGACCTTTTCATACCTCTAGTTTCCCTCTCCCCTGACTCAGTGTGAAGAAGATGTCTCAATGAAGACATCCTTGCTTTTCCTTCCCATTCTAACGTTCATTGAAAATGAATCAAGTAATGCATGCTAAAATGGCACATGGAGATTCAATTTCTGGGTAAAAATCTGTCAATTTAAACCTTGGGTAAACAGCTACCTTAAAATACTGAGCGATAGGCATGAATTGTATGCTATTAGCAAGTCAATTACATTTTAAGAGCATGATTGTTGTCGGAAAGTAATTTGACTTCTTCCTCTTTTTAGTTCATGCTATCTCTGGTGATTAAAATCCAGTATAATGTTAAATGGCTTAATGAAACACAAGTCTATTTGCCTCGGTAATTTAGAACATTGCCATAACAACTATAATGGATCTCAGTGAGGTACTTTTCTAACTTAATATGTGCTTCCAAATATATTAAAATTGGAACAGCTTTTACTAAGTGATATTTAGGGGTCTTCAGATTAAATGCAGCATGACCTATTTTAAGGGATACTGACTTAATTACTAATATTAGGATATACTATCAAATGATTCATTATTTGCGTGTTTATTTCTACTACTTATACAATGATAATACCTTGTAGAAACAAAGAATTTCAGATACTGATTTATACTTAAGTTAGACAAAAAGTGCTGGAGAAACTTAGTGTGTCAGGCAGCATCTCTGGAGGAAAAGGATGGGTGACTTTTCGGGTCTGGACCCTTCCTGTACAGGGTGGGGCGCAAAGTCTCCAGAGGTTTCCGTTCAGGTTTCCTAAGTGGGACAGGGGCATTACAGCGCCAGAGACCCAGGTTTGATCCTGACCAGGGGTGCTTGTCTGTAAGGAGTTGGTGCTTTCTCCCCATGACCACGTGGGTTTTCTTCGGGTGCTCCGGTTTCCTCCCACAATCCAAAGGCATACAGGTTTGTAGGTTAATTGGCTTGATAAAATTGGAAATGGCCCCTACTGTGCGTGTGCTTATGTGTGTCTGTGTGTGTAGGATAGAGTTAGTGTACGGGGATTGGTGGGCAGCGCAGACTCGGTGGGCCGAAGGGGCTGCTTCCGCGCTGTATGTCTAAACGACACTAAACTAAACTAAACAAGTGACTTTTAAGTTGTAACAATGGATAAATGAATGAATAAGAATATTGGCCAAGTACATACACATACTAAGGAATTTGCCTTGGTGCTCCGCTCGCAAGTAACAACACGACATACAGTAACAATTAAAAATGACACATAAAACGTTAAACATTAATAATAAAACATTATAGTTTAAACATGTGAATGAAATAAAATGCCAGACCAAAAGGAGGCTAAAGACTTTTGGTTATTGAGCAGAGCTACTGCTCGTGGGGAAAAAGCTGTTTTTTATGTCTGGCTGTGGCGGCTTTGACAGTCCGGAGTCGCCTCCTAGGGAAGTGATTCAAAGAGTTTGTGGCCAGGGTGAGAGGGGTCAGAGTTGATCTTACCCACTCGCTTCCTGGCCCTTGCAGTGTACAGTTCGTCAATGGGGGGGGAAGGTTGCAGCCAACAACCTTCTCAGCTGATCGGACGATTCACTGCAGTCTCCGGATGTCGTGCTTGGTCGCTGAGTCAAACCATGCCATGATGGAGAAGGTGAGGACAGACTCTACGATGGCCGTATAGAATTGGACCATCATTGCCTTTGGCAGATTACCAATTTGTTGTGCTAATACATATCTGATGGTGTGTTAGCACAACAAATAACAGGAAAGTCAGATGTTTAGTCAGTGAATTTAACCAGCGGCAGCATGTAAGATATGCAACAATTGACTACTAGGGCAGAAAGTCAGCCAGGCATTGAGCTGGGGTAAGAAATTGGTGATAAGCCTCATCGTCCAATTTCCTCACAGTTTCTAAACCTGGCTACTCAGTTTCTCTGTATGCAGAGAGAGACAAAAAGTATTCAGCTTTACAATGATATCCACAAGCATGTCAATAGTCGTATTCCAGACGCACACAAGAATGGACATGTGCCAGCTCCTCTGGGCACAGTATTCCACTATGATCCCGTGCTCTATTAGATGAGCAAAGAAACTGACACCTTGGGTAACAGTACATGGCCATATTCTGAAACATCTCCCATTCCTTCTCTCCAGAGATGCTGCCTTTTCCGCTGAGTTACTCCAGCATTTTGTGTCTATCTTCAGTTTAAACCAGCATTTGCGGTTCCTTCCTACACATTATGTGTTGTTTTGTTGTATTTAGACAACTGGTCACTGCATTTCCTGCAGTAGCACAAGGTCACATTGGATATTGAATACATTCTGTTGGAGTTAATTACCATGTTGCTGGCCAGAGCAAGATTTTACACCAAGATTGGCCTCTTTAATATACATATATTTTTTAATGACCCTTGTTTCCTGTAATTTTGTTATGAGCCTTTTCATTATTCCATACAAAAGCTCCGATTAAGACTCATAGATCCTGTTGTTGAAATTGTTTGAATGTCAGGAGTCAGGAGTGTTTTATAGTCAAACAGAACAATTAAATTCTTATGCAGCAGCATAATAGATATGTAAACCTAGTACTCTGTAAACCTATCATAAACAACAAAAATAGTTCAGTGTATATATATTTAAAAAAACAGACAAATAAATAAATAATAATTGAGCAAGGTCAAACATAATGCCCCCAAGTCTATATAGTTTGGAGCTTATTTGGTGGTTGCAGTGTTTAATAGCCTGATGCTTGGAGGGAAGAAGCTGCTCCTGAACCTGGACATTACAGTTTTTGAACTCCTATACCTCCTTCCGAGTGACAAGAGTGAAATGAGAGTGTGGCCAGGGTAGTGTGGGTCTCTAATGATGTTGGCTGCTTTTTCTGAGGCAGCGACTCTTGTAGATCCATTCAATGGTGTGGAGGTCAATATCTATGATGAACTTGTCTTTTGTGTTTGACTTAACTGGAGATTTTTCTTCCTAAAAGGTTGCTGAAGGGGCACAATCCCTATTACTATGGAAGGATTCATGCAGAGCAGCTCGACCCTCCAACTCAATATGGAATAAGTTACAAGCTACAATTCTTTGGATCATTTCAATGCAAGCCTCAACATTGGACTTCAGTGTTTGACAAAGACAGGGGAGGTAACTAAAAATGTTCGTGTATCGCTTTGTCCTAGAAATTCACTTGTGACACTTTCATCTTTACTAAGATACAACTGTTTAGGTTGTCTTGCAGTGATCCAGAATGCACCTGAAACTGATCTTAGGCCCATATGATATGCACATTGGAGTTAAACATTTTGTTTGATGCCCTTTCAAAGTTCTGTACATCGTTGGCCAATTTTCTCAGACATAGAGTAGCTAAACCACTGGTCTTTAGGCATTATCATTGAAAGAATATATAATTTTTTTATTTTATTTTCCTTACCAGTTTAGAAGAATGAGGGGGGAACCTCATTGAAACATACCGAATAGTGAAAGGCTTGGATAGGGTGGATGTGGAGAGGATGTTTCCATTAGTGGGAGAGTCTAGGACTAGATGTCATAGCCTCAGAATTAATGGACGTTCTTTTAGGAAGGAGATAAGGAGAAATGTATTTAGACAGAGGGTGGTGAATCTGTGGAATTCTTTGCCACAGAAGTCTGTGGAGGCCAAGTCAATTCATATTTTTAAGGCAGAGATAGATTCTTGATTAGTACAGGTGTCCAAGGTTATGGGGAGAAGGCAGGAGAATGGTGTTAGGAGGAAGAGATAAATGAGCCATGATTAAATGGCAGACTTGATGGGCTGAATGGCCTAATTCTACTCTTATTCCTTTGACCAGCTTGTACTCGCTAGAATTTAGAAGATTGAGGGGGGATCCTATAGAAACTTACAAAATTCTTAAGGGGTTGGACAGGCTAGTTGCAGGAAGATTGTTCCCGATGTTGGGGAAGTCCAGAACAAGGGGTCACAGTTTAAGGATAAGGGGGAAATCTTTTAGGACTGAGATGAGAAAAACATTTTTCACACAGAGAGTGGTGAATCTCTGGAATTCTCTGCCACAAAAGGTAGTTGAGGCCAGTTCATTGGCTATATTTAAGAGGGAGTTAGATGTGTCCCTTGTGGCTAAAAGGATCAGAGGGTATGGAGAGAAGGCAGGTACAGGATACTGAGTTGGATGATCAGCCATGATCATATTGAATGGCGGTGCAGGCTCGAAGGGCCGATTGGCCTACTCCTGCACCTATTTTTCTATGTTTCTATGTTTATGACCTTATGACCAGAACGTGGAGCCACAAGAGATTAAAATGTTTATCTCATTGCATGTAATTCCATTCCCAATCTTTACATCACATTTGTATCAACACTATCATGCCATGAATCTATAAATCATAATCTATTAATGCTAAGGACAATTCATGTGCTCTAAATTTGGTTTATAAATTCTCATAGCCAATGATAAAAATATCTAATAATTATAACATTCTATTTTGATTCACTGAACATTTACATGCACATACTATTGGAATGTGCTTTTGATAGATTTATTCTGGATTTATATTGAAAAAGCAATGTATCTTTGGTATCTATATTATTTAAGTTTACAATCCTTCTCCCTTGAAAATAAAAATAATATTTTTGGTTGAAGTGTTAAATAAGGTGGAGGATAAAATGGAGCTGCAGACTAGAAAGTTTTTTAAATAGTGTGAGTTGCCATAGGAGGCCAAGAGTATAGATCTCATTATGTTAATCTGCAGATAAACATCATGAGATCCATACTCAACCTTCTGGCACATGGTGATAGATGGCATTGAGTATGAATCTCATGATGTGGAGAGAATGGTTCTTTGAATGTCATGGAAGTGCCTGCAATGATATTGCTAATGCTACTGAGGTATAACAGCCACTGTGCTGCTAGTCCTACTATTATGATGATACTTGATTGCTTCAGCCTTCTGTCATTGCATTTATAACCACTGCATTTATTTTGCTTTCATTTTATCATGTGAAAATAAAGAGAGAGATGACTAAGGTCTATATCGAAGATATGTAAAAATTATTTTGATGTGTTAAAGTTATTATATCCTATAATTAAAATTAAAAAATGCTTGGCATAATTGACAAAGAAAATGCCACCCTTTTAAAATCAATGTTCAAATGAACAAGTAAAATAGAGGTGGATCATAGCTGAAAAAAAATGTAATCTTGTTTCTAGTCAACGCCTTTTGGCAACCTTGGCTTTGTATTATTTATTTTGGAATATGCCCTATCAAAACTTCTTTTGTTATAATTTCAAAAAGCAATTTCTTTGTTTCCTTGTTTGAAAATGGTTTACTGAAAGCCAAATAAAAAATGTGAAGTTTTAACACATTATTTTGTAAGATTCACAACAATGTCAGTTTTACGTCTGGTTTTGCAGAATAATTTATAGCTAAACTTTCAGATTTATAATAAAATAAAAATATTTGACACATTCAGCAGATCACTCAGCACTGGTGAACAGTTAGAAATTGAGTTTATAATTCTCGGTTAATGATCTTTAATAAGATAATTGAAATGCTGCATCAGCCCAAAAACTGTTCTTATCATCACAGATGCTGCATGACTTGTAGAACAAATTTGTTTTTATTCCACCACCTGTAATATTTTGACTATCAAAACATATATTTTCCTTGCATACCAAGCAATACTACTAATACTTCACAGAAAGGGTGGTGGGTATATGGAACGAGCAGCCAAAGGAGGTAGTTGTGGCAGATACTATAACAGCATTTCAAAGACACCTGGTCAAGTGCATGAATAGGAATGGTTAACAGGGATCTGAGACAAACACGAACAAATGGAACTAGCTCAGATGGGGCATTTTGGTTAGCATGGACATGTTGGACCAAAGGCCTGTTTCCGTGCTGTATGACTCTATGACCAACATTTTTAAGTGATATGGTGTAAATATTCTCAATTATCTGGTTTCTAGTTATCACTGCTGCGTTAGACACTGAAAGCAGAACTGGACTAGAGTCACGTCCAGTCGGTGCTACAGGCTACTGAGAAGTATCTGGGTTTATTTTTTAAATTGTCTCTAAAATTTTCAATGTAATTAGTTCACTGTCAAAGCCCAGTTTGAAATGATACACGTGTAATAATAGATTTAGTTATCAATAATGAACATTGTTAGCCCTATTGAGCAGTTTCAATTGGATATCACGTTGCATATTTAGTAAGATAACAGTAACTAATAGTCATAGATTATAAATATCTCAAAATTTCAATGGGACTGCAGGCTGCTTATACATATTTGGACTATAGGTATGATTACTTATCTTGGCAGCAACTGTGTGAAATCCTGAAATCACTTTCCTCCATTCCATAGGATTATCTCCATACAATATTGTTCCTCTCTCCCCATGCCTCTTGCACATTATTCAGCAACTTGTCCTCCGTAGACCTCTGGGCCTACAGGCTAACTCTCTGACTAACTCTCTATTCCTGTTAATTTGAGAGTTTAACCTCTCATTTTAGACACCCTAGAGAAAACTTATTCTCCCTTATTCAGTCTATTAGTAGTGGTTTTGTGTGCATCACATTTCCATCCTGTCCAAAGCCAGAACTATAACATTTCAATAGACACAATGTGCTGTAGTAATTCAGCAGGTCAGGTAGTATCTCTAGAGAAAAATGATGGGTGGCATATCGTATCAGAACCCTTCTTCACACTGTAAGTAGAGGGAGGGGAACTGGTGGTAGGAAAAGGCCAGAACAAATCAGGGCCGGCAACAGATGACCAAGGTAGGGTGGAGTCCATAAAGACCCATTGTTGGACCCAACATAACGCTTCAGTGTCACGAAAAGTGTTATAAAAATAACACTTCAACGTTGGGTCAGGTATGAGAATCTGCAGTGGTTAATCAGGCGTCGTAACATGAAAAACTGTCAATGTGATTCAGGCAGCCACACTACCTATTGCCACTGAGCAAAAGGTCTCCCATTGAACAAGGATATATTTGACACATTGGTAAGGATTGGTAAGGATCCGTCTTTAATGGGAGAGTCAATTATGGCAGGTTGGGTACTGCCACTGGGTCTCTTAACTTACCTTCAAAGCATGCGTTCACAAAACGTATAAACCTGGTCTTGTAGCCAACTCCCATGCTGGTGTATAAGCATGCTTTCCACGTTAGCAATCAAATGGGGATTGCAAAATGATTAATGTTAGTGTTGCGCTCCAAACAGATTCTGTGCAAGGATATCATGCATTCAGAGCTCCACACAATGTCTCATAATGAGCGGAATTTGGGACCCATTTTCCCGTCAGCAGTCACTGTGCATCTGACACTCGGCTGTTCAAGCAGCATTTAGGTAAAATAGACCAAAGGCTATGGAGCAACAGGGACTTTCTGGCTAATGACCTTGAGACATAACCAAGGAACATGTGTGCAGTGTGTGTGCAATTAAAGATCCTCGTAAAACACAACATTTGTGTGCTGGAAAATTAATTCTGCTGTTTCAACAATTCTCGAAAAACGTTGCTCTGCAGACTGGGTTTAATAGTTGCGGTAAATAAACAAACTGCTGGAGGAATTCCAGTTTGTTTTCACACAAAATTCCAGCATCTACAGTCCCTTCTGTCTTCATGGTTGTGGTGATAGCTTTCTGGCCACCATGACAAGGGTCAATAGTCCCTACCGATTATGCTGGGCATGCATCGAGAGTCAAAACAAAAGGGTAACTAAGGAGAAGCTAGGACCACGAAAGAGTAAAGGACAACATTTATGCTTGTAGACAGAGGCTGTAGATGAGACACTAAATGAGTACTTTGCATCTATATTCACCAAGGAGCAGGACATAAAGAATAGTGAGATTTTAGTTTATTGTCTTGTGTATTGAGAAACAGTGAAAAGCTTTTGTTGTGTGCTAACCAGTCAGCGGTAGGACAGTACGTGATTACAATCAAGCCATCCACAGTGTACAGATACATGATATTTATTCCGGAAGGAACTGCGGATGCTGGTTTACACCGGAGATAGGCACAAAACGCTGGAGTAACTCAGCGGGACAGGCAGCATCTCTGGATACCATTCCTTCTATCCAGAGATGCTCCTGTTCTGCTGAGTTACTCCAGCATTATGTATCAATCATGATGTGTATTCCTTCAGGGCTTGGCTCCTGGTATTCACCTCAAAGGATATCTGTTGTCACTTCCTTTTTTTCCGGGTGTCAGGAGGATCTTCTGGAATCCGAATGGAAAAGTTCATCTATCTTCCTTTTAACCTGATCCATGAACCTTGGGCCCTGTTATTTCCTGATTCAGTGTCACTGATGAAATAGTTGTCAGCATTGGCTCCAAGCAAAGAACCTCTTACTTGTGAGGAGCAGCTGAGTTTAAACACTGCAGCCCAGCTTTAACTGGTACCATCCACCCAGTACACTGACATCCAGCGAAGTGTCAAACCAATGTATTGCTGCTTGATGCCGAGCCAATACAGTTGGTACTAAGCTGGGAAAGTGAAGGGTGTGAGAGATAGCTAGGAGGTGCTAATGTTAATTCTACTAAGCCTATATTAAATGTCCCAATTTAGTCCCGACAGTCCCGATTTTCCAACCTACCCCATTGCGGACATTGGACTTTTCTCTGGAACTGTCACACTACAATGCTGGGAGAACATATTCTATACTCCAGCAGTTTTCATTGTGCTCTCCCTGTTGTACTTGTGCGACTTGATTGCATTCATGTATCGTATTATCTGATTTGATTAGAGAGCATGCAAACAAAATGCTTTTCACCATATCTCGGTTCACATGACAATAATAAACCAATACTAATACCAAATGTTTTCAACCTTGTCGTCTCATGATTAAATGAACTCGAGAGAGAGAGAAAAGCACTGCCAAGGATATAGGATAACACAAGAGATGTACTATGGGCTGCACGGTGGCACAGCGGTAGAGCTGCTGCCTTACAGCGCCAGAGTTCTGGGTTCGATCCTGACTATGGGTGCTGTCTGTACAGAGTTTTTATGTTGTCCACCACATGGGTTTTCTCCGGGTGCTCCAGTTTCCTCTCACACGCCAAAGACGTACAGGTTTGTAGGTTAATTTACTTCGGTAAAATTGTAAATTGTCCCTAGTGTGGAGGATAGTGTTAGTGCACGGGGATTGCTATTCGGTGCGAGCTTGGTGAGCCGAAGGGCCTGTTTCCTTGCTGTATCTCTAAACTAAACTAAACTAAAAGAGATGTTTTGGCTACACCCACTTTATCAGCAGGTTTAGGCATAGCTTGTTGGCACTGAATGGAAAGCAGCAGCTTCACCACATTGTGTGCTACGCCGCATGGAAAACTACCCACAACTTCTATTGGGATTGGCACTGAGAGTCAAGAGGAGGGCCAGTTTCTTACTACTCTGTGCAGGAGTGTGAAGAAGACGTCGGCAGTTACAGTCATTTGTGTACATAATATGTTCAGCGGGATAATGGTTCAGCAGGATCAGTACCCAGCTGTTTGTTCCTCACTGAACCACAGCAGAATACAGCACTGCAAATCCACTGCACAGCTGTGCTCTACAAATGTTAGGTAGACAAAAGTACTGGAGAAACTCAGCGAGTGGGGCAGCAGCATCTATGGAGCGAAGGAAATAGGAAATGTTTCGGGCCAAAACCCTTCTTCAGTCCCGAAACGTTGTCTATTTCCTTCGCTCCATAGATGCTGCCGCACCCGCTGAGTTTCTCCAGCACTTGTTACCTTCGATTTTCCAGCATCTGCAGTTCCTTCTTAAACACTTTACAAATGTTAAGTAGGTGTTCAGACTTGCTATGCTGTCTCAATTCCATGCTTCAAAGCAGCTCTTGTGCCATCAACTGGGAGTGACAAGGTAGCCACTAGGCATCAATGAGTCTAAAGGTTCTTTGGAAGGTACAACGACCAATTATGCATTGCTACTCTGCAGCTAACTTGTCCTGGTCACTTTCTCAAACTCTTTCTGTTTCTAGGATGGCCCAGCTATGACGTCACATTGGGATCAACATCCCAAGAAGTGGCAACTCTGGCTATTCCCCTGTTGCTAGAGGTTCTTTCCATAAGATTATTAAAAGGAACAACTTTTTCATCCAGAGAGTTGGGAATCTGTGGAATTCTCTGCCACAGAAGGCAGTCGAGGCCAATTCAATGCATGTTTTCAAGAGAGAGTTAGATGTAGCTCTTAGGGCTAACAGAATCAAGGTTGAACAAGTCAGGGCTTTATTCTTTGGAGCGCAGAAGGTTAAGGGGGGACTTGATAGAGGTCTTTAAAATGATGAGAGGGATAGATAGAGTTGACGTGGATAAGCTTTTCCCACTGAGAGTAGGGAAGATTCAAACAAGGGGACATGACTTGAGAATTAAGGGACAGGGTTTAGGGGTAACATGAGGGGGAACTTCTTTACTCAGAGAGTGGTGGCTGTGTGGAATGAGCTTCCAGTGAAGGTGGTGGAGGCAGGTTCGTTTTTATCATTTAAAAATAAATTGGATAGTTATATGGACGGGAAAGGAATGGAGGGTTATGGTCTGAGCGCAGGTATATGGGACTAGGGGAGAATACGTGTTCGGCATGGATTAGAAGGGTCGAGATGGACTGTTTCCGTGCTGTAATTGTTATATGGTTATATGGGGAGAAAGCAGGAACAGGGTACTGATTTTGGATGATCAGCCATGATCCTATTAAATGACCTACTCATAATCATAATAATTGTAATTTATTAGCCAAGTATGTTTTGCAACATACGAGGAATTTGGTTTGCCATACAGACATACCAAATCTATCAACATATGACAGTGCCACCATCCCAGGAATTAACCTTGTGAACCTACGCTGCACTCCCTCAATAGCAAGAATGTCCTTCCTCAAGTTTGGAGACCAAAACTGCACACAATACTCCAGGTGTGGTCTCACTAGGGCCCTGTATAACTGCAGGAGGACCTCTTTGCTCCTATACTGAACTCCTTTTGTTATGAAGGCCAACATGCCATTCGCTTTCTTCATTGCCTGCTGTACCTGCATGCTTACTTTCAGTGACTGAAGAACAAGAACCCCTAGATCCTGTTGTACTTCCCCTTTTCCCAACTTGACACCATTAGATTCCTCACCATGTTAAAGGCAACCCAGAGAGTGGCTTGCATATTCGTGTCGAATTCCACTCTAAACAGAGCCTGGGCAGTGATGGAAGGCATTGCAAATGTATTTATGTGCAAAAGCCCGAGGAACAGAGGTTCTGCAGGTTGTCCTGCCAT
Organism: Leucoraja erinaceus; assembly: GCF_028641065.1. Classification (NCBI taxonomy): domain Eukaryota; kingdom Metazoa; phylum Chordata; class Chondrichthyes; order Rajiformes; family Rajidae; genus Leucoraja; species Leucoraja erinaceus. The sequence goes on from NC_073390.1 coordinate 37,378,135, forward strand.
TGGGTGGATGCACAGTCTTTTACCCAGTGTAGGGGAGTCAAAGACAAGAGGTCATATGTTTAAGGTGAGAGGGGCAAGATTTAATAGGAAAGATATGCCCCTGTCCCACTTAGGATACCTGAACGGAAACCTCTGGAGACTTTGTGCCCCACCCAAGGTTTCCGATTGGTTCCCGGAGGTTCCCGGAGGTTTTTGTCAGTCTCCCTACCTGCTTCCACTACCTGCAACCTCCGGCAACCACCTGCAACCTCCGGGAACCGCACGGAAACCTTGGGTGGGGCGCAAAGTCTCCAGAGGTTTCCGTTCAGGTTTCCTAAGTGGGACAGGGGCATTAGACACAAAGTGCTGGAGTAACTCAGGTAGCATCACTGGAGTAAAAGGATGGGTGTTGTTTTGGGTCGGGATCCTTCTTCAGACATAAGACCTTGAGGAACTTGAGGAGCAACCTCTTCAATCGGAGGATGGTGAGTATATACATCTAGCTGCCAGAGGAGGTAGTTGTGGCAGATACTATAACAGCATTTAAAAAACACTTGGACAGTTACATGGATCGGAAAGGTTTAAAGGGATATGGACCAAAACTTGAACAGGTGGGGCTAGTTTAGATGGGGCATCTTGCTCGGCATGGACGAGTTGGCCCATTGTTTCCATGCTGTAAGATTCTATGATTACACTGATACAGTTAAGGGACACACTTCACAGTAATAGCCTGAACCCCAGTATATTTTGAACAAATTCAAGTGAATCTTATAGTAGACCCTCCTCCTTTTGTGAGCAGAGCCTGTTAGGTTGACTGAAGGAGTACGCGAGTAGGCTTTCGAGTCAAAGGTTCCGTGACACCTCAAACAAGATCAGCAGAGTTCTCTTTGGTTCCTTGCAATATTTAGCCTAAATAATCCCAGCAGATTATTAGTTTAAGAAAGAACTGCAGCTGCTGGAAAAATCGAAGGTAGACAAAAATGCTGGAGAAACTCAGCGGGTGAGGCAGCATCTATGGAGTGAAGGAATAGGTCTATTCCTTCGCTCCATAGATGCTGCCTCGCCCGCAGAGTTTCTCCAGCATTTTTGTCTACCTGCAGATTATTATGCCATTATCATTATGTGCCCAGAGAACATTCTGTGAAGAAATTACCCATTGTATTTCCTGTAGTACAACAGGGATTATACATCACAAGCCATTAAATACAGTTTCCTGGCAGAGATAGACATTTTGTTCTCTTGTCTTGGTTCCTTTCTTCAGATTCATAATCTTTAATTTCTCAATTGCTGTTATTCACTTTGCGATGCCTTAACTTTTGAAAGATATTATATAACATAAACATCTCTCTTTTTCACCTTCATTTACAACTTATTTAGAAACATAGAAACATAGAAAATAGTGCAGGAGTAGGCCATTCAGCCCTTCGAGCCAGCATCGCCATTCAATATGATTATAGCTGATCATCCAAAATCAGTACACCGTTCCGGCTTTTTCCCCATATCTCTTGATTCCCTTAGCCCGAAGAGCTAAATCTAACTCTCTTGAAAATCTTAATTTAGAGGCACTGGTATGCTTTCCTGGCCATAGCATCAATGTGGTTTCCTTTGTGGCATAGACGGTTTTGGTTCCTCTCTCAGTTTTGTCTTGCTCGTATTGCCATGGGACTTGTGGATTTCTGTTGGTTCCAGTGACAAGACTTCTGATATCTTCATTTTTTAAGCTTTAGGTCTTATGCTGCATAAACAACGTAAAGATTCATATGTGCAATGTTATATTGTCACTGCATACCCACCAAATATCATCCTAAATGTCAGGAATAAATAGACATTAAATTCCATTTGCGAAAGTGGTTTCTTGTTTGCATATGAATAGACTTTAAAGGTTACTACATTACGTCATATAATACGCACGTGTAGAATCAAAGCACACACTCAAACTCATCGAACCTTTACCTCACTATACTGAGCTTTAAGCACATCGATGGCAAGTACAGGTACTTACATAAAATGCACATTTCGTCCCTGACCAATCCTGCCCTACAGTACAACCCATGGATGTTTACTCGAAAAGATACTAAATGATCTCAAGATTATATAACATGGATATAGAGTTACTGTATATTTAAACTGGACCAAAATCAATAATTGGTATATAAACCTCCCATACGATAGTTTTATGGGTTTGCTCTTATTTACAGTCATCAGCCTGCATTTTCCGTGTGAGTCAATTCAATCTTTGACACGCCAAAATGGAAAAGTAACTAGATATCCACAATGTTGTATCTCTGCCCATTTTACATCACTCATTGACAGAGAAAGCCAGCATTAGAAGAATCCAAAAGGAGGAAGATTTACAGGATTGTTAATTTGGCGATGGAGGCGGCTTTGTTGCTAATTCATGGGTCTGAAGCATGTAAGGCAATCATTCATAATCACACGGGTGTGAAGTGGACATTCAACACCACAATTATAACTCGGGAATCTCAATATGACTGAAAATTGCCAGTTTCGGAACAGTGTGGAACTTCAACCTTCTTATCAGCCGCATCAGAAATCACCTTTTATCTGTTGCACGAAACAAATCGACAACAGTATCACTTTACAAATGGTTAAAGGAATGTCACCCTTCAGACAAGACTCTGAGGACAGCATTGTTCACTTTTGGAGTATTCATAACAGTCATGAAAGGCAGTTCAAGCAGTGAACAACTTGCTGCTGTGTTGTGTGTCGTTCAATACATTTGCTGCTTGAACAGAGGTTTTCTTTGTTCACTGGGTGAGGCGTGAGATTGAGATTTTTCCACTGCTGGAATAAAGACCAAATTCACGCAGGAAAAAAAAAAGAAAGAAAGAAAAGAACAAAGACGTTCCTTGACGTACTACAGTTTCACTGCCTGGGTTTATCATCTGACAAAGGGTGAATATTTGTTCGTCAAGGACAGGATAGCCTTAACAAAACTGCAGTTAAGTTGGTAGTTCAGTTGTTATTGCATCGTATTGTTGTACCCAACCAAGCAAAGCTGCTTTTGAAAAAATATATCAGATTACACATAACCAGGCTTTAAATGATGACTCAACCATCAACTTCTATCATGAATGCTGGAGCTGAGATCCACACCAATGAGAAAACCTGCACCTAGACCATGATCAATCATTAGACAGATGCCAGAGGGGACAAATAGCCAGTCTAATAAAAGCAGCTAGCACTGTAATAGCTTCATAATGCATGTCCTAGAATAGTTAGGTTCCATAAATGACAAAGAATATTCAGCTTATGCAAGTGATTTACTTGAAAACCCCATGTTTCCCTTTCATAGGTACTTACCCTGATATCCATAGGGATTAAGTCAGGCCTTAGAAATCTGAAGGTAGACACAAACTGCTGAAGTAACTCAGCGGACAGGCAGCAAATCTGGAGAGAAGGAATGGCTGACGATTCGGGTCGAGCCCCTTCTTTAGAAACCCCAATCTCCAAGAAAACTTCTGATTTCCCTGGAAATACTTTTCTAATTCTATTTTTTTTCTCTAATTCAAAAATATATCAACATGACTTGGAAAAGCTAATTTTATTTTTGGGTTCAGTCCGTGTCCATCTTAAATATTCTTTATAAGGTGGGCTTCTGTGTTAGAGGTGAAGAAGTGATTTCTATTTCTGACAAGGGAACAGAGACTACAATACAAAACTAAAATGTTGATGAACATCTGGCGAGATTCAAGCACCAGACACGAGTCACCTGGGGCTCATTGGTGGTATTCCAGATGCCCCTGTTTGGGTTTGGACATCTTTCTCCAAGTAGACTCAGTAAGAAAAGAATAGCAACCCAGTTCTAAATACTATGTTGCTATCCAGTGGGTGTAGTCAACTAATACCTATTCTACAGTATATTGGTTTGAGAGGGGGCACAGATGTGAACTATTAATCCTTGGTTGAAACTCACTTAAGAGAATCATTTTTGAACATTATAAACACATATCAATACAACATGAATTCACCTTATCATGTTTCTTCCAGTAATTGGCTGGAACGTCTGCCTTTATTCATTCATAGGTTGGGGGGTAATCAGTGGCAAGACAAACATTTATCACACATGCCAAATTGAGCACGTGTTGGTGACCAGCCATCTTGAAACATTGCAATCCATGTGGTAAATTGATTAATGCAACATGATTGGTAATTTTAGAAATACCGTGAAGATGTAGACATTGATGTATCATCAGCAACGGAATATAATAAACAAAAGGGTCACAGGATCTACAAGAGTGCTATCAGTTCAAAGTGCCACTTCCAATAATTCACTTGCACAATGCTCCAGGCACAATCATTCAGCTCTCTCATGCTCTCATAAGCCCCACAAAGCACCATCCATAGAGTCTTCATCACAAACTGAACAGCATATTTCCAAAGTCGATAGCCTCTTATCCTCTGAAGGCGGGTATAGGAGATATAACGGTATAGTTTAGGGAACAGGTTACTTAATCTTTCAAAGGAAATTTTTGTGTGGAAAACTGTTAAAAATGCTTCGGAAGGAACTGCAGATGCTGGGTTACACCGACGATAGATACAAAAAGCTGGAGTAACTCAGTGGGGCAGGCTGTACCTCTGGAGAAAAGGAATAGGCGATGTTTTGGATCAAGACCTTTCTTCTCGACCCGAATCGTCACCTATTCTTTTTCTCCAGAGATACTACCAGACCCCCTTCAGCATTTTGTGCCTATCTTCTACTAAAAAAATTAATTGACAAACATAATTAGAACATCACATGTTGGAAATGTGTGTATATAATTGATATTCTTTATACTTGGTCTATTATTTGTAAAGTTTAATTTTTTTTCCTCAGGGAATTGCAATGGACATTTCACCAAATTAAAAAAAGTTTCAATGAATTATTAAATAGATGAGGCATTTTGATGTTATCCTTGGGGGTAGAAAGCTTGTATTAAAAATGTGGTTGTGATTTTATTTTAAAACAGTTTTCTTGACTTTCTTTAAATTTCCCTTGAGTCAGATTTAATGTGGAATAATATCAGCAATAAATTTGTTAATCTTTAACAGATGCAGAAGAATTTTGTAGTAACACAGTGGTGCTTTCATAATTAACATAGAAACATAGAAACATAGAAAATAGGTAAAGTAGTAGGCCATTTGGCCCTTCGAGCCTGCACCGCCATTCAATATGATCATGGCTGATCATCCAACTCAGTATCCTGTACCTGCCTTCTCTCCATACCCCCTGATACCTTTAGCCACAAGGGCCATATCTAACTCCCTCTTAAACATAGCCAATGAACTGGCCTCAACTACCTTCTGTGGCAGAGAATTCCAGAGATTCACCACTCTCTGTGTGAAAAATGTTTTTCTCATCTCGGTCCTAAAAGATTTCCCTCTTATCCTTAAACTGTGACCCCTTGTTCTGGACTTCCCCAACATCGGGAACAATCTTCCTGCATCTAGCCTGTCCAACACCTTAAGAATTTTGTAAGTTTCTATAAGATCCTCCCTCAATCTTCTAAATTCTAGCGAGTACAAGCCAAGTCTATCCAGTCTTTCTTCATATGAAAGTCCTGACATCCCAGGAATCAGTCTGGTGAACCTTCACTGTACTCCCTCTATGGCAAGAATGTCTTTCCTCAGATTAGATTTCCTCAGAACATGATGCAGCATAGTTTAAATTCACTGGTATCTTCATGGCTATAAAATAATTCACCATTGAGAATGAGATTCTATGCTATTTGCACTCTGAATACCGTTGTATTAACAATTGGTTCCAAGTCACTGAATAATGGGCTTACAGATGGTGTTGGAAATGAGACCTTGCTGATAAATCCACCGCTTCCGGAAAAAAAAATCATTAATCATAAGGGTGGCACGGTGGTTCAGTGGTAGAGTTGCCACTTTACAGCCCTAGAAACCTTGGTATGATCCTGACCACGGGTGCTGTCTGTACGGAGTTTGTATGTTCTCCCCGTGAACTGCGTGGGTTTTCTCCGGGATTTCCGGATTCCTCCCACACTCCAAAGATGTACAGGTTTACAGGTTCATTGGCATGGTAAAATTTTTGAAATTGTCCCTAGTGTGTAGGATAGTTTTTAGTCTGTGAGGATCGCTGATTGGCGCGGACTCGGTGGGCAGAAGGGCCTGTTTCCACACTGTATCTCTAAACTAAACTAAACTAAATTTATATTCTGTCTATTTATGTATTGGTTTGTTTATTTCAAAATTGGTGAAGCAATCTAGGGCAGCAACAAGTGAATCATTTCTGTCATTAACATATAATAATCCACAGAGACAAACAATCACACCTAGCAACTTTCTCCCAGACACCACTCCCAATTCTAGTCTTGACATGCATATGTGGAGAACAGATGAAAGAGTTGCTCACTGTGAAGAATTCGATGAGAGAGGGAAAACTCGGAGTCAGTTTGATGTATGGATTGTGCATTGGGAATAATGTTGAGCCTATCAGTATCACGGGTATCTGACAATAACATCTGGTGTGTGTACATGGATAGTTGAACATGAGAATTTAGAAGTTGCTGCTCCATAAGTTTTACTTCGTAAGTTAAAGGAGCAGAATTAGGCCATTCAGCCCATCAAGACTACTCTGCCATTCAATCATGGCTGATCTATCTTTCCCTCTCAACCGCATTCTCCTGCCTTCTCCCCATAACCCTTGAACCCTTACTAATCTGTTTTGTGGCACGGTGTTGCACGCAAATCAGTTGACAGATACCATAGAATCTTTTGACCATTCTCTTTCCCATTTCATAAGTTCTAGGAATAGAATTAGGCCATTCAGCCCATCAAGGCTACTCTGCCATTCAATCATGACTGATCTATCTATCTTTTTCTCTCAACCCCACTCTCCTGCCTTCTCCCCTTAACCCCTGACAGCCTTGCTAATCAAGAATCTATCAATATCTGCCTTAAAAATATCCACTGACTTGGCTACCACAAGCTTCTGTGGCAATGAATTCCAGATTTATCAACCTCCGACTGAAGAAACTCCTCCTCATCTCCTTCCTAAAGGTACATCCTTTTATTCTGAGGCTAAGGCCTCTGGTGGAAGCATCCTCTCCACATCCACTCTATCCAGGCCTTCCACAACATTATCCAATTCAATCAATAGAATACCTGAAGTAACTAAAACTGATTATCTTTGGTAAATTATATCTACCAAAAACCTTGAAAATATTATCTTGTTAAACACGATAATAGACTGAGCCAATATTATTGCATAACTATCTATTTGCCTCCGAAAAGATTAATTCTCTTAAATAATAACTTTTAAAGTTATGTCTTGTTTTGACGACAACTATAATCTTTTGAATATGTCTCCATGTTTATGCTTAAATTATCAGTTTTTTTTAAAAAGGCATGAAAAAAATGGAACTGTATATAGAACAGGAACAGAACCTTTGGTCTGAAGAAGGGGTTCGGCCTGAAACATTGGCTATTTCCTTCGCTCCATAGAAGCTGCTGCACCCGCTGAGTTTCTCCAGCACTTTTGTCTTCCTTCGATTTTCCAGAATCTGCAGTTCCTTCTTAAAACCTTTGGCCCCCAATGTCTCTGCCAAACAAAATGCCAAGACCAATTCTTATCTGCATGCACATAATCCATTTCCCTCGAAACCCTGCATACTATCCATATGTCTATCCAAAAGTCTCTTAAATGCCACTATCACATCTGCCTCAACCACCACCTCCGGCAGCATATTCCAGGCACTTACCAACCTCTGTGTGTAAAAAAAAATACTTGCCTAGTTCTGACTGTCTACCCTATCTATACCTCCCATAATTTGATGTACTTCTAACTTGTCTCCCGTCAGGGACCCGACCTTCTTCTTCAGAGATGCTGCCTGACCCGTTGAGTTACTCTAGCACTTTATGCCTATCCTTTGTATGAACCAGCATCTGCAGTTCTTTGATTCTATCATTCTGGTAAACCTCCTCTGTGCTCTTTCCAAAGCCTTCACATCTTGTCTTGATGTCTGTGAAAATGATTCCATGTGATTTAATTGAAATGGGAAATCTATAGTAGCTAGATTATTGCTTATTTGAGGACATCTTTCTTTTCGGTCAATACAGAGCATTTGGCTTCACCAATAACTGCAAAATTCAAGGAATTCCTCGCTTTTCACTTATTTGTTCCTCTTCCTGCCTTTCTCCGTTCCACCCCCACGCTCCACCCCACTGAACAACTAAACAAGGCTCATGAACTGTTGTCTCATTCTACTGGTATGAGCTCCTTATATTTTCTTTGGTACGTCATCAAATCATACTCATTTTATCTCCTCAGGGATTAAAACAAAAATTAACCAACCTTCAAAATAGGCATTGCATTTCAAGGCATTCATTAAATTCATAGTGAAACACAGGTTGCTTTGTTGAGATCAACTACTACATAAATGCATGTTTTCATTTCACACATATCTCAAATAGTTTAATTTACTAACTGCTTCCCCAATTGTTATAGAGTTGTATATATTGATGGCACAGAGAGAAGTGACTGCATTCAATGAAAAAGTTAAAAGGGGGATAACTTTGATGCATAATGAAAAGACAATAATATTGAATAAAATGTCTGTTGCACAGCAGTTTTGTCATAAAGATAATCGCATTGTTGATATAAACTACTTCTTAAAGAGTGAAAGGGAACCAGTTTATACTGTTGATGGCCCCATAGCCCATGCTAACATGCCCTCTGATTAGTCATAAGCAAGAACAACTTGCCCCTAATCACCTCCCTTGATCAGACAAATTCAGGACAGATGTACTGTAGCCCTTTTGATCTCAGAGTGATCAATGACTGGAAATGATTGTCAAGAGAAAATGGTTAGTAGAAGGACACGTATTCATTAAAAAAAAAGCAGATGGATGAAGTACGAGAAGGAAATGGAATTCCAGAAAGCCAAGATTAAATGGGCTAGCATTGTGATCCCCTAACTAAAAGTGGGAACTCATGATGTTGGAGTTTTAAAGTTTAAAATCGCTTTTAGATTTGGTCTCAGCATCAATGAGAAGTTTATCCTTTTATATATGTTAATGGTACGGCAGTCCCATGATATCAATCACATTATGGTCTCCAATGTTGTTCTACAAAATACCTAACCACTTCCACATGTAATTTCTTAGTTCTGTCTGAAACGCATCAAGCAACTTTTCACCACATCACTTTGTACAAAATATAAAATATCATATTTTTACTATTTTAAAAGTACAAAAGGTGCATAGGTAATGATTTTAACAAGATAGTTCTGCCCTTCCAAAGGAGATGTGGCAAGCAGCTACCAACGTAGAGAAACGTCACGCAATGTAAAACTTAGTCATAGAGTTGTACATCATAGAAACAGACTCTTCAGCCCACCTTGCCCATGCTGGCCATCATGTGCATGATACTGTTCCTGTTTCCACTACCTCCTCTGGTGGCTCATTCCAGATACCAACTACTCTTTTTGTGAAAATTTTACCTCTCCGATCCCTTTTTAAGTATTCATCATGAACTGAATTTGTTTCTTCAGAACAAATGAATAATAATAGTGGATCTAATTACAGGTAAAAACAAAATTAGACTTGGAGGTTACTCCAGACTGTGAGATCAACTTCCCTGGTGAAGATGAATGAGAAAAAACCTTTGCCTTAAATCATCCATTTGCATTTGTGCCATGGCACTGTTCAGTGCAAAGCAGGCTTTGATTTAGGACTGTTGCCATGTAATTTCACAGATTGTTTCCTTGTACAGCTGCAACACTAAATACTAGATGCATGGGAAATAAACACTTGTGAATAGGCAATGCAACTGTTAGCAGTTATATTCTCTTCTGGATGCAGAAGGGACTGGCTCCCATTCAAAGCTTGTTTTCCCACCGTGTAGTTTGCTGTAAAGCATTCATTTTGAATGCTCTTTTAACATATTACACAAGAGCAGTTTACATCAACTTTTGATCCAGATTGTTCCAACAAAAAAAGTAATCAAATAAATCAAAGCATTGCATCATGAGCATAAACCTTTCAACTATCAGTCTAGGCTGAGGCCCAATGGATTATTCTTGGTGAAAATCTACATTTCCAGTTAGAAAGTTGTAGACCCGCAGCTGATTATTTTGTCAGTATTAAAATGAAGATATGGAACAATATACCCAGCATTTTATGTCTTATCTAAAATTAATTCTGCCTGGCTAGATCTTGTAAAGCACCTTGAAATCCTTTACTACATTAACCATCCTGCTAATGGACATAGAAACAATAGATTCAAGGGTATTTGGCACGGTTCATCCCAAACAACCTCATTCGTCCAACATCATCATATTTTTTTTCAAAAATAAACGTTATCCAGAATTTAAAAAATATACAAAACAATGCAAAATAAGAAGTACAAAAACTTCAGTATTCTCAGTGTTTACATGGCAAACAGCTCCATAACAGAGGAAATGCAGATGCTGGTTTAAACTGAAGATGGACACAAAATGCTGGAGTAACTCAGATAGCGCCTCTGGAGAGAAGGAATGGGTGATGCTTCGGGTCGAGACCCTTCTTCAGACTGAACTTCAGACCATAACAGAGGACTCTGATTTTGCCGACTGTTCCTAGGAACACATACAGTGGGCGGACATCAAGTGCTGCTCGAAGATCATCAATTTGGTGAAAGATGCCCTCTGGTCTGCACAAAACCTGTTGGCCTCCCAGCAGAGTGAAGTGTGCATCAGGAAATGTTGCTGACCGCCCCATTCCAGACTGCAGGAGTACATGCTGAGGGATGCGCTGAAGCTTAGTGCTGCAAATGCCAAGGCTCTGATGGGGATTACCACAGTCTCGGGTCCTCCCACTGCGGAACATTGAGGGGGGGGATACACCTCTCAAACAAGGGAAGGGATATCACCCCAAAGGGGCACATAAGTAGCAAGGGAGCTTAGTTCAAGGATAGTTTGGGAATATTTCTGAATATAACACTAATAAAATGTAGAGACGCTGAGAATACTGAAGTTTTTGTACTTCTAATTTTCATTGTTTTGTATATTTTTTAAATTCTGGATAATATTTATTTTTGGAAAAAAATATGATGATGTTGGACGAATGAGGTTGACATTGGAACATAGAACATGGATGACGAATAAAATTGACTTTGACTTTGACTTTAGAAAATTACAGCAGAGGAACAGGCTCATCAGCCCACAAAGGGGGCTAATGTATGATGAGCATTTGATGGCATTTATGCCCCTGTCCCACTTAGGAAACCTGAACTGAAACCTCTGGAGACTTTGCACCCCACCCAAGGTTTCCGTGCAGTTCCCAGAGGTTTTTGTCAGTCTCCCTACCTGCTTCCACTACCTGCAACCTCCGGCAACCACTTGCAACCTCCGGGAACCGCACGGAAACCTTGGGTGGGGCGCAAAGTCTCCAGAGGTTTCCGTTCAGATTTCTTAAGTGGGACAGTGGCATAAGTCTGTACTCACTGGAGACCACATTGAAATTTACCGAATAGTAAAAGGCCTGGATAGAGTGGGTGTGGAAAGTATGTTTCCACTCGTGGGCGAGTCTAGAATCAGAGGGCATAGCCTCAGAATAAAATAGTATACCTTTAGAAAGGAGATGAGGAAGAATTTCTTTAATCGGAGAGTGTTGAATCTGTGGAATTCATTGCCACAGACAGTTGTGGAGATCGTCATTGGGTATGTTTTATGGCAGAGATTGACAGATACTTTATTGGTTTGGTGTCAAGGGTTATGGGGAGAAGGCAGCAGAATGGGGTTGAGCGGGAAAGATAGATCAGCCATGATTGAATGGCAGAGTAGGGCCGAATGGCTTAATTCTGCTCCTATGACTTATGAACTTATGAACAATGTCCACGCTGAATATGATGCCACGTTAAATTCATTTTTATTGCCAGTGCTTGATCTAATCCCTCCAATCCCTGCATATCCATGTGCCTATCCAAAAGCCTCTTAAACACCACTATTGTATTTGTCCTCACCCTGGCAGTGCCACGCTAACTGCACAGCTGTAAATTCCACACTAGAGAAAGGTTTACCACAGCTAATTTGGCAAGGCATAAATTCTGGGACCAGTTGAATTTGAATCTGGGAAGAGAAATTTAACAACAACTTTCACAATGTAACTATTTGATGACCTCTGCCAATAGTAGTGTCTTTATAATTAAGTGTGCTGGTAACACAGTGAGGAATTCTGGAATTACCATAAATACTATGTCAGTGGCGTGGCTATCACAACCTCTAAAATAGACGCCTCATATATATTATTCTCAAGAAAAGAGTTAGCGCCCACACAAATCTCCATCTTGTACAATCATTACTTATTTAAAAGAGGTGAGTTAACAAGACTGAATGCCTCAAGCGCATTGCCTTGAAGTAGCGTGACTCACATCGGTTGCAAATACTGGTTGTCTGGGACAGTAAAAGTTTGATGAGACCTTTTATAGAAGACTGTTGAAGCACATTTAAATCCCTTGATAATATTACCATAAAAAAAACTGTTATACACTGTAACTTAGATTGCAGCAAGAGGAAACAGCACAGAGATCACAGAAGCCAACCCAGCACTTAGAAATTAATAACCCACCTCGTTTCTTGAAATCTAATCCAGTACAGAAGAGATTCATAATAAGATAATGAATCTAATCTACTCATTCTGCATTGAAGTAGTTTGACAACGATTAACATCATGCAGAATGCCAAATGGCACATTGAGAAATTCTGGAGAAAACATATCACTACTAGGATGACCATAACATTTGTAATAAACTTTGCATAAACTTTCCAATATGAAATAGATACTAGTGTCACAAAACTGAAGAACGTACTATCATTACCTATTTGAAATAGTATAGTTTAGTTGTTTTATTGTCACATGTACCAAGGTGCAATGGAAAGCGTTATTGTTGCCTGCTATCCAGTCAGTGAAAAGATTAATAATCACAATCAAGTTGTCCTCAGCGTACAGGACAAAGGGAATAATGTTTAGTGCAAGATAAAATCCAATCAAGTCTGATTAAAGGTAGATCGAAGGTCCCCAATGAGGTAGATGGTAGATCAGAACTGCTCTCTAGTTGGTGATAAGATGGTAACTACCTGATAACATCTGAGAAGGAATGCAATTTCAAACTTCTATACCTCTTGCCTTATGGGAGAGGCGATAAGATGGAGTGAAAGGGGTGAAACTCTTCCTTGAATATGCTGGTGGCCTTGCCGAGGCAGCGTGAAGTGTAGATGGAGTCCACAACTTTCTGCAATTGCTTATGGTCTTGGATGGAGCTGTTTCCCAAACCATGCTGTGCTACATCTTGCTAAAATGCTTTCTACTGAGCATCTGTAGAACTTGGTGAGAGTTGTTGGGGAAATAGGTAGTTCAGCATCCATATTAAATTAGAACAGAAAGGAGTTTTGCATGAATGCATTAGTCAATTATGCATTAATGGTGGCACAGCGGTAGAGTTGCTACCTTGCAGCTCCAGGGACCCGGGTTCGATCCTGACTATGGGTTCTGTGTGTATACAGTTTGTACGTCCTCCCCGTGACCTGCGTGCTTTTTCTCTGGGAGCGCTGGTTTTCTTCCATACTCCAAAGATGTACAGGTTTGTCGGCTAATTGGCATGGTAAAATTGTAAATTGTCCCCAGTGCGTGTAGGCTAGGGTTAGTGTATGAGGATCACTGGTTGGCGCGGATTCGTTGGGCCGAAGGGCCTGCTTCTGTGCTGTATCTAAGCTATCTCTAAACTAAACTAAACTACTAAAGAACGAAATGAAATCCAGCTGGGAGAGGGCAGTAGAAATTCTGGAAGAAAATGAAAACAAAAATGTTGGAAATACTCATGCAATATCTGCGGACAGAGAAACAGACTTAACATTTTAGGTCCATGACCTTTTATCAGAACCTAATGAAAAGACATCAACCCGGAATATTAACTTTGCTTCTCTCCTGACAGTTACTGCTTGCCCTGCTGAGTGCTTCTGGCATTTGCATTTTATTGTTGGGTTATGGTGGCAAAAATAGACTATTAATGGAAATAATATTCCACGTGAGTTATACAGAAAACTCTAACAGGTTGAAAAACATGCTAGAAGGCTGATACAGTTAAGGAGTGAAGAAACACAAAGTATTATAATAGCATTCAAATAGTAAGGAATGCAATGGTCAGTAGAGAGCTGAAACTCAGAAGAGAGGCAGGTGGTGAAGGTTGGATGTCATCTTTGCGCTGGAAGGCTACCAAGGAAAGATATAAGATATCTATATTACTAAATCTCTGATCTTGACCGCTTTTGGCCCACTGTGCTGCGATTTCTGACAGAACGGCGCCACCTACGACTGTCATTTTTGGCCACCTCGCTCAGAGCCCCCCTCCGCCTTACGGGTGCGGAGGATTTTTCCCATCGATGACAGATCAGAGAGATAGTAATGTTTTAAAAACATTCACCATCTCTCTGCTGCCCCTGCTGGAGGGAAGGGGAGGGACTATAAAACCTGGAAGTGGTGTGCCTCACTCACTCTCTGCAAGATGGATGAAGCCAAGGGTCATGTCTCTCTGAGCTCTGAATAACACTGAACAAATGTCTACACAACTGTGAGTACCCTTAATGTGGTTTGAAAATGAAAATATGGTTTGTTTGAAGTAAAAAGGCACTGCCTGCAAATGGTTGTTTGGATGCTTTGGCTTGAAGTTGAAAGGCACTACTTACTGCAAATGGTGGCATGAAGTTGAAAGGCACTACTGACTGCAAATGGTGGCTTGGGTGCTTTGTTTGAAGTTGAAAGGCACTACCGACTGCAAATGGTGGCTTGGGTGCTTTGTTTGAAGTTGAAAGGCACTACCTACTGCAAATGGTGGCTTGGGTGCTTTGGCTTGAAGTTGAAAGGCACTACTTACTGCAAATGATGGCTTGGGTGATTTGGCTTGAAGTTGAAAGGCACTTCTTACTGCAAATGGTGGCGGGTGCTTTGGCTTGACGTTGAAAGGCACTACTTACTGCTAATGGTGGGATGAAGTTGAAATGCACTATTTACTGCAAATGGTGGCTTGGGTGCTTTGGTTTAAAGTTCAAAAGGCAATACTTACTGCACATGGTGGCTTGGGTGCTTTGGCTTGAAGTTGAAAGGCACTACTTGCTGCAAATGGTGGCTTGGATGCTTTGGCTTGAAGTTGAAAGGCATTACTTACTGCAAATGGATGGTGGTGGGTGATTTGGCTTGAAGTTGAAAGGCACGTCTTACTGCAAATGGTGGCTTGGGTGCTTTGCTTGAGGTTGAAAGGCACTACTTACTGCAAATGGTGGCTTGGGTGCTTTGGCTTGAGGTTGAAAGGCACTACTTACTGCAAATGGTGGCTTGGGTGCTTTGGCTTGAGGTTGAAAGGCACTACTTACTGCAAATGGTGGCTTGGGTGCTTTGGCTTGAGGTTGAAAGGCACTACTTACTGCAAATGGTGGCTTGGGTGCTTTGCTTGAAGTTAAAAGGCGCTACTTACTGCAAATGGTGGCTTGGGCGTTTTGGCTTGAAGTTAAAAGGCATTACTTACTGCAAATGGTGGCATGAAGTTGAAAGGCACTGCTTACTGCAAATGGTGGCATGAAGTTGAAAGGCACTACTTACTGCAAATGGTGGCTTGGGTGCTTTGGCTTGAAGTTGAAATGCACTATTTACTGCAAATGGTGGCTTGGGAGCTTTGGTTTAAAGTTCAAAAGGCACTACTTACTGCAAATGGTGGCTTGGGAGCTTTGGCTTGAAGTTTAAAAAAAATCACCATTCTCACTGCTGCCCCTGCTGGAGGGAGGGGGAGGGAATATAAAACCAGGAAGTGGTGTGCCTCACTCAGTCTCTGCAAGAAGGATGAAGCCAAGGGTCACGTCTTTCTGAGCTCTGAATAACACTGAACAAATGTCTACACAACTGTGAGTACCCTTAATGTGGTTTGAAAATGAAAATATGGTTTGTTTGAAGTAAAAAGGGACTGCCTGCAAATGGTTGTTTGGGTGCTTTGGCTTGAAGTTGAAAGGCACTACTTAGTGCAAATGGTGGCTTGGATGCTTTGGCTTGAAGTTGAAAGGCACTACTTACTGCAAATGGTGGCTTGGGTGCTTTGGCTTGAAGTTGAAAGGCACTTTGGCTGGTGGCATGAAGTTGAACGGCACTACTTACTGCAAATGGTGGCATGAAGTTGAAAGGCACTACTTACTGCAAATGGTGGCTTGAGTGCTTTGGCTTGAAGTTGAAAGGCACTACTTACTGCAAATGGCAGCTTGGTTTCTTTGGCTTGAAGTTAAAAGGCACTACTGCAAATGCACTTCCTATTTGCACTTTATATTGATTTTAGATAAAACGCTACCACTTACGGCTGTGATTTTTGGCCGTCTTACTCAATCCCCCCTCCGCTGAGCAGGTGCAGAGAATTCTTCCCATCAATGAAAAATAAAAGTGTTATTAATGTTTAAAAAATGTTGAGAATCTCTCTCCTGTCAATCACGCCCTGAAAGCCACACCTTTTCTGGTGGGAGGGGGAGGGGTTACACAACCTGGAAGTGTGGGTGTGGCTCAGTGTCTGCATGATGGGGGAGGGAGAAGTCATGACTCTGTCTGAGCTGTGAATCAACTGAACACACTGAATGTCTACTGAACTGTGAGTTTGGTGTTTGGTGTGGTTTTATGGTGGTTTCACCCTGCAAGAAATGGTATGAAGCTGCATTTGAGTTTGGTGGCCTTGGACCCTGCTTGAAGTGGAATAAAACTGCACTGAATTTGGTGGCCTTGCACCCTGCTGAAAGTGGTATGAAACTGCACTTGTATTTGGTCGCCTTGGATCCAGCTTGAAGTGGTATGAAACTGCACTTGAATTCGGTGGCCTTGCACCCTGCTTGAAATGGTAGGAACATGGATTTGAATTTGATGGACTTGCACCCTGCTTGAAATGGTAGGAACATGGATTTGAATTTGGTGGACTTGCACCCTGCTTGAAATGGAATTTCAACGATTTGAATAGTCATGAGTCAACTGCCAGGGGGGGGGGGGGGGGGGGTGAGTGAGCTGCCAGCACCGATCAGGCTTGAGTAGGACTGAGCAGCCGCCCACAAGAACCCATACCAGCGCTGCTGGTTCAGCAAAGCCCCCCCCACTGGCCACCGGATGGTAGGAGGGGTAAATTGGTGGAGAGGTGGAATATTGCATCGGGGGGCCAGCCCTCCCGTGTGAACGTGGGACCCAACGGGTCCCACTTAGTCTAGTTATTCATAAATGTGACCTTGAGTTCACTTACATTGAAACATAGAAACATAGAAAATAGGTGCAGGAGTAGGCCATTCGGCCCTTCGAGCCAGCACTGCCATTCAATATGATCATTGCTGTTCATCTAAAATCAGAACCTCTTTCCTGTTTTTTCCCCATATCCCTTGATTTCGCTAGCCTCAAGAGCAAAATGCCCAGAAAACATCCAGTGAATTGGCCTCCACAGCCTTCTGTGGCAGAGAATTCCACAGATTCACAACTCTCTGGGTGAAGAAAGTTTGTCCTCCTCTCAGTCCTAAATGGCCTACCCCTTATTCTTAAACTGTGACCCCCCCTGGTTCTGAAATCCCCCAACATCGGGAACATTTTTCCTGCAGTTACAGGAAGTGAAAATCTAGCAGGCAAGCAGGATGCTTTCTCCAACCACCTCCATTTGAAGTCCACTATCTTCCACCGCTTCCACCCAGTGCTTGGTACCTACTTCCAGCAGCCACTGGTTGTCCTCCAGGAGGCATCGAGCCACAGCCTGGTACATGCGGGTCACCAGGGCGAATTCAGCACAGACTCTCACGGCCGCGGCGCAACGCTTCCGCTGCCTCCGACGGCCCGGGACTCTTGCACTGAGGCTGCACCATGGCCGTAGCTGCAGCGAGCGACTCGCCAGCCCGGCAAACACTCGCCAGCCCCGTCTGCCCCCACCTCTGCTTCTGCTTCCATCCCTCCCTCCGCCCCAGCTCTCCAACACCCACAACAAGGTTGCTCAGAGCACAGCAGCGCCTCGTCCAAAGCCAGAGATATTGAAACATGTCTAGCCAAAAAAGGTGAGTCTCACGTTCAATGTGTGAGAGTTGGCAGCTCTGCTATACTTAACAATTGAATAGAAAGGAAAATCAAACCCTGATCTTGCCAATGCTTTATTTTGATTAAAAATAAAAAATAAACACTATTGATTCTATGTCAATCTGTTCACCATTTAAAAATTATCTAAACTTGAAATGATTAAATTTCAGCTTTCATTCAACTCCGCAGAAATTACATTAAAATGAGTTAAGCTCCTGGATTGTCTTTGTTTACAATCCATCACAACTTTACGGTGCACTAAACTGTCATTAAGTGTGTCTATCAGTGGCCCTCAAGGACTAAAATCACTTTGTCAAGTCGGTTCCCATTTTATTTATTAGACAAGTGAACTCAACTGTTCACTATGATTAATCTGCAACAGTAATTTTTAGCTCAGAGACTTTTGCTCTCTGGAGGGTTTGCAAAGTAGCAGGAAAAATTATCCATTCTAAACATACTGGCCTGATTTTCTAACTATGTGTAACTTGCTTCAGTTTTTCTGGGCTTCTGCATCAGACTCTATTCCCAATCTCCATCACAAGCAGATGCTAGCATCGAAAATACAAAACTTTTAACTTCAAAAATCCTGACACCCCAAAAACACTGTTCTGTCTACATATATTTAAACACTGAGTTATATTAGCATCTCTCCCACCAGATACATGGATAGGACAGTGTTAGAAGAATATGGGCCAAATGCAGGCAGGTGGGACAAGTGTCGATAGGACATGTTGGTCGGTGTTGGCATGTTGGGCTGAAGGGCCTGTATCCATGCTGTATGAGTGTGACTCTATGAGCTTCAATTTATGGTAACCTTGGTTCACATATTGCCACACAATCCAATCTGGCATCTCGCTTTCCGTCCCCCCTCCACCCCCCCGCCCCCACCCTACCCCACCCTCCCCCACACTATTGGTTTATCCTTGGTTCCAAACTAAAATCAATTTTGTCAGGCTAGATCTAGCGAAGCACCTTGAAATCCTTTACTACATTAACCATCCTACTAACGGACATAGGAACAGGAGAAGGCCATTCCCCCCCCCCCCCTCAAGCTTATCCTATCCTATCCCAGAGATAAGGCAGATCACCAAATGTGTTTTGTTGTGTTTAATTCATTCTTTAGAATACTTTTTTGTGTTACATTGACTCCAATTGCTCACTGTAGTTCTCTGGCTCTTCACCAATTCTGTGTAGCCAACTGCTGGGGAGGAGCGAAGGTGACACCCTCCCTTCTCATGTTCCCTGCTGTGCATTTCCTTTTGGTCAGCATCCTCACAGCAGCACAGCTGCTGAGAACTCTGAAAACTCAGCATTTAGAAACTGTTCCAATGTAACTGACCTGGAATAATATTCAACACTGTGCCTGAATTTTTTTAACTAATCCCTCGCTTGCAGCCTGTCCACTGTAATCATTCTTCGTGTGATCTCCTCTAGAATAATGCCCTGGAAAGGGCGGGTTTGGGTTTTGAGGGATGGAAGAACACACAGTTTGGGTTTACACCTGCTGCAGATTGGAAGTATAAGACAGAAGATAATCGAAACAGATAAAATCCCGAAGTGTATTGACAGTACGGATGCAGAGTGGGTGTTCCCTCTTGTGGGAGTGTGTAGAACTGGGGAGAACACTGTTTAAAAATAAGGGGCTGCCCTTCAAAGATTTTTTTTTTAATTTCACTCTCAGAGCGTCATCAGTCTTAGGATCTCGCTTTCTCTAAAGAGAGTGGTGGAAGAATCTTAGGAAAAAAATTTGTCAGTGGTCGATTACTTATTGATATGCAACGAGGTGATAGGTTACCAGTTAGACGGAGATGCCGAGTTGGGGCTACATTTACATTAGCCGTGATCTAATTAAATAGCAGAACAGGGCTAGGTTCAGGGAGCTAAGTGGTCGGCGCTCCAAATTAGTTTGTAAATCATCAATAATCTCAACAGAAACACTGATTTGCATGATATGTCAGAAACACTGTTGGTCAATCAATTTATAACAAGCATAAATATATATTTTTGGAAGGGGGTGGCTGTTTTGAAGTGCATATGGAAACAACTTTTACTGTAAAATGTAGGGGGAAATTGTGCATGCAGGCATATTACATATATATATATATATAAATGCACTTGTGAAACAAATAGGACAAGGCAGAGCAAAATAATTCTTGCCATTTGCTCCTGTCTGTTTTCCTGCACTATTTCCAGACCTCAGTGTGGTCCTGTCAACAACATCAGCCAAGCTGAGAATAAGTTCTCAGTATCACTGAATGACAGTCAAATGCCTTTCCGCACCAGTATGGAAACCTGGGGGAAGAACAAACTCTGCTGTAAGTGACTGAGATTTTATTTTGCTTCTGCCCCATATTTTCACAGTTACGTGGATCTCAGACAAATTCTCAGCGATCCAACGGTGATTTTATTACTATTCAGATTGTCTCAGATGACTGAAATGATAAGCAGTACCAGTCACTGTGAAAGCAAATTTTCATGCCTGATCTTTTTCATGAAGCGGATTCCTAAGTATTACACATATCTTTGACTGATCAATTTATGTATTGTGTAACAGCAGTGCCAGCAGAAATACTTGCTATACTTTGTGTTTACTTGGCATTTGAACGTGCGACAGATGCTGCATTCAAATGCCAACTTATTTTGAGCTGAAATATATTTGCAGATCTCTTTGGGGCAGGTGGATCGGTCTCCTTGAATAAGCTGGTATTATCAATACGATTTCTAGCAATGAACAAATCAGTCAAAATTCGGATTTGTATTTAAGGTGTGAATTGCTTCCATGGGTTTGTTCTTAAGCCATTCAAAACATTTTTGCAAAGATTGAAGCGTTTTCATATGAAATTGGTTTAATTTGATCAGGTATTTTTTTCCTTGAAGTAGTTGTACTCAAATGCCTCTGAACTGTCAATTATGTTTAAACTAATAACTATCAATATATAAACCATGTGAAGGAAGGGACTGCAGATGATGGTTTAAGATCAAAGATAGACACAAAATTCAGTCTGAAGAAGGACTCGACCCAATATGTCACCCATTCCTGCTCGCCAGAGATGCTGCCTGTCCCGTTGAGTTACTCCAGTATTTTGAATCTATCTTCGATTATGTAAACCATATTTTGTGTAGTTGGTGAGTGATTTTTATTGAGTAAACAGTACCTCGATTCCACTGGCAGGGTAATATAGTGTTGAGGGACAGGGTGATTTATCAGATCATAATACTTGGGATCCACATAAATCATTTTTAATTGTTCAGTGCACAGATTGGATTAAATAATTTTTCTGTGTGTGGCTTTGGTGTATAAAAATCATATACTTCCCTATGTTAAATTGTATCTTGTATCTTGTATTCTCTGTCTCTGTCTTTTCTCGAGGAAGTGGTCTATAGATTAGAGGAAGTTGATGCTGTTCAGTGAGGCCTCTGAAAAAGACTGCATTTTATATTTCCTCAGCTGTGTTGTGTGTGTGTGTGGTGGGGTGGAGGGGGTGCATTGATGTATTTGTATGTATGTGTGTGGTTGGTATATTTGTGTCTATGTGGTGTGTTTATTCAGTCTGCATTGTCTGTGTGTGTCTGCATGTGTGTGTCCAAACAAGAATACAGACATGTGTCTGCAGATGGAAGAAAAACACGATCAGTAAGATTTATAATGTATAGGAAGGAACAGCAGATGCTAGTTTACACCAAAGATAGACACAAAATGCTGGAGTAACTCAGCAGGTCAGGCAGCATCGCTGGTGAAAAGGAATAGGTGATGTTTTGGGTTTTAGAACGCAAATTAGGTGATAGAGGTCCAACAGTGGCAGATTTGAAGTGCAACATCCATAGTATGCATTTGCAACCTTAACATGTGTTACAGCTTGCCATCTAAAAGGCAAGTTTCATAATATCATAAGAAGTCCAGAGGATTTTCCCTAAGAGCTCAGACCAATATTTAGTTCATTGCCAGTCTGACCTTACCCATCTCAGAACCTCCCAGTTGTGTTTCAGGCTGCCTGATTTGTACCAGCCTGGAGTGGCAGGGTGTCTACACTTCATCCATACGTGGTATGAAAATGATTGCAGCAAGTTCAACTTTCACACTACAGTGAACAGTTTGATGATATAGAAATTTGTGTGCTAGTGAATTTCATGATTGCCATTCTATGTTATTGCTCTTCACTACCAGTAAATGCTTTTATACAAAATGCCGAAATAACTCAGTGGCTCAGGCTGCATCTCTGGTGAACATGGATAGGTGCCATTTTGGGTCGGGACCCAAAACATTACCTATTCATGCTCTCCAGTGATGTTGCCTGACCTGTTGAGTTACTCCAGCAGTTTGTATCTGTTTTTGTAAATCTGCATCTGCAGTTTGTTACATCTAACTATTTGTATACGTCAGGCTGTATTGTTACTGAATTCTTTGTTTTCTTATGGAGATGCGCAGGACCAGCATTTTGCATGAGTGGTAGGCATATGCTGCTTGAGGTGGTGGTGGGGGCAGATACAACAGTGCAATTAAGGACACTTTTTGAAAGGCACATAAATGTGCAAGGATGGTGGTATCACCATGCAGGCAGAAGAGATTTGGTATTATGTTCAACACAGTCATCGTGGGCCGAATGGCCTGTTTGTTGTTCGATGTTCATACTTTGGGATAACAGTGACTCCCTTGTTGAGTGGTATTCATCATTTCTGAAACCTAACATGGTCTTTTTTGCATAGGAAGGAAATGTATAATCTTGTTTAAACCAAATATAGACGCAAAAAGCTGGAGTAACAGTGGGTTAAGGCAGCATAGAAACATAGAAACATAGAAATTAGGTGCAGGAGTAGGCCATTCGGCCCTTCGAGCCTGCACCGCCATTCAATATGATCATGGCTGATCATCCAACTCAGTATCCCGTACCTGCCTTCTCTCCATACCCCCTGATCCCCTTAGCCACAAGGGCCACATCTAACTCCCTCTTAAATATAGCCAATGAACTGGCCTCAACTACCCTCTGTGGCAGAGAGTTCCAGAGATTCACCACTCTCTGCGTGAAAAAAGTTCTTCTCATCTCGGTTTTAAAGGATTTCCCCTTTATCCTTAAGCTGTGACCCCTTGTCCTGGACTTCCCCAACATCGGGAACAATCTTCCTGCATCTAGCCTGTCCAACCCCTTAAGAATTTTGTAAGTTTCTATAAGAGACCCCCTCTCAATCTTCTAAATTCTAGAGAGTATAAACCAAGTCTATCCAGTCTTTCTTCATAAGACAGTCCTGACATCCCAGGAATCAGTCTGGTGAACCGTCTCTGCACTCCCTCTATGGCAATAATGTCCTTCCTCAGATTTGGAGACCAAAACTGTACGCAATACTCCAGGTGTGGTCTCACCAAGACCCTGTACAACTGCAGTAGAACCTCTCTGCTCCTATACTGAAATCCTTTTGCAATGAAAGCTAACATACCATTCTGGAGGAAGCAATAGGCGATGTTTTGGGTCGAGACCCTCCTTCAGACTTTTTATAATTATGTATGTCAGAGACGCAGAAATATTGATGGTGCCATTTAGTTGAGGATTTCACTGATGGCATGGTTAGATAAGGCTTGAATTGCATCTCTGCAGGTATTTAAATTCAGAATTGTAATATATTGAGACAGGTTCTGCAATTGTTCTGTTAGTAATAAAATTGTGATCCACCACTGAATGCAATATTTGATCAGAGTTTAGCGCTAGCAGTGGACAAATAACCATACAATACAGATATCCGAGTAGGAAGGAACTGCAGATGCTGGTTTATACTGAAAATAGACACAAAGTGCTGGTGTAACTCAGCAGGTCAGGCAGCATCTCTGGAGAAAAGAAATAGGTGACGTTTCAAGTCAGAACCCTTCTTGAAAATTCATACATACTGTACATACAATATCTGTAGGAAGGAACTGCAGATGCAGGTTTAAACCAAAGATAGACACACAATGCTGGAGTAACTCAGCAGGACAGGCAGCATCTCTGGAGAAGGAATGGGTGACGTATAGGGTCTCGACTGGTTATGTCCCTGCTATCTGGTATCTGGTTATGTCCCTGCTCTCACCCAACATCCTTTCCAACTGCAGCCCCCTGCCCTGCCCTGCCCTGCCCTGCCCTGCCCTGCCATGCCCTGCCTGCCTGCCTGCCTGCCTTGCCAAGTAGATTCCTTTCCTTTCTCTGTGTTCTAGTATTTGAAACTTCTCATTCATCCTGCCAATCTCTTTCCCGCTGTCAAGGGTCACTTGCTGGGCAATTGACAGCAGTAACTGCAAGCTCTTAAACAGCACAAGCACTTAAGATACATGGTAATCGAGTGATAAGAATGCATGTCCATTCAAAGGTGGAAATGCACAAGAGGCATTCAAAACATTTTTCATTCTTTGCTTCCATTGACTAGGCATCATAAATATCAATGAGATTGTGAGCTAATCATAAGAAATGGTTTCTTGAACAATAAAAGCATTCAAATGTTCCATCTTTCATGGCTGCTAATGTAAAGAAACTTCTGCAGATTGGCTGACGATTCAACAGAAATGTCACTAAAGGCACAGATTAATCAAGAACACTCACAATAGATTTGTTAAGGGAAAGCCACTTTTGATCAGCCTAATTGCATTTATTGAGGCGGTAACAAGGAGGGTTATGCATTTGATGTAGTTGTCAGGGATTCAACAAGGCATAAATGGCAGGCTGGTTAAAACAAAAAGCTCTTGGGATCAGAGGGAAATTAGCAAACTATATTCAACATGGGTTCGGTGGCAGGAAGTAAGGAGCAATGGTTGACCATTGCTTTTGTGACTGGAAGGTTATTTATTATCAATGGGGGTTCTACAGGTACAGTAGTGCAATGGTAGAGCTGCCGCCTTACAGCTCCAGAGTCCCTGGTTCGACCATGACCACGGGTGCTATCTATACAGAGTTTGTATGTTCTCCCTGTGACATGTGTGGGTTTTCTCCATGTTCTCCGGTTTCCTCCCATACTGCAAAAATGTACAGGTTTGTAGGTTAATTGGCTTCAGTAAAAGAATATTGTAAATGTTCTTTTACTGAATGTTTAGAATAGTGCTGGTGTAGTGGGTGATTGCTGGTCGGTGCGGACTTGGTGGGCCGAAGGGCCTGTTTCCACGCTGTACCTCTAAAGTTTAAAGTAAAGTCTAAGGACTCAGTGTTCAATCCATAGTTTTTAGTAATACATATGAATAATTTGAAATTACATGTAGGATGCATGATATTGATCTTTGCCCAAGATACAAACATTGCCCAAGTGGTGGACGGCATAGAGGATCTTTTCCTTTATATGCCATGGAGTGTAGGAATAGGAAGCATATGCTAAAAGTGTGTGCCATGCAAGTTACGCCATTGCTTGAGTGCTACATTAGGATCAGGGTTGAGTTCTGGTCACCACATTACAGGAAAGACATGGGGTTTTTTGGAAGGTGATGGAACATTTCCTTTTTTTTTGTCAAGTTTGGAAAGTGATGAGAAAAAAGATGTTGCCAGGACTGTACAAAAATTGTAGCTATGAAGAAAGATTGGGTTGGCATCATTGTTTTGGTGCAGAGGAAGAGTTAACTAAAGTGTTTAAAATTATATGAGTTCCAAATAAGAGGAAGGAAGGAACTCTTTCCCTTTGTAATGTGCTGAAAACCCAGGGGCATAGATTTAAAATATTTGCTCGATGGATCGTATGGCGGTTAAAAATCTTACTTTCCGCACTGAAAACTGGAATTTGCTGCCAGAAAGGGTGGTGGTGGCTGAAACCCAACACATTTAAAACATATCTGAATGTGAACTTGAAAGGTTATGGGCAGCAGGGGTACAATCCTAGTGTTGGCAGAGTGGAATTAGCTTTTTCCTCTGCTACACAAAGGCCTCCTGTATTCAATAATTCCATAGATAGACACAAAAAGCTGTAGTAAAGGGCCTGGCCCACGAACATGCGACTGCATGCGGCAAGCGCGACCTAACGTGGTCACTTGAGCCATACGGCCTCCCGGGCCGGTCCCACTTCAATCGCCGGAGCCGTATGGAGTTGTGCGGAGCTGGTGCCGACATCGCACGGGGCTCCGAAAAGCTGACACTGTCCAAAAATTCCGAGCGGCAATTGCCTGCCGGCCCGCAGCCGCATTGAGGTCTCGACGCCGTACGCAGCGTCTTGACGGCGTACGCCTAGCGCAAACTTCCCGCGGACTTCGCTCGAACTTCACGTCAACTCGTACGGGATCAATCGACCTCCGCGCGGCCCCCGCTTCCGGTTTAGTCGTGCTCGCCGCATGCAGGCGCATGCTGGTGGAACAGGCCCTGTACTGGGATCACTCGACCTCCGCGCGGCCCCCACTTCCGGTTTGGTCGCGCTTGCTGCATGCAGTCGCATGCTCGTGGGACAGGCCCTTTACTCAGCAGGACAGGCAGCATCTCTGGAGGGAAGGAATGGGTGACGTTTCCGGTAGAGAGACCCTTCCCTTCCCCCCCTTCCCTCCCCCCCTTCCCCCCCCCTGCCTGCGCCCCCCCCTCCCGCCCCCCCCCTCTCCCCCCCACCCCCCCCCCCCCCCTCCCCCCCCCTTCCCCCCCCCTTCCCTCCCCCCCTTCACTCCCCCCCTCACCCCCCCCTCCCCCCCCCCCCCCCTCCCCCCCTTCACCCCCCCCCCTTCACTCCCCCCCCTTATCTCCCCCCCTTATCTCCCCCCCTTATCTCCCCCCTTATCTCCCCCCCCTTATCTCCCCCATCTCTCCCCCCCCCTTCTCTTTCCCACCCCCTTCCGCCAGCCGTATTTTACTTTTCTGTTCATCGCGGGTGTGAATTTCAGACAGCGCTCCCCCACTTTCCCTGGCCCCCGCCTTTGCGATGTGTTTGTGTGTGTGCGGTCGGTCGATCCAGCTCACGGTTTCATTGCTGACGGTCGATCCAGCTCAAGGTTTTTCAGGCGAGTGCCCTCGAGCTTGAAGGTTGAAGACAGCCGCTGAAAGGTCGCGTCAGTGGGACAGGCCCTTAACTGTGTTTACTTTATTAGCAAGGGCTATTAGACAAATCTGTCAAAGTTGACTGACGTGTCATACTTAAGACAAGACTTGATCAATAATGTTACAAAAATATTTTATAGTTAATTTCTCTGTTACATCATGGATAAACCTTCACATTTGAAATTTTGCCATTGGCATCTGGATGATAAGGGATGGATTCTGACAACACAAAACCAACAGATATATATTATCAGCCTAAGATAGACACAATGTGCTGGAGTAACTAAGCGGGACAGGCAGCATCTCTGGAGAAAAGGAATGGGTGACATTTCAGGTCGAGACCCTTCTTCAGATTGATGTCAGGGGAGTGGGAGGTACATAGATAAGGAAGTGTATAGATAAGGCAGTATCAGGTGTGAAAACAGGGCAAAGGGAATGATAATCAAGGAAAAAGTACAATATATTATTGTTAGGTGGGAGAAGGTAATGACAAAGCAAACTGAGATAAAATGTAGTCGGACACAGTATGACTGGTCGGAGAACTGGGAAGGAGGAGGGGGTGAAGAGAGAGGGAAAGCAAGGGTTACTTGAAGTTAGAGAAGTCAATGTTCATACTGCTTGAGTGTAAGCTCATTCAACATCAGTTTCATATATTTGATGGACAGATTCTGAGATAAGAGACGGGCAAATATTTGTTTCATCTTTGATATCTTTAATAAGAAGTGTGAGTCATCCATCTTGCAAAACTAACATTTCAGTGCTGGAGAAGTTGATTGGCAATAATTCTGACTCAACACGTAATTAAATGTTCATTTATACATGACTGCACCAGCCCTAACTTTCCTCCCTGTGTTTAGTGGTAACTAATATGTAAAGACCTCAACTTCACAGTCTTGTGTTGATTTCTTTGGTGAGTTCATTGGTAAGCCCATAGAAGAAAAGAGTGACAAAAACTTCTAATTTAGCACCATGAGTGTGTACTCGTATAGTCATTATACAATTGATTTTGCAGTAACAGCATAGTTAACGTCACCAATATTCTTAACACAAAACCTGGACCAATGTGATGATAATGGGAACTGGTTAGTGGTTGTCCGCCAATTTCCCAATTGGGCCATGCAAGTGCCTCTACCAAGTCAAACAAGTGAGATGGTTATTAAACCCAGACTAATGCAAGCTGAAGACTGGCTCGGAACTCATCCCAGATCATTGCAGGCTGCCCAGCTGTTTGTTTCGTGGTGAGTCATTTATATGGTTTCATCAGATGTTGTATTACATCAGATGTCATTATTTCTGGCTCAGTACTCTATGCCATGAAACCACTTAGAATAGATCTAAGAATATATAGGGCAGTCACGGTGGCGCAGCGGTAAAGTTCCTGACTTGTACCAAATGCAGTGACGGAGACCCGGGTTCGATCCGGATTACGGGTGCTGTCTATAAGGAGTTGGTACGTTCTCCCCGTGACCTGCATGGGTTTTCTCCAAGATCTTCGGGTTTTCTCCCACATTCCCAAGACGTACAGGTTTGTAGGTTAATTGGCTTGGTAAATGTAAAAATTGTCCCTAGTGGGTGTAGGATAGTGTTAATGTGCGGGGATTGCTGGGCGCCGCGGACCCGGTGGGCCGAAGGGTTTCCATGCTGTACCTCTAAACTAAACTAAATCTAAACAAATTTGGCAACCCTTCTTCATGGACTGTACGAACTCCAACATCTGTTGGAGAACTAAAATCCCATGTTAGCTGAGAAAACATTAAAAATACAAATGAGTGAAGCAAGTGCTACTTGTTGTGATCGGAGCCACTAGTTATTGGAAATAAAGTGTTTTCATCAAGACTTATAGTAAACTGCGCTGGGTGGAAGATCTTCCTTCATGAGTTCCCTTTGAGTATGTGCTGAGTGGTAACAGTGTCAGTTTATTATAGTCATATGTACTAAGATACTGTGAAAACGTTGGTTTTGTGTGCTATCCAGGCAGATCATACCATACATGAGTACAGCAGGGAGTGGAAATGAGAAAACAAACTGAGTAGAGAATATAGCGCTGATTTTTAGGTATGTTACAAAACCTACCTGAATCGTCATTGGGAATCTGCCCTCAGCCATGTCCGCGATTTTGGCGCTGTTTGGAGGGGGCGGGTTTAAAACGCGATTTTTACTAGGCTGTACTAATCGCACATGTTCAGCCCTAGTAAATCATTAACGAAAAATCGCTGCAAGACCCGGTCGCAAAAGGTATTATTAGTTTTATAGGCCTCGATAATATAGTTCTAATAGTTTTAAAATTACTGTCTCATTCCGCAACCTCTCGCAGCCCCAGGGTTTTATAAAGCAAACAATTAAAGGTATGTACCTTATTTTTACATTAAATGGGGCATATATATAACCCTGTATATCAAGTTATCTGTAGCGAGTAGTTCATTTTGGGCTTTTTATATCCCGCAGTATTTTTCTCGGCATTTGAGGGCACTAATCCAGCGCGATGTCAACGTTCTAAACCAGCGCGTTCCACATGAACCCACTAGAAAGCCGATTTAAATGGGCATTTATTTACAGCAATTGAACACTAAATTCCTTCCATTTGGCCTATAAATTAATGTAAATTAGATATAAAAATCATGTTATATTGTGAATTATTTGTGAATAATCTTTGGACACTTAGGCTATTTAAAAATGTTAATCTTTCCTTAAGAAATGGGCTTTTGACTATCCAAGATCACAGCTTTTTTGTAATGTCCATTGAAAATCAATAGGGAACAAGATGCTAATTTCCGAGTATGAAAATGGTCATAACTTTTTTAATACTTGAGATATGAAAGTGAATTTGGTGTCAAATTAAACTTATTGTTATGCTTTATCTGATGGGATAAATTGCAGACTTGATTTTTTAAATCTCAAAATGTTGTAACATTGCTACCCATATCCCTTTAAACATTTCCTATCATGTACATGTCCACATATCTTTTAAATGGTGTGATAGTACGTACCTCAACTACCTCTTCTGGCAGGTCGTTCCATACACCCACCACCCTATGTGTGAAAAAGTTGCCCGTCATATTCGTATTCAATCTTTCCCCTCTCAGCTCAAACCTTTGTCCTCTAGTTCTAGATTCCTCTACTCTAGCTAAAATATTCTGTGCATGTACCCTATTTCTTCCCCCCTCATGATTTTAGAAAGATCACCTCTCAGCCTCCTGGCTCCAACAAATAAAGTCCAAACCTGCCCAACCTCTCCTTTTAGCTCTGACCCTTGAGTCCTGGCAACATCCTCATTTTGTTTAGTGTAATTTGAAATTACCAGGAGGAAAGAGAGAGGGGAAAAAACTGTGAATGTTGGGGAAGAAAATATGAGTTGAGCTAGGTTTAGTGTAAATAGTTGGTCAGTGGATGGAACAGACAGGGCGGGCTGAAGGGCCTGTTTACTATGCTGTATTATTCTATGCTGTGTCATCGAGAGTTTCAGGGGGGGTCTGAATGGAGATTAAACACAAAATGTTTTATCTATTCCACAAAAAAGGCAGGTCCATTGGGTTCCATAGTCTCTTGTCCCTTAGAGGACACATAAGTAAATATCCAATTGGAGGAGGGGGGTGAAGGTAACGTGGTTTAGTATGAGAATGATGTCAATGAGAAGGTGGATAAGGGTGAAGAAAGACTAGTTAGGAATAAGTCATTCATATCAGATACTGCAGTGTAGGTGGGGTGGAGCTGAAAAGAATAAAAAGAACAAAAAAAAGGCAGAATAGTATAATTGGCAATTACATCCATCTACAGATATCCCATTAACTCATTGGTAAGTTAATTACTTGTAAAATTACTTATCTAGCGGCATTGATTTTACTGAAAGATTTTTCAGTGAAATCGTCTGGCATTCTATTCGTTTAGTTATCAAAAATATAAGTGTTGAATTGGGGTACAAACAAAATGTTATTGAGATGAAACTGTCTATTTTTAGAGTGTGCAGTGGGATTGCCAGTTAGACATATGGCAATATGCAGTAATGTTAAATATGTATGCTGTGTCTCACACCCAGAGACAGGGAATACTCTTGGTCATTTGACATGGGTAGTAAGCGTGCATTACACACACAGAGCGTAAACAACCAATTTAATGTATCTTATGCCATGATATTGCTACTTTCTGTTACCGCTAAGGACTGCTGAATTTTTATTTGGCTTGAAGTGTTCCTGTTAAACTGGAAAGAGGACAAATAAGGTTTATGAGAATGTTGCCAGAACTCAAGGGCTTGAGCTACAGGGAAAGGTTGAGCAAACTAGGATTTTATTCCTTGGAGCACTGGAGCCTGAGGGATGGTCTTATAGAGTGTATAAAATCATGAAGAGATTAAAGAGGGTGTATGCACAGTCTTTTACCCATGGTAGGGGAATCAAGAACCAGGGGCAATAGGCTTTAGGTGAGAGGGGAAAGATTGAATAGGAACCTGAGGGGCAAGTTTTTTGCTCAGAGGACATAGGTATATGGAGGAGGTAGTTGAGGCAGGTGATGTAACAGCACAGAAGATACTTGGACAGATACATGGAAAGGAAAGGTTTTGGAGGGATATGGGCAAATCGATATGGATATCTCGGCAAATGGGACTAGTATTGAGAGAGCATCTTAGTCAGCATGGATGAGTTGGACCTGAAGTAGTCTATACTGAAGGTAGTGTTTATATCTTTAACACCATTCACTAAATGGGTGATGTGTGGGAATCCAGGAGGTGCAAGGTTGATGATACCAGTGCTAACATATAGGAGCAAATGAGAGATCACCTTGGACAATAGATCAATTTCTTCCTTCACTTCCAGCT
The DNA here is from genome assembly GCF_028641065.1 of Leucoraja erinaceus. Taxonomy (NCBI): domain Eukaryota; kingdom Metazoa; phylum Chordata; class Chondrichthyes; order Rajiformes; family Rajidae; genus Leucoraja; species Leucoraja erinaceus. The sequence goes on from NC_073390.1 coordinate 37,409,938, forward strand.
TTGTGGTTCTGGATTTCTATTGAGGCAGAAAGGTGTAAGGTCAAAGAGATTAGAAACCAGTTGAAGGCATAACAAATACTTTTGCGTTATCTGGGAGTCTGTGCTTATGTACCTCTCCTCAAGTGGAGTTCGGCTGAGAGAAAGACCCTTATTAAAGTGAAATATAAATGTTTTTTTGCGCAAATGCCATTTCCAAAAATGTTCATGAATAATGGAAGGTCTAAGCAGATGTCAGATGGTGAAATTCAAATCTTTGCTTAAATCCAACCAGTTAAAATGCATTTTATTTCTGGAGATTTTAACTGGTTGAATAATCACTAGAAGTAAAGAAAGGAAAAACTGTAGAATCATTGAAGAGCAAGTTGGACAAGTTCCAAAAAAAGGACACAAAGTGCTGGAGTAACTCAGAAAGTCAGGCAGCATTCCTGGATAAGCAACGTTTCAGGCTGGGACGCTTCTTCAGACTGGACAATTTGCAAGTTGTGGGGTTAAGGGAATGGGATAATTTGAGGATGGCATGTTTAAATCAAAGATACCATCACAAATCCCAGTCTGGAACACAATCCCTGAGACGCTCTGAATGAGTCAGACCTGCCAACAGAGATTTGTTTAGAGTTAGACTTTCACAAAGTGATGCCAAAGTGAAATTCACCCAGTCTCCAATTTGAACTATTTGGTTTTGACTGGAAAACATGACTGGCGCAATTACATTGATTGTGCACAAAAATCACTTATCACTTCCAAATCAGCTCCAAACCAACAGATTTTATATGATTCTACTGACTCAAGGGATTAAACAGGTGGTCTACTCACCATTTGCTGCTAGCTCCTTAGAGAACTGCTGGCAAAGTGCCTTTCACACTCCAATTTGTTCCCAGAATCCATGCCTTGATGTTGCCACGTGGTGGTCAGAGAGGAGTGACGCAGTACACAGCAGGAGAGTTGCTGCCTTACAGCTCCAAAGATGCAGGTTCGATCCTGAATGCAGGTGCTGTCTGTACAGAGTTTGTACGTTCTCCCTGTGACTGCACGGACTATCATCGGTGCTCCGCTTTCCTCCCACACTCCAAAGACATGCATGTTTGTAGGTTACTTGGCTTCTGTAATTTATCCCTAATCTGTAGGATAGATGTGCTGTCTATGCACATGGAACTGGGGAAATCGCTGGTCGGTGATAACTTGGTGGGCCGAAGGGCCTGTTGCCATGATGCATCTGTAAAACTAAAGCTAAAGCTAAAGCTAAAACTATAGTGTCTGAAGATCAGATGTTAGTGAATTTGACCCCCTCAATCTGCAGCTGGACCAAGCACAGGGACAGATGTCAAACATGCTTGGGCTGAGGGGTCATATGTACATCACCTTCAGCTCCCAAACTTTATGCCGTCTGCTGCCCTTCCCTATTCTGATAAATGGGGCATTGATCTCAATTGAAAATGATCAGTGGATTTTATGTTTTTATATATTTTACTCAATTTTAATATTTTTTAATTAAATTCAATCGCATAAATATATTTTAGCATGCATGTATTATTTTGTCTCACAAAGCATTAACATATTTATTCATTTTTATTTTGTACATTTTATTACATTTCTTTCAAACTGTTTTCTCTGGCTGCATCAGGGATTTAAAAATGGTGAAAAGATCCTTTGATAATAGCCAAAAGTCAAAAAGGGCCTCAGAACCTTGCGCGACAAAATCCACTGGCAAAGTATAATCACCACACATGGGCAGCCACAACTGCAAAGTCCTTCAGGACAATTTGCTCTGTTGGGCTGCAAAATTCGTGTCTGTGGGAATTGTACAGGAGAAACCACAAAGACAAGGACATTCGAGCACATTAAGGGCCATGGTGCAAGTAGTTGTGCACAGGTCATTACGTAAGCAGAAATGAAGAGACAGAGCTCTATAATTAAATTGCCATCTCCAAACAATGTTAGCAATTGGCTCTGACTTCACATTGGTCAAAATAGTGACCATTGAATCTGCTGCCGAAAAAGGAACTGAGAAATCAAAATAACTCCTGCAGAAATATATAACATTCCAACACTAAGAAATTTCCTGGAATTTGTCATTTGGAAAATGTTATTGTTGCCGAGGCAATGTCAAATTCCAATTCAATACACCAAAGGAAATTCTGACAAAGGTTACTGATTTGCTTATATTGTGTCATTACCTCAGTGTTCCTTTGCATTGATTCCTTTGCGTAAACAATGCACCATCTCCTCATACAGCTCAGATTTTTTTTTGGTTCTGAGCGGACAGTAAATTCATGCCTAATGTTCTGGATGCCCATTTCTATCTGTGCATTGCACAGACTTTCACTCGTGAGTAATTTAGATTAGATTATATTCTGGCAAGAAAGTTGTGCTGTGGAAAAAAAAATCATAAATGGATGATAAATTTGTGTACTATCCAATTATTTTAAAAGTGTTTTATTTAAACCAAAGCAAAATGAGACAGGGTGCTGGTGTAACTCAGCAGGTCAGACAGCATATCTGTAGAACATGGACAGGTGATGTTTGGAGTGAGACCTTACTTCAAGGCCTTTTTCAACAGCAGATTCAATGTCTGAAGAAGGGTCTCGACCCGTTCCATCACCTATCCATGTTCTCCAGAAATGCTACCTTACCTGCTGAGTTATTCCAAAACTTTGTGTCCTTTTGCATATTACCCAGCATCTGCAGTTTCTTGTTTCTGTATTTTTTTTAATTACACTTGTAGGGCCTAGTGGTGGAAGCAGAGACGGGTGGCCTTTAAGTGTTTTTTACATGGTTACATGGATATGCAGAAAATTGAGGGTTACGGACTTGTTCTTGTGCTTTACTGTACTATGTTCTAAATAAGGTCATGTCAGTCCAAGGGGAACCTGGAACAAAATAATTACTTCCTCTTTAGGAACATCCGATATGAGGATTAACACCTAGTTAAATTAAGTTGATGAAAGAATGTTTCATTTTTGATTTTCATTTGAGATTTTAAGTGCTTTCATGAATATGAATGTAACTGTTCACTGAGAGAATGAGATTTGAAATGTTTATTGAATATTTGGCTATAGTTATTTAGGGCAGCCAAAAGCAATATGCTGTAATACTTCCATTCTATTTCAATCAATTTAGTCACAGTAAGATGTATAAAGCAGGGGCATAGCCTATTCATTCAAGAATGTCCATCAGAGGTGGCTTCTACCATGTATGTGGAGCAAACAGGCCCTCTGTCAGATATTGTTTGTGCTGAACATGATGCTGAGCTAAACTAATGTCATTAACCTACACATGATCCATATCCCTCAATGCTCTGCATATCCATGTACCCATCTAAAGCCTCTCAAATGCCACTATCATATTTGCCCCCACAACCAACCCTAGCAATGCGTTTCCAGGCACCCACCCCCCTCTGTCTGGAGGGGAAATAAAACATGCCTGCATATCTCCTTTAAACTTGGCTCCTCACAATTTAAACCTATGCCCTCCAGTCTTTGACATTTCCATCTTGGGGGGGGGGGGGGGGGGTGAGGGGGTGGGGGGGAATGTTCTGAACGTCTATGCTTCTCATAGATAGACACAAAATACTGGAGTAACTCAGCGGGACAGGCAGCATCTCTGGAGAGAAGGAATGGGTGATGTTTCAGGTCGAGATCCTTCTTCAGACTGAAGAAAAGTTTTGTTTTGTGCCTATATTTGATTTAAACCAGCATCTGCAGTTCCTTCCTGAACACCATGCCCAATAATTTGATATACTTTTATCAGGTCTCCCCTGAGCCTCTACCATTCCAGAGAAAATAATCCAAGTCCGTCCAACCTCTCCTGATAGCTAGTACAACCTAATCCAGGCAGCATTTTGGGAAATTGCTCTTTTGAAATATTCGTGACTGGCAATTTTATCTCCATTGTGATCAGAGCGTTCAAGGCAGATTGGTTCAGACTCGGAAGTTGTTCCTTGGGCCTGATTGACATATTTTGCAAATGCTGCTGCTGTTTAATTTAGTTTAGTTTAGTTTAGAGGAGGAAACATGCCCTTCGACCCACTGGGTCCACATTGACCGTATTCTAGTTCTATCCTACACACTAGGGACAATTTGCAGAAGCCAATTAGCCTACAAACCTGCACATCTTTGGAGTATGGAAGAAAGCAGAGCACCCAGAGAAAACCCATGCAATCACAGGAAAAACATACATATAGATGGCACCCATAGTCAAGATCAAACCCAGGTCTCTCGTGCTGTAAGGCAGCAACGCTACCGATGTGCCATTGTGCCACCTTGCTGTGGAGGATGAGGGAAACTGTTGTGAGTTGCAGAGCTGTTTCCCGAGCTCCTCCACGCGCTTTACCCATTGATTGCAGTCACAATGTTGGGTGAGGGCCTTGAACAGGTGTGGGGCCCTAATTTACTTAAAGAACACAACATCAGGACAACAAAACAAAGGCCTTGTGAATGTAAGAGTAAGACAGTTTAGCTTAGAGATACAGCATGGCACTTTAGTTCGGAGATACAGCCACTTCAGCCCATTGCATCCATGCCGACCCACACTAGTTCTATGATATCCCACTATCACATCCATTTCCTATCACATCCACTTCCTACACAATTTACAGCGACCAATTAACTTAAAAACCCGCACTCTTTGGGATGTGGGAGAAAACCTGAGCACCTGGAGGAAACCCATACAGTCACAAAGAGAACACGCAAAATCCACTCAATGTTGCATAGATTGGATATTGGTCATTTCACTGATACCTTGGTACAGTTCACACTTAGTTCAGATAAATGAGTCTGTGGGAGAAAATGCCTGGTTTCTACTGTTTTACCTTGCTGCACTGCCCCTTTAAAGAAATCTGAGTCCTATTCTATACATGCCATTTCTCAATTCGCATCTGGGTTAATTTTAAGTAAAGCATGATGCTTATGAGGACTGAAATAGACCAGTAATTTCACTGCATGATCCTCATCAGCCAGAGACTGCACGGCTCCAGTTAGGAAACTGAGCTCCTGACACTAGAAACCGTATAAATCCCACTATGGAAATGAGTCAGATGGTGCCAGCAAACTCCCAGGTGAGTCTGTGTCGAGCTGTAGAGCCAAAATTCAGGACAATACCACAGAAGAAAAATACGGCAGATTCTGAAAATCTAAAATAAAATCATTAAGAACTTTAAATATCCAGTTGGGGTAGAAAAAAAGTTGTATGTTTTGGATGAGTGACCTTTTTTCAGAAGAGCTTGATGCATTTCACACTTCACTCTTACTTGTTGAGTGACTGCTGCACTTGTTGCTTTAGTTAGTTACTGATATATTTGGGCCCTACAGTTAACGAAGAGGGGAAATATGTCCAAGTCAACCCACTCCCGATCAACACACGGTGGGTTTTCTTGGAAGGTAGATGAGTATATGGGTGAGTTGCACGCACAGTGGCATTGCAGTAGAGTTGCCGTCTTACAGCTTACCCGGGGACCCGGGTTTGATCCTGACTACGAGTGCTGTCCGTATGGAGTTTGTACATTTCCCCTGTGACCGTGTGGGTTTTTTCCTGGTGCTTCGGTTTCCTCCCACATTCCACAGACGTACAGGTGTGTAGGTTCATTGACTTTGCTGAAATTTTAAATTGTTCCTTGTATGCGGGATGGTGTATGGGGTGATCGCGGGTCGGCACAGAGTCAATGTGCCAAGGGGTCTGTTTCCATGCTGTATCTCTATAAAGTCTAAAGTCTCAAAGAATGAGTTAGGGAAATATTATATAATATATAATAATTTTATTATAATAATTTTATAATAAAATTATGAGAGGCATAGATAGGGTAGACAGCCAGAACCTTTTTTCCAAGGGTGTAAATGTCCAACACTAGAGGAGTTATAGCTATAAAGTGAGAGGGGGGAAGTCCTCTTTACAGAGAGAGTGGGGGCCTGGTACGCATTGCCAGGGGTGGAGGCAGATACGATAGTGGCGTTTAAGAATCTTTTAGATAGGCACGTGAAAGTGCTGGAAATACAGGATCATGTATGGGCAGATGAGATCAGTTTAACTTGTCATCATGTTTGGCGTAAACACTATGGGCCAAAGGGCCCATTCCTGTGCTGTAGGGTTCTATGTTCACAATAGCATTAGATCACTTCAAACCTTCCTTATCCAGAAAGCCCATCACAAAGTCTTGCCCGTCTGTTAGCAGTACACAGGATTAATGGTTCTGGTGCATTACAGGAAGAGTATTCTGAAGCAGCACTTTATTAGGTTGCCTTGACAACATTGTGGATCACAATAATATAAACATGGCCAGAGTAGAAATGATGCAGTAAGACACAGTGAACTTTATATGAACATCCTGCTTTACCTAAAGGGAGCACTAGAACTGTTTCATGGAGCATTCACAGGCCCCTGACGACACCAACAAGCAGCAGAAGACAACATTTGAAGCTTCATTCCTCAGCATACCCCAGGTTTGTAGCTTTTAGTTAGATACATGAGCGTAAGGCAGCCGCCACTCTTGCAGTTTGTTCTTCTCATTATACGGGAGCATTGCACTCTGTGAGAACACGATGATAACTGGGTTTGAAAAGACAGGAGCAGGAACCAAGCATCCTGCTCTTACGTATTATTCTTAAAATGAGAATGATGTGATAGACAAATGATGAATGTTGCGTTGTGAAAGAAGAAAAACAACCATAGATGCACGTTGCCCCCAGCTTTGGTTCAGTGGGCAAGGTATTCATGAATCATTCGAATATCTGTTCAATTCCAACCACCGAGTTAAATAAATAATTCAAGCTGATATTTCAACAGTGTTGGGTTGAGGGAGTGCCGCAGTATCGTAGGAGCTGTTGTTTAAATTAAATGTTAAACCTCGTTTGGCCTTTGTATTAGATGCCAATGCACAGATTGTTCTTGGGTTCAGAAGCAGGATAAATTCTGCCAAGCGTCCTGCTCTTAATTAGCAGCAGCAAACGTTGCCAGATAGTTTAAGTGGTTCAAAATGTACCTTTTATGTTAAGGATCCAATCTGCATGTGTTACTGGGCTCCTGCCTGTTTCAGATGGCTAGCTCAGCTGCTTACAGTAAGTGACTTTTAAAGTGGCAACAGGGGTGAAAGAAGAGGTGGAAGAGAAGTTGTTTTAAATGAACAACAACCCTGTTAAAATCACACCATAATCATTTCATTATGAAAACATGTAACTCACAAGTAAAAGGAACAGTGAAATATGATATATGTCATTTTATGAGCCAGCTGGAAAGGTTGATAAGAGTTGGTTAAATAGACGACATTTTGTTGGAATTGTGTGAGGACGATTAGGAAGAAGTTCCTATCGCGCATTAATGGATCAAATGGGGCCACATAGCCTGTTTCAATGCTGGAATACTCCCTATATTCCCTGTGCAGTTTTAGGGCCTTGTATTCAAGTGAATAGTGAATCTCTGTGTTTCCCATCAGTTTGGATGTGAAACTCAGGTCCATTTGTAGTAGTTTCCCAGGGCCACGGCAAGTCTTCCATCAAAGTTGCCTGCTTGTCACAGTGGAGTGATTTTCTGTGCTTCTGTGCAGTAGTTAATTATTTTTTGTAGCCATATACATATTTGTAGTATATATAATTAATTGAAATACCACCTGCTGATCAATCAACTTTAATGAGATGTTTGCAATTTCCTTTGGACAGCTATGCCTGACCTGATTATGCAACAGCCCTTCGTAACATTTGTAGGGAATTTACAGACTTTATAACAAGATATTTACCAGACTAATGCAATATTTACTTCTGCACTTGGGATTAAATGCCAACTTCAGGCAGCTGGAAGCCAGGCACACAGTTAGTCTTGACTTCACCTGCTTAAGGACTTAAATGCACTTCAGCAGCAACTAGATATCTGTTGTCAATTATCTCAATCAACTGAGCAAAGGCAAAAATGTTGAGTACATTTTCCCAGTGCACTCTTAACAGCAACAGTTTGGAGGGATAGTGGAGTTATCGGCATGAGTAATGACCATCTGCACCCCCTCGTTGGAGTAGTGTAGGAATCACAGCAACCAATTTGTGCACGGCAGCTTTCCATAAATATCAGTAGAATAAGTGACTAATCCTCAACTTTGGGGATGTTTAATGAGAAATAATTATTGAGTAACACTGGGGGGAAGCAGTCAATGGTGCTGTCTTACAGCTCCAGGGACTCGTATTAGATGCTAATCATGAGAGTTGCCAGTGTAGAGCTCACTCCATGACCACATGGATTTCTGTTGGGGCTCTGGTCTCCAACCACATCCCAAAGATGTCCTGGTGGGTTAATTGTCCACAGGAAAATGGCCTCTCCACTAGGTAAATGGCAAAGGAAGCAAAATAAATTGATGGAAACACGAGAAAGAATAAGTTGCAAAGTACAGGAAGATCAGGAGATGGGGATATGGCTCTGCTGGAACTGGCACAAACTAACATTGGAACTTAGTCTAAATCTCTTTCCCTAAATGTGATTGGGTCAATTGTGTATAAGTCACACAACTTGCAAATTGTGCTCTGGGATCTTTCCATTGTTCTGTCTATGGACATGGAATGATGAACTTGCACTATGTGGTTTAAAAACTGTAATATACCGTGATACCAATTGCACAAATTCTTTATTTAATCTCTATGCACTAATTCAGACACGCCTCGTCAAGATGCTTAAATGCTGCTTTCCTGCATAAAAATGGAGAAGATGGTACTGTTCTGCAACTACTAATTTTAAGGCACTGATTTTTTTCTTAGGTAAGTGCTGCCCTAAGAATTTCTCAAGGGCCTGTCCCACTTAGGCGGTTTTTCAGCGGACTGCTGACGTGTGTCAAGTTCGCGGCACTCACCTGAAAAACCGGGAACTGGAACGCGATTGTCAGAGTGGAGCACACACACAAAAACACATCGCAAAGGCGGGCCCAGGGAAAGCAGGGGAAGCACTGTCTGAAATTCACACGGTGCAAGGCCAAGGTGATACAGATACACAACGCGATGAACAGGAAGGTTAAGACGGCAAGCACAGTGAGTCCTTTAAAAGGGGGGAGAAGGAGTGGAGACACTTTTAAGAAGCCAGACAACTTTTAATAAGCCAGAGATACACAGCTGTGAAGTTTGGCGGGCATTTAACATTACAGGTCAGTTCTCCTTGGTTCTGAAAACTTGTGCTTATGTTTTTTTTCCCCCAATGAGCCAATGAAAATGCCCGGTCAGCAATGGCGATTATCTAAAACTACCTACAACTAGCTCGACTACCTATCACCTACGACTACAAAAGTCTGAATTTTCTCCATGGCGACCACTTTTTGTCCGCAGAAATTTTTTCAACATGTTGAAAAATTTGTGGCGACCATACTGAGGCCGCGACTAATTCACAGAATGCGGGGACTCCTCGCAACCATGATGGAGACTCACCAGAGACCCCCAGCGAACATGTGGCGACCATGTGGCGAGCGCATAGTCTCCTGCACTCGCCCAAAAAGTCGCCTAAGTGGGACGGGCACTTCGGTGTTTGCTCCAACCCCTATCCTTCACTGCTGGTCTTGTCGAGGCTCTCTCTTCATTTCTCCACATTCCTCAATACCAATCCCTGATCCAAGCACCACTCTGCCCCCTTCTAGCATCTGATCATATCTCTAGCCTGCAATGGTACAGTCCGGCTCCAAGTCAAACCTTCCCTTCCTCCAATATTTTTCCACTCCAATGCCCACTCAACCACACTTCTCCATCTCACAACTAGTTGCTTTTCTCTGCTATCTCTGCCAAGGTTGGCCTTTTAGCACATTTACCATAAGGTGGCATGGCAGGTGCAGCTTCTGCCACCACAATCCCAGAGGCCTGAGTTCACCTCTGACCTCTGGTTGCGTCTGTGTGCAGTTCGCCCTGTTACTATGAAGGTTTCCTCTATGTGTTCCATTTTCCTCCTACATCTCAAAGATAAGCTGAGTGACAGGTCCATTGACTACAATAAATTATCCCTGGTTTTGGCGGGTCATGGGAAAATGTGAGAGAAAATAATGTGGGGAAGAGTCGGGAACGAGATTCTACTGAGAACTAGCATAGACTTTATGGATCAAATGGCTTCTTACTTTGTCGTTGGATTACCTGTCTCCAAGTAGAAAACAGTAACTCCTGGCTCGGAGGCTTTACGCAACACTGTACCCAGAGTAACATTGTTTTAACAGGCCATTTGAAGCTAACATTTTCCGGAACTAATGAGAGCAAAGGCATGCAAACCACAATTACATGTAATTTTCTCCCTGGTTGCTGGCCACGTGCCTGAGATGCTGCCAGATAACCAAAGAATTCTGCTACAAACTCAAGAACTAGAAGATGAAAGAGCAAAGATCAAAGACCATTTCACACTCTGGTTCAGTGAAAATTGATAGGAGAAATTAATACAGAGGGGAAACACGGGACCATCTGTGGTTTCCAACTACTTCCTTCCCTAAATGCCACCTTTGTTCCTAATAAGTCATAAACCACAAATTGAGGTAAAGATGCAACAACAAACCGATTGATCCAGAAAGAACTTGTCTACGACGGATGACAATGTCTGCAGTAGAGTATAAACAACTATTGGTGGGAGTTTTACTGCCAACAAATGTTGCATTGCATGGTTGTATTCGAAGCTGATAACTAGGAATCAGCTCAAAACAAGAAAAAACACCACATCTGCTTATCGATATAGACACAAAAAGCTTGAGTAACACAGCGGGACAGGCAGCATCTCTGGAGCGAAGGAATGGGTGACGTTTCGGGTCGAGACCCTTCTTCAATATATCTCTATCGTCTCATTGAGGCAATTATCACAGTTCACCAATAATGGTTTCCTATTTTCTCTCAATCTGTTTGCTGCACTGCCTGGGAGATTTATTCTTAATTTTCAAGATATTTTTTGACGGTTGCCACCTCAGGTTTTTGCTTTAAAATGATGGTGACTGAAGAGGTGAACCCTCAAAGGAATTTCACGTGTTCATAAATTTACATTGTTTTACAAAGCACTTTTTGGTACTGGTTAACATGTGTGTCAGAGTGGCGCACATCAGTAGGTGTGCAGCACATTTAGTTCTCATGCCAAATTTTCTTGTCAGTCTTATGCATAAAGTTTCTTGTACGGCGCAATTTGTTTTGTCAGTCCGCAGTCTGAAGAAGTGTCTCTACCAGGAACATCACCCATTCCTTCTATCCAGAAATGCAGCCTGGCCCGCTGAGTTACTCCAGCATTTTGTGTCTATCTTCGGTTTAAACCAGCAGTTCCTTCCTCCACACTTACTTCTCATGCACTCTACCTTCCAGATAACCTCCTAGGATTGATATTCCAATTTACTGACATTGGTGATGAGCCAAATACTGCCAAAATACCTTCTCTACTGCATCGGTAGAGGTCTGAGAGAATTCTCAAGGAATCTTCTTGGACACTAAGAAAGTGTTTAAACATGCTAAAACTAAACTAAACAAAGCAAATGTGCGAATATGCTTTCTTTTGCAAGGCATGGATCAAGGAATAAATAGAGAAAAGCTGTTCCCGTTGGCAGAGAGGTCAAAAACTAGGGGACGTGGAATGAAGGTGAATTGTGAAAGATCAAAAATGTAACATAAGGAAATATTATTTATAAAGCAAGTGGTTAGAGTGTGGAATGCAGAACCAGGGGTGGTAGAGGAGACAGAATCAAATGCAGCCTTCAAAAGGAAGCTGGATACATATTTGAAATGTAAATAATTTGCAAGACTATGGGGAGAGGGCCAGCAGAGTGTCAAATTGGATTACACTTACATGGGGCCAGGATGTACTTCCTGGTGCAATCATTCTGTGAGTCTACTGAATATGAGGAAATTGAGGGATATGGAGACAGTTCAAAGGATGCCGGCAGGCCTACACCTGCTTCTGTTTTGTTCAGTACTTGTGTACTTAACAATCAAGTCAGCATAATGGCGCAATGTTAGAGTTGCTGCCTTATGGGCCTGTTCCACTTAGGTGACTTTTTAAGCAATTGCAGGAAACTATGCAGTCGCCACATGTTCGCGGGTGGTTGCCGGGGAGTCGCCTTCATGGTCGCGCGGAGTTCCTGCATTCTGGGAACTAGTCGCGGCCTCATTATGGTCGACGTGAATTTTTCAACATGTTGAAAAATTAGCGGTGACTAGAATGAAGCCGCCATGGAGAGTGGCGAGAATTCTCGAGCCGTAGGTGGGTCGCCAGGAGGTCCTAATGGGTCGCCAGGAGGTCGAAGGTTCTCGGAGGTTCTCGTAGGTTGTAGCGGTGCTGACAGGTGAATTTCATTGGCTCATTGGGAAAAAAAAGGTAAGCAGTAGTTTTCAGAACCAAGGATAACTGACTGGTAATGTTAATGTCCGCCAAGCTTCACAGCCGTGTATCTCTGGCTTCTTAAAAGTGGTCTCACTCCTTCTACCTCCTTCTCCTCCCTTCGCCCCCCTCTCCCCCCCCTCCCTCTTTCCCCCTCTTTTAAAGGACTTACTGTACACTGTGCTTTAGCCATCTTTTTACAGCGCCAACCTTCCTGTTCATTGCGGTGTGCGTGTCTGTTTCACCTTGGCTTTGCACCGTGTGAATTTTTTAGACAGCGCTCCCCCTGCTTGTCCTGTCCCCCACCTGCACACCGGGCTGGTGAAGGAAGCGATGTGCTTGTGTGTGTGCGTTCCATTCTGACAGTCGCCGTTCCAGTTACCGTTTTTGCAGGTGACTGCCAGCAACTTGACAGTTACCGGCAGTCTGCTGAAAAATTGCCTAAGTGGGACAGGCCCATTACAGGGACAGAAACCCAGGTTCAATTCTGACTACGGATGCTGCATGTACAGAGTTTGTATGTTCTCCCTGTGACCACTTGTGTTTTCTCCATGTGCGCCGGGATTCCTCCCGCACTCCAAACATGTACAGGTTTGTAGCGTAAAATTATAGGCTTTGGTAAAATTGTAAATTGTCCTTAGTGTGCAGGATAGTGGTGGGTGATCGGTGGTAGATAGGGTGATTGCTGGTCGGCCCGGAGTCGCTGGTGCCTGTTCTTGTCGCTCCCTAAAACCTAAAAGTCTGAAGTCAAACTTCTGCTTTGGTTCGAGACTTCTGCTTTGGTTTGGTTTTATTTTGTTGAAGTTTACTAGGAAGTCTTGATTCTTGATGCCTCAGCAAATATGAGGAAGGGAAAATGAGCTAAACCAGCATCCTATAGACCACACTGAGCGGCCTTTAAATTAATTTAGTCGGCTGTCTATTTATTAAACTGGGCAGTCACAAAGAGGATAGGTCAAGGCTGAAAACAACATAAATCATAAAAAAATATTAAAGAGACAATAATGAATGCAAAGAGAATGTAAAAGATAATCAAATTAGTTCTAATTTGTGACGTCTTGTTATGAAGACCAAGCTCTTTGATGTGCTAATTTTGATCTTTACCACTGCATTCAAAAGGAAATTAATCCTGTTTTAGCTTGAGGAGTCCCACTTCCAGTTTCCATTATTCGATAACTACTTTGATCCCTCCAACCTCATTCACTCCCTAACCACTGGAACCCTGAGAAGATTTCATCTCATAAAATTCCTCCAGAATGATGCTGCTCACTTCTGAGCTGGATCTCAGACTTGTTGTTGACCCTCTCCTACTGCCATTCTGATTATTCACGGAATGTTTTTCCCAGCTTTTCATCATTAAGCCCCAGTGGATAAATAGAACCATTTCTGATAGTAGTTTTCAATTAACAGAGAGTCTATTGGCTGCCAAATGTAAAGCATTACTTGCGATCAAGGCTAATATGGATTAAAACCATTGAAACTCTAAACCAAATATAACTTTTCTCATCATAATCTAACTCAACACTTTTCTATCCTTTAGAAAGTTCTAAGACTTTATCTTGTCATGACTGGATCACAATAATCTGTCAAGTATATGTTGGCTCTGTTAAAAAAATGTATAAATTAGATTATTCAGAAAATAATGCAAATAGTCATGGGAAAAGTGATTATCTTTCACTTTTGGAGAGATGGTATCCAATGATGAATGGCCTGGTTATGTGGTGTACCGAAAGGCTTAATCTAATGAATATTGACTTAAAATTCTAATCACAAATAATACAAATAAATCATTTCATATGACAGAAATTGGAAGTCCCTTGTCAAACAAGTCACCATCCTCTGCAGTTTGCATACTGCAGAACGAGGTTCAACAATTGCCACTCCAAAAGTGAGAATTGGCGATTTTAATATGCATACTTAATTGTAATGTCAACCTCAAATAATTATTTTTCTTTAAGGTCCATGTTCCAATCAATCTACAGACCTTGTACAAATCTGAACTGGTGGCTGAGCTGGGGCTGAAGGAGGCAAAGCCAGTGCATATACCTCCTCCCCAGATTTTGTTTAATGTGGGCTATCGCTCCACGCCAAAATTAAAAGAACATCATGAACACCCCTTCCTAGCTTTTGAAGTGGTTTCACATCTGCCACTCACCTGTACATTTTTAACACATAAAGTAAATATAAGCAACATATATTTATTGGAAGCTTACATAACCACAAATAATACGTAATCTGGAATACACACACTTGTACACCCATACTCTCCCTCCAATAATTGGTTGTTATTCTCAAATTAGCCAAATGCTTAATCTTTCTCAATACTAATTCTAAAACAGAGTTTGGTCTTAACTAACTGCTCTACTCCATCAGCTAACCTAAGATGAAAACAATCTTACTGAAACAAATTGGCACATTTAAACAGTGATTGTAATGAGAGAAGGTAAAAGCACCAGCAAAACATGTTCTATTTTTCTTAAAGGTGGTATATTTTTTAAAATTTTTTATTTGAAGTTGTCGACTGAATGCACTGCCAGCCCCGAGCCAAACACCTTCAAGACTTAATGCAATTTATGGAAGTGTTTTACCTCAATAGTAGTTGAGGTTAATTGTGGACATTTGCACTCGTAGTCTATAACTTTGAACAGCAGCAATATTGTTTTGACAAGCTATGAATCACTTATAGCCAATAGATTTTATAAATCTATAAAGTTGGATCTTTTTGGATGTTGGTATTATCTATAATCCAGCTCTTTTTACAGACTGTGCAGCAAACTGGGAGATGTTGGTTTTAATAAGCAGGATGCTTGCTTTACTGGTACCAGCTGTAACAAGTGATCCCTTACAGCTGCTTGTGCAGAGTAAAACACCACCAGCTTCACTCCCACCTGCACAACCACTCAAGTCATAAGTCTTTCAAGACAAAGGGAAACACAAGGTCAATACAGGCAACAAACCATCAATCTTTTTATAGCCAATGTCAACTATTTTAAAAATACCCACTAATCCCATAAAAGTTAATATAACTTAGTACCACATAAGAAATGAAATGACGTTCTCTATGCAACATTTAAACTTTCTCGGTTTGCTTTAGATGATTATTGACATTGTATGGATGGATGTTGGAATTTTCTGTTAGTGAACTCAAAGTAGTCGGTTCAGTGTTTTAGCCGGAACCAAATATTAGAAAGTTGCTTTCAAATCACTAAAAGTTAAGGCAAAAAAAAATCCAGCAACAACATATCCGTCCTGTACGTGGTATTAATTGTTTGACAATGTTCTTAAATAATTAACGTCCATTGAAAGCAAGCTATACATTATGATTTTTCTTTTCTGAGTAGTTATTGCAGATCGTACGGTAAGATTTGTACCTATTATGTGGGCTTATGTAGGATGTACAGAGCAGAAACAACTAATTTTGTCCAACTAATTTCTACCAACGATTATACTCCACATGAACATCCACCATTAAAGTTGTGGACATTCCCATGTCGCTATTATTGCTTAACTAACCTCCAGTCATACTACTGTTTGCTTCAACTCCTCCCTATGATAACGAGTTCCATATTTTCACAACAGTTTGGGCAGTTTATTTAATCCCTGGTGGATTTCTTGCCAACTTCCTTATAATTATAGCCTCTGGCGATCTTCTTCCCCAGCGGTGGAAACGTTCCCTCAGTAAGCATTCTATCAAAACCCTTCATAATTTTAAAGACCCCCATTTGGTCACTTGTTCGCCACCTTATCTCAAGAGAAAGACCAGTCAGTTAATGCTTTCCTGTATTATACTTCTGCTTCAAGGCGTCACCCTTGCAACCTCTCCAGTACTTCAATCTCCTTTTTATAATGTCATCCAAAACGGTATGCCATGTTCTAAGTGTCGATCGTTGATGTTCAACACAGGTCTAATATAACTTCCCAACTTTTTATTTCTAGAAATAAAGCTAAGTGTTTTCTTCATAACCTTGCTAACTGCTGGCACAATTTGTAGTGTTTAGTGTTTTTGTACACCAAGATCCTTCTGTTCCTCTACCCTATCTACATAGGACAAAGGACATTTATTGTCACATACACCTGTTAGTGCAGTGAAATTTGCAGCACACAAATAAGATAAACACATCACTATAGAATTTAACATAAAACATCCCCCAGAGCGGAATCAACGTTTCCCACTGTGAGGGAAGGCAACAAAGTTCAGTCATCTTCCTCTTGTTCTATTGAGGCCTTTGCAGTCGCCACAACGGCGGCCTGATGTTTCAGGCCTTCTTGACAGACTAAAAATAACAAAAAGGATGAAAGGACAGACAGCTGCTGGCGAGGCTGACACACACAACCATCTAGACTCGTACTTTCCAAATGATTAATTACTTTCTTGTTTTTTCTACAAGAATATACTGCTCACATTTTTCTATTGAAGTTCATTTTACCAATTTATTCTTCATTCTACATTTATTAACATCCTTCTGAAACATGTTGTGGTCCTCCTCATTAATGGTTATCCCCTCAATACACCACATTAGCTAAAATTAAGAAATAAGATCAAGATGAGTGACTATTATCACCAGCCACTCAACACCCACCATCCCAAAACCCCCAATCTTCTAATGCACTCCCAATTGGAGAATACCTGCAAATGTAGAGGCAACCTCCAGGACCGGACAATGTTTCCGCCTCTATCCTCAAGCTCTGTGCCAAACAACTGGCACAAGCCTACACAGACATTTTCAATCGATCCCTGCAAACCTGCACTGTCCCTTCCTGCTATAAAGTCTACTGGCCTGTCACACTGACCTCCGTAATCATGAAGACCTTTGAAAGACTGGCCCACCTGAAAAATATCACAAAACCCCTGCTGGACCCCCTGCAGTTTGCATACCGGTCAAATAGATCAGTGGATGACACAGTCAACCTAGGCCTGCACTTCATCCTCCAGCATCTAGACCACCAGGGTATGCAAGGATTTTGTTTGTGGATTTTAGCTCTACATTCAACACCATTATGCCAGAGCTACTACACTCCAAACTCTGCCAGTTGACTGCGCCTGAACCTCTCTGTTAGTGGATCATCAACTTCCTGTCAGACAGGAAGCAGCATGTAAGGCTGGGAAAGCTCATCTTGGACCCGCAGACCCTCAGCATAGGAACACCGCAAGGCTGCGTACACTCCCCTCTCCTTGACTCTCTACACCAATG
Organism: Leucoraja erinaceus; assembly: GCF_028641065.1. NCBI lineage: Eukaryota > Metazoa > Chordata > Chondrichthyes > Rajiformes > Rajidae > Leucoraja > Leucoraja erinaceus. Next base: position 37,427,403 of record NC_073390.1, read on the forward strand.
ACTGCACCTCCACAGACTCCTCTGTCAAGCTTCTCAAGTTAGTGGACGACACAACCCTGATTGGACTGATCGAGGATGGGGAGGAATCTGCCTCCAGACAGGAAGTGTCACAGCTGGAGTCCTGGTGCCATTGCATCGACCTGGAGCTCAATGCTCTTAAGACGGTGGAATTGATTGTAGGCTTTAGGAGAGCTCCCCCTCCCCTCACCCCACTCACCATCAACAACACCACAGTGACATCTGTGGAGTAATTTAAGCTCCTTGGAACCATCATCTCCAGGGACCTTAAATGGGGGACAACCATCGACTCCACAGTCAAAAAGGCCCAACAGAGGATATACTTCCTGTGGCAGCTGAGAAAACACAATCTGCCAGAGGCAATAATGGTCCAGTTTTATACTGCCATCGTAGAGTCTGTCCTCACCTTTTTCATCATGGTCAGGTTTGGCTCAGCCACCAAGCACGTCATCCGGAGGCTGCAGCACATCATTCGATCAGCCGAGAAGGTTGTTGGCTGCAACCTTCCCCCCCCCCCCCCAAAGATGAACTGTACACCGCAAGGGCCAGGAAGAGAACAGGTAAGATCATCTCTGACCCCTCTCACTCAGGCCACAAACACTTTGAAGCCCTTCCCTCTGGAAGGCGACTCCGGACTGTCAAATCTGTCACAGCCAGACATAAAACAGCTTTCTCCCACGAGCAGTAGCTCTACTCAACAGGCAAAAGTCTGTAGCCTCCTTGTGCTCTGGTATTTTATTTCATTCTTCTTCACATGTTTAAATTATAATGTTTTATTTGTAATTGTCTATTGTATATCATTTGCAAAGCACCAAGGCAAATTCCTTGTATGTATACATATTTGGCTAATAAAATGTATTCAATTCATTTCAATTCAATATCTCTTTGATTCCAGTCAAATTCAAAAATGTGAATTCTGACCAGTGGCAGTGCAACTAGTACTAATCCTTGTGGAACACCTATCTCCATCCGCCTTCTTCATCTTTTTCAACCCAGTCTTTGATTTCACTCCTGCATCCAGCTATCAATCCATTTTTGGCACAAGTCCTGGCTTTGCACTCCCTAACATTCCTTGGTCTAAGTTGGATACTTCATGGGAGACCCTCTGAAAATCTGCACACATTGCATTTAATGCAACCTCCTCAAAACAAAAATCAGTAAGTTTGGTCAAGCAAGAAATGTCTTTGCAAATCTTTGCTGATAATTGATTATACTCTTCATCTCTGGATGTTTTTTTCTCAATATCTAATTTTGTAGGGATATTATTATTTTTACTTGTCACCAATGTTAAGCTGATTGGTCACTAATTCACAGGATATGACCCATCCTCTTTCTGAAACATAGGAATTATATTACCTATCCACCATTCCTCTGACTCAATAGACTACTATAGTATTAAAGCAAAGCATCTGTTCTGCGCACGTCTCAACGCATGTTTCAAATGCATGGATGCAATTTATTTCAACCAAACAGTTCCATCCTTGTTTAGCAAACTTGGTGACATGTTCTCTTTTTTGTACTTTAAATGTACCCATTTAAGTATCTCATTGCGCAAAGTCATGCTCTCATAGACCATCTCTCTGCTAATGGTTTAATATCTCTATCATCTCGCTATCATTTACCTGTTGCACACCCTGTCTGTCCCTGATAAGTCCAATTCTTTTATTTTCAACTAATATTTTAGTTTGTTGCATAGTAAATTACTAGTTCTTCTCTCTAATTTTATCCACAGCTTTCCCAATAACTTCATATTTTCTCTTCATATGTACTCCCTCGCAGTGGCGGACTGGCCAGGGTGTCAGCTTGCCCGATGGCAAGTGGGCCCCTGATGAAGTGGGCCCCCTTTGTCTCCTGGCAACCAATATTTTTAGACCCAGTCCGCTACTGCTCCCTCGCAAACTGTCAGTCCCTTTTCTTATTTTCAATTGTTCCCTTTATTCATCCATAGAATCTCATGATTGTTTGGTTCTTTCCACTTATATTGATATATCTTTTCTTCGCTCTGTTGAAAATCATCTAAAATGCTTCTCATTATTGTCCTACATTGTTGTTTTACATTATTACCTATTTTATCTTCCTAAATTCTGTTGCCAGATCCGCAAAATTAGCTTTTCTGCAGTCTATTCATCTTTTTTATTATCATACATGGATCTTTGTCAACATGAAGTGTGCGATGTCATGATGGCACACGCCTGGATATTCCCTTGCCTTTATTCATTTTCTCTACTCTAGTACTTTCCCCATTACTCAATCCAATAGCAAATCCTCCCTTTTTACCTTTTCACATCTTAAGGGATATAATAAAGAGATATTAACCCGATTGCTGGAGCTTTAACCCTTTACCCACCTCTTTCGTCCAAGGATAGTTAAGAGCTCCCATGATTATTATTGTGTACGTTTTACACATTTCACTTATGTGTCAGAATATTTTTCCATCTGCTCCCTGCTGCTGTTAAATGACCACCCGATGGCTGCTAGTTTTGCTGGCTTTTACCTTGATCATATCTTTGTATTCATTGTAGATGGATCACTTTTTCTCCTACAGTCACACTGTACATAAAATATAATGTTATTTTGGGACATCCTAAGATTATGAAAGGTGCAAATGCAAGATCTTTATTTCATGCCCCTGACAATGCTTGCTTGTAAATTAACTTTTCACAGTCAAAGAAAGTGTTGCAGGTTTATAAAAAGTCAGGCATCAGAGCATCCTTGTAGTCCTGAACTGATGACTGAAGCAGTGAACAATCGGTCATAAAACAATCAGTGGCTGCACGGAAATATGCATAATTATCCCAAAACCTATATAAACCTCAAAATTACTAAACCGGAGGAGTGAATACACTTCCTGGGGTCTGATTAGTCTTTTCAACTAACCATCCATTTGAAGGTAACTTCTATAAATATTAGCAACTGCTGTGGAATATTGGAAATACTTATAAATTCATTTTTTCAACATGCATATTCAGTGTTTTCAGTCATATTTAGTGTACAGATACAGTATAGAAACAGGCCCTTTGGCCCACTGAGTCCACACAGACCAGAGGTCATCTGTTCACACAGGTTTCTATGTGAGCCCATTTGTTACAAACTAGTGGGCAATTTACAGATGCCGATTAACTTACAAACCTGCACATCGTTGGGATGTGAGAGGAAACCCATGCGGTCACACTGGGAGAACATACAAACCCTCTAACCTTATTATCTATCTGAAATTCTAAATTGTAAATTCTAAATGTCCACCAATGTGCATATGGTTCTAAAGCACAAGCTTGAGGGCATGTAACTTGTAAACTTCCATTGATCTTATCTGCTATCTTCTCCATACTCCTGAAGTATGTGCCTTGGCCCATTGCCTCCGTTTTCAATGAAATTGTAGTTTGTTAATGTGTCATCTAGTAAATACGATGTAAAGCCAAAATGCTGTACATTATCCGAGCATAGAAGCATTAGCTTTCCAGCACTACTTGCTTTGCCAGCAATTTTCCAGTCTTTAGAACTAGTTGCCAGCAGAGTACAAATTTATTTCAAGCATTTAAAAAGAAGACGGATGAATCCTTAGTTGTGAGATAATGTATGGCATGTAATATTGGTTTCATATCACCACTTTAAAGATTGTAGCCTGTAACCAAACACTCTGCATTTATAATGTTGAGGCATCAGAAAGTCTCTCTGTCTGTACAGAATGTCCCTGCTGGTCTCAGTATTAATATAGTACTTTGTTTAATAGAGTACTATTCTAAGTTCAACTTATTGGTTAGCCTCCAATATCGTAAAGTGATACAGGGAGGTGATGGTGTATAAAGCTGTGACATTCAGATCGTCTGTCTGAATCTCACAACTAGATAGTCAACTGTATGCTCCCAGCGAATAAATAAGAGCACCCGAACCATGGATTTCTGGGCATGTTATCTGTCTCAGGCATGGAGATAGTGAAGATGCGATTTTAAATTACATATTCATCTGACCAGAACAAATGAAAGTATAGGTGCTTATATCTCATTTATTGTAATGGCAGAGAATTGAATCATGTCATAAAGCCCTCAATGAGATTAAATAAAGCACATCACAATTTGGCCGATAAAGTAACAGTTGAATGTTAATTGTTCTCCTTTTGCAATTAGAAGCTCGGAGAATCCTCCAATACTTCAATACGGTGCCCAGATTTTGAGGCTTGAGTCAGAGACTCGGGTTCAATCCTGACTACGGGTGTTGTCTGTACTGAATTTGTACGTTCTTTCTGTGACCGCATGGGTTTACCCAAGGTTTCCTCTCACAATCCAAACATGTACAGGTTTGTAGGTTAATTGGCTTCAGAAAAGATTGTAAATTGTCCCTACTGTGCAGGATAGTGCTAGTGTAAGGGGATCGCTGGTCAGTGTGGACTTGGTGGGCCAAAGGGCCTGTTTCCGTACTATATCTCTATACGTACTGTATCTCAGGCTTCCACCTGAAGGCAAAAATCCAAACTTCACCCAATACATTTAGCTTGGCTCCTGGGACGAGTCCCCACATCCATAAACTAAGATTCCAAGAGGCCATACACTACTGCCTTCAGTCACAAAAGCAATGCACAATGAAAATATAATCGGACTAATTAAAATGCAACAAAGTAAGACTGGATGCTTGCTGAGCAAAGGTGCAGGAGCTTTTAATTATATTTATATTTAAAAAAAACATGCTAGTTTTTAGAAGTATTTTTCATTATGTTGTCTAGACATCATTTATTATTAATATTACCCACTGCAGTTTCCCTTTATGACGTTTTTGAAGACTTGCAAAAGTCTCCGCTGTGTTTTGGGCAGACGGTAATAATAAGATAGTTTATATAGTTGAGGAAGCCATAAAAATGAGCTTTAAATTAAAATTAATAGAACGCTGAAAAGTCTTGAAGGGGGGCTACTTTCATCAGTAAGCTAATAACTCTAATTCATATCCTAGCTGTTTCTGTTGACAAAAAATGCAACATCTAATGTTATTTCCACTGCCAACCTGCCTAATTGGTGTGCTTCACATCCTGTCCAAAAGGAAATAACATGATGGATTTACACTACAATAGCATCTTCCACTTTATCATGCTTTACCTGACTGAGCTTTAACAGGGAGGCTCATGGGCCTGTCCCACTTGCGCAACTTTTTAGGAGACCACAGGAGTCTATGAGGTGGCCTCGTGTTCGCCGAAGGTTGCCGGGGTGTCGCCTGCATGGTGGTGAGGAGTTCCCGCATTCTCGCAACTAGTCGCGGCTTCATTCTGGTCGCGGCTTATTTTTCAACATGTTGAGAAATTAGCGGCGACCAGAATTATGACGCTGTGGAGAGAAGTGAGAATTCTCGTGACGTAGGTGCAGTGGTAGTGGGTCGCCAGGAGGTCGTAGGTTGTCGTAGGTTGTCGCCGATGCTGTACGGTGAATTTCATTGGCTCATTGGGGGAAAAAACATAAACAATAGTTTTCAGAACCGAGGATAACCGACCAGTAATGTTAATGTCCACCGAGCTTCACAGCCGTGCATCTCTGGCTTCTTAAAAGTTGTCTCCACTCCTTCTCCCCACCCCATCCCCCCCCCCCTCTTTTAAAGGACTTAAGTGACCCTTCCCGCATACTGTGCTTTCACCATCTTAATTACACTGCCAACCTTACTGTTCATCGTGGTGTGTGTCTGTATCACATTGGCTTTGCACCATGTGAATTTCACTCAGACAGCGCTCCCCCCGCTTGCCCAGTTCCCCACCTGCATAACTGGCTGGTGAAGGAAGCGATATGTGTGTGTGTGTTCCACTCTAACAGTCGCCGTTCCAGCCGCCGGTTTTTCAGCAACCTGCTACGACTTGACAGTCACCGGCAGTCGCCTGAAAAATCGCCTAAATGGGACAGGCCCATCAGAAGTTCCACAAGCTTAACCTGCTTTATGTGGTCAACTCTAGTTCACTGTGTGACCCCTTTTTATTCTTGCTTGCAGACAATCTGCAGCAAAAGCAGAAAATGTAAAGGAAACCTGCCTCCGCATTTTTCGAAGCACTAGACAGGCAGTTTCCCTCTAATCTACTCGGATGCAGACCTCCTGTGCATAGCGAAGCCTGATTTTGTACGTGCCCAATACTCATGGCACAGTGGCGCAGTGGTGGAGCTGCTGCCTTACAGTGCCAGAGACCTGGGTTTGATCCGTACTATGGATGCTGCCTGTACATTCTACCTGTGACAGCGTGGGTTTCCCTTTTTTTTTTTTTTTTTTTTTTAATTAGCAGTACAGTAAATCACATTAATACATCACATATATCTTATTACATTATGTTGTACCATTTCATTTTTTGAGCTTTAAAAAAGAAAGAAATAAAAGAAGTAAGAAAAGTAAGCAAGAATCGTGAAGGTGTAGGAAAGTGTTGGGAGAAGAGAACCGCTTAGGGAAGGAATTAGAGAAGGAAGCAAAGAAAAGAAATAAGACCCTAGAAAGAAAAGAAAAAAAAGGAAAAAAGGAAAATCAGTTGCTCTATTGTAACACAAAACTCCGCAAAAAAGGATATACCAACCATGTTTTTATTAAAAATGTATTTTATACCCCCCATTACCAGGTCCTGGTAGCCTTTATATTTTAACTTATTATTGCACCTTAGCTTGTAATAGTTCCATAAATGCAGACCACGTCTTTTGGAAGTGATCTGCTTTACCTGCTAGGAGGAGTCTCATCTCTTCCAAGTGTAATGTTTCGAACAGCATGGGTTTTCTCCGTGTGCTCCGGTTTCCTCCCACACTCCAAAGATGTACAGATTTGTAGGTTAATTGGCTTCTGTAAAATTGTAAATTATCCCTAGTGTGTAAGATGGTGTTATTGCACAAGATGATCGCTGGTCAGCAGGGACTCGGTGGGCTGAAGGGCCTATTTCCACGCTGCATCTCTAAAGTAAAATTAAATTTGTGTAAATGTAAAAACATCAGTTGTACCCTATTGGTACCAAAGGCCCACATCCAGGTGCAAGGTACTTGGGAGAACCAGAAACATTTGGATTTTTGATAGAATGCTTTCACACAGCATACTAAAATGTTACGCTGTACAAAAGCTGTTTTAGATCCTTGCTTCTTTCGTTCCTTTCCACTGTTAATTTCTCTTTGGCTCCATCCTTGTCTTGAGGCAGATTTTTAGGACATTCCTATATATCATCAAGGATTTCATTTAATTGGTAATCACCATGGTGTTACTTGAAGTTTTGGGGCTTGGGATATAGGGAGAGATTGGATAGGATAGGCCATTTTTCTTTGGAGCATAGGAGGCAGAGCGGTGACTTCATTGAGATGTGCAAGATCATCAGGGGCATGGATGAAGTGAACGCTCACAATCTTTTTCTCAGGTTAGAGGATTCTAAAACTAGGGGGCGTATGATTAAGCTGAGTGGTGAGATATTGAAGAGGATCCTTGGGGGAAAATGTTCATTCAGAGTAGTCTGTAGCTGGAATGAGCTGCCAGAGGAAGCTGTAAAAGAAGATACAATTACGACTTTTAAAAGACATTTGGACAGATACATAGAAATAGTTTATAAGACTATGGGCTGAATGCAGCCAAATGGAACTAGCCCAACATGCCAACTTGATTGGCGTGGACAAGGCGGACGAAAGTGCCTGTTTCCATGCTGTAGACGTGCTATCAAAACAAAAAATGTTGGAAACACTCAAAGTTGAGCATTATCTATGGAAAGAGGAACAAAGTTACTGCTTCAAATCAAAGACCCGTTATCACAACTAGAAAGCTTGTCTTTGCATTGACGTTGCAAAGCGTTTCCAAAGTTTTCTATTTTTATTTCAGATTTCCAGCATCTGATTCTTTTTTTTAATTTTCCTGTACACAGCAAAATTTAAAAAAAAAAAACAAGCAAAAGACCTAACAGAAAAAAAATGGTTTGTAGACCAAATTGTATCCACTTTGCTGAATTTGTTCTTTGCCACCCAAGTTGTATTGTTGAGTTGCAGAGCTATTGGTAGCTCTCAACTTTGAGATCATGACCTTGTTTGCCTTTGGGTGAGACACTGAGGAAAGGGCGTCTCCACTGTTGGTTGGTTTCGAGGAGCTGGTCTGACGTGTCAAGTCAATTGCTTATCCGTTCCAATGATCATGGGGAAGTTGGAAGAGGAGGAAAGTGAAATGTGCAATTAAACCAAGATTTTGTTAAAAATGGAAATAAATAGAGAAACGTTATATTTATAACTCTGTATAAACGTTTCATACATTTCCCAGAAAATTAAGAGAAGACTAAAAATAATTGTGCAGGACTCATCTGAAAGGAGAGCATAAGATACAAAGAACTGTAGATGCTGGATTACAAAAAAAGACACACAAAGTGCTGGATAAACTCAGTTGGTCAGGCAGCATCTCTGGAGAACATGGATAGAAGATGTTTCAGGTTGGGATCCCGATTGTGGTGGGTATAGGGAGAAAGCCTGAAGAAAGGAGAGGCAAGAGAAAGCCTGGCGAATAATAGGTGGATAAGGAATGATAGGTGAGGGAGTTTTGATCGGAAAATGGTTGGACAAAGCCGGAGATGAAAAGACAAAAGGCATGAAATAAGGATAGAGGAAGAGCGAATTGTGAAGCCAGAGGAAGGAATGTAGATGGAAGGGGAGGAGGAAGTGGAGAAATGGTTACAAGTCCAGGTGGGAAACAGGGAAGAGGGGGGGTAGACAAAGGGGAAAAAGTGTTTATGTATGTTAATTACCTAAAATAAAGAATTCAGTGTTCATACCATCCCATTAGTTGTTGCAACTTGACTACTGAAATTGGCATTTGCTTTCTCTGAACCTTTTGTTCCATTCCCAGAAAGTACAAGAGAGATGATTAAATGTCTGCCTACTGATCACTGACACATGAATCACACAGCAGAAAAAGCAGCTTTGTTGTTTTTCTAAGTTTGCCTGAGCTCAAGAATTGAATCAGATCGTCATTATAACCTTTTAAAACAAAGTCTCCTTCTGAATGCACTCTGTAATACGACTTTTCATTCTTTTCTAAAAAAAACAATGATCGCTTTGATGTACAGAAGATCACATGCAGCTGTTCTATTGTCCAAACACCTGGGAAGGGAAAAGTTATTCTTTCCAGCTGTCCTTTGCAAGACTATTAAGATCAAAGCCAAATGAATGAAGTAACTGTGCGTAGCCTAATGACTTTCTATCATGTAGGGTTTTAGGAACCTGTGCGTAAGATGCACCGTGATATGTGTGTATCACATTATGGAGAACAGATGTCATTGGAAAGGTGATTATGTGGTTTCCTTATTAGTGAAGGAGTCACACGCAATGAAAATTAGTTCAAGATTGAGCTACAGCAAATAATCCTGCACAGAATTATGTAGCAAAATGGGTGGTTCTTTCACGTGCAGCCCATGGAGTTCAGCAGCAGCGCCTCGCCCGTGGCCCTGTCGGTCGGCAGCCCGGCCAGCTGTCCGTCCTTCGGACCTTCACTTATCGCCGACACCACCACCCGTCCTTCTCATGGCCTATCATCGGTTCCTGAGTTAGATGGCGTGCCGGACTTTGCACACGACGTCGCGTGGCCCGGGCCAAAACTCCTCAGCTGGCCCGCCGGCTGGGCTTTGTGTGCAGTCCCGCACCCAGGCCAACTCATCATTCACCTAGCCACAGCCAAGTCGGCCAACGAATTGCCATTGGGAATTTGTCCCTTATTTTGACCTTTTGTTCCTTATTTGGGAGTGAGAAAGTTGGCAACCCTAGCATGAAGAATTCTGACCTGTGAGACAGTGGGCCTAGAGCTGGAAGGTGTGAATAGGCCGTACAGCTCTCTTTCTGTATCACTACTTTTAAATGATTTTTCTGTCTGAAGTGTCCAACAAACTAGACAGTTCCAGGTGACAGAAATGTCTGGCGAATAACAGCATAGGCTGGTGCTTTCTTCCCGTCTGTAAACAGTGCCACTTCTTTAAAGTGCTTTGGAAACTGTTTCAGTCATTTGCATTTTACCCATGCTCTTGCAAATATTCATTTCAAGTTTATATTCTATACCCTTCTCACCATCACCATTCAATCAGCTTTCAGGCAAGGCATTTGAGATCATAATATTACAAAAAATCAAAGTAAATTTTAAAAGAGTTCTACACTTAGCAATATCAATAAATGGAACAATACGGAATATTAGAGTGATAGAATACTGGGATCAGACATCAAGAATTTATTTATGCCCTAGAAAGGTTTTTCAAAGAGACTTTTGCATCCGCGGATATTAATCTGAACCCCTCTCTCTTTGCAGCTGATGGCCTATGAATCTTTGTTCTGCCTAGATTCTGAGCAAAGAGAAATTGCATTCCTGAAGGAATAAATACGAGGAGAAAACTGAATGTATTCTAAATTCATTCTACAAGTGATCAAAGACTGGCAACCTCTGCACAGTGGCCTCAAAATTGAGACCTCTTGAGGGAATAATGAAAGAGACTGCGCTGCCAAGTTAAACCATTTATTAATACAGCCTTCATGTGAATTGTTTTGGCATATTAAGCAATCATGCATAAACAGAATCCAGCAGAGTCATAGCGTGGAAATTACCTCTGTGTAATGTAAGGTATCTCTCATGAGCTCATTGCTCTTGAGGTATGATATCATCCACACATGTTAGACACATTCATTTCTCACCATCGGCATGAAGCTCTGCTTCAGTCTGCAATAGAAACCTGCAGAAGAGAGAACAGAAAGCGAGTGGTATTTTATTAACCCCAGATGCTAAATGTTCCACATGAGAGACTGTGTAAAAATATACCATGCCTTTAACTTTTCCATAAATCCATAATTGCCTTCAGATTGTTATAAATCAAATTCACATGCAAACAATTTTGATATCACTTAATTACTTATTATACAAGCTTGATAAAGTGTGCCAATTCAGAGAATATTTGAAAATATTTTGCAAATATGTCAGGTACACATTAATATGCAGACTAATGAGATTCATATGAGTACTTGCGCAATGCTTTAGAAGATTCAAAAAGTATACTAAATGGTTTCCTTAGAGCAAAAAGTATGCAAGAGATAGCAATGTGTAGGAAGGAACTGCAGATGCTGGTTTAAACTGAAGATAGACACAAAAAGCTGGAGTAACTCAGTGGATCAGACAGCATCCCTGGAGAAAAGGAATAGGTGATGTTTCAGGTCGAGACCTTTTTTCAGTCTGAAGTCTGAAGAAGGATCTCAATCCGAAACGTCACCAATTCCTTTTCTCCAGAGATGCTGTCTGACCTGCTGAGTTACTCCAGCTTTTTGTGTCTATCTACAAGAGATAGTACGTCTATTTAAAACCCTTCTATATTGTAAGAATATCCCAATGTATCATGACTATTAAATAAACTTTATTTGATATACTTTGTCTAAACTGGCAAGTTTGCACACTACAAGGTATTCCAAATAACAAATGAATCTATGTGGACAGCATTGGTTGAAGCTTTGACGGCATTGAATTTTAGCCAGGTTATGAAGGGAATTTATTTTCCAACGTTATGCCCTGAAGTCTTTTGTCCATTTGAAGAGACAGACATGTGATTCAGATCCAAGTGAGGGATAATTTTAGCCTAACTGATGTCAGGAAACAAGGTTGGGTCGGTCGTTCATTTAACACTGTGCCTGATTTTGTTCTAGGGTGCTCAACCAAGTAAGATGTCAAGCTTGGCTAAGAACTATAAACTACCCATGTCCTTCACAGTTTGCTCTGGCAATGGAACACTACCTCTGACCTTTTGCATATAATAGACTGAAGCCGTATTTGAATTCACAGGTAAAGGATCTAAAGTGAGATTGCTAACCTAACACCATGTCCATCCATGGAGTCAAATTAGTCTTTAGACTAGAGGGAGGGCTTAACTTGCAATTGCATTTCAGTAGCCGTTTACACGTCACGACTAAATGACTCCATAAAATGACGCCATAGCAAGAAAATCAGAAAGATTAAAAAGCATTAAAAATGATGCATCATAGTTCATTTCAATATATTGCCAAAAATCAATGTATTTTACAAAGGAAACCTTATCGAAAAAAGATGCAGGAAAACTAAAGTTAAAACCGAACATTCCAAAATGCTCAGCAGGTCTGGCAGCATCCATGTAAAGAGCAACAGAGTTAACATTTTAATTCAACGATCTTACACTTTTCTGACCTGCTGAGCATTTAGAATCACAGGGTCTTAGAGAGTGGGGACGGGCCCTTTGGCCCAACTTGTCAACACCGGCCAACATATCCCATGACACTAGTCCCATCTACCTGCAGTTGGCCCATATTTCTCTAAATCTGTCTTATCCATGTACCTGTCTAAATGTTTCTTAAATGTTGCGACACTACCTTACTCATCTACCTCCTCTGGCAGCTCGTTCCATACACCTACCACCCTTTGCGTGAAACATTTCCGCACATGTTGTCTCTTTCTGTATTCATTTCTCGTCATTGCCAAGAGGAAAATCTGATAAGGTCATAAGTGATAGGAATAGAATTAGGCCATTCGGTCCATCAATTCTCCACCATTCAGTCATGGCTGATCTATCTCTCCCTCCTAACCCCATTCTCCTGCCTTCTCTGCATAACCTCGCTTGACACCTGTACTAATCAAGAATCTATATATCTCTGCCTTAAAAATTGCCTCAAACAGCCTCCACAGCATTCTGTGGCAAAGAATTCCACAGATTCACCACCCTCTGACTAAAGACATTTCTCCTCATCTCTTTCCTAAAAGAACGTCCTTTAATTCTGAGGCTATGATCTCTAGTCCTAGGCTCTTCCACTAGTGAAAACATCCTCTCCACATCCACTCTGTCCAAGCCTTTCACTATTCTGTACGTTTCAATGAGGATAACCTCACATTTATCCACATTATGCTGCCCACTCACCCAACATATCCAAGTCACCCTGCATCCTCATAGCATCCTCCTCACAGTTCACACTGCCACCCAACTTTTTGTCATCTGCAAATTTGCTGATGTTACTTTTAATTCCTTCATCTAAATCATTAATATATATTGTAAATTGCTGCAGTCCCAGGACCGAGCCTTACGGCACCTATTCCTTTTCTCCAGAGATGCTCCAGCATCCAGCATTTTGTGTCTATCTTCGGTATAAACCAGCAACTGCAGTTCCTTCCTGCACATTACATGAGTTGAAACCTTTGTCACTCTTGGGTATCTGTCTGATGTGCAGGCTCTTTTATATGCGTTCTGTTATATGCAACTCTTTTTTATTATTTATGCGACCCTGCTACATACAGTTGGATTTTGTCACATTTGCTATTCCTCACAGTGAGCATCCACCCTTTTACAGTCCCTGGAAACCAACTCAGCCGTTACTTTTACTCTCAGAGATAAATTGAAGTTGACTAACAAAGTGAATCAGGAGAGTTGAGTTGGAGAAACAAGAGACTCCAATGCTGGAATCTAGAGCAAAAAATAAACTGCTGGGGAGAACTCAGCAACTCAACAAGAAAATTGAGCTGTTGAGTGTGTCATTGGCTTCACACAAAGATCTTTTTATTCACAATGAGCTTTTGTTTTGGGCCTTAGTTACAGACAATGCCAAAATGTGATGTGCTTGTTTTATTTTTAGAAAATTGAGCGTATTTCAAACAAAAGTGGGTCACCAATTCTTGTGTTTCACTTATACTGAGATTCTGGGGGGTTTTGCTCTTACTATGTCTTAAGTAGCTGTCCCTTATCCAGGGACCACTGATCATTTTATAGACCTTTGATATTCAATAACTAATAACCTAATATTAAAATTCAGTTTAATTCTCCATCTAGATGTTGTGTAGTTGCCAACTGCTGCAGATAAAACGTGTCTAACAGTCAGTGAATCAAAACAGAACAAACATCAACCAAACTCAAAGTATCCAAAATACTTTTCATCAATTTAATATACTTTGAAAAATATACCACACGAATTTGAATATTATTTCACAAACTCAGGATTTTGTTGAGTACTTAGCAGACAATGCTTTTGAAATGTGGTCAGACTGCGGTCCTGACCTCCCAATCTGATCTTCGATCTGACTTTATCAGGCAAATGTAATAATTTGCACAAATGTTGTACCCGTTATCCTTTATCTGTGCACTATGGACGACTTGATTGTATTCATGTATAGTCTTTGACTGAATGACACACAAAGAAAAGCTTTTCAAATGGCCCTAAACATTGGCACCTCTTGCATGTGGGATCAGTGGACTATTACTGTACACTTTGCTAATCAGGGATGTGCTTGGGTATGCAATACTCTACTGGACTGTTTGTAAGACAACTATTTAATTGTGCGTTTGCACTTGGCACATGTGACAATAAAAGCGCCATTAAATAATTGAACCATTGAACCATTTTTAAACTATTTCTAAACAGACTTTACCAGGCAAAAATGAACTAAACTAAACTAAACTAAAAATGAAGGAAAAGCAATTACAAATTTGTGCACAATAAACTCCGATTAACAACCATAACCTAATCTTTAGGCATGGGTAGAGTGGGTGTGGAGAGGATGTTTTCACTAGCGAGAGTCTAGGACTTGAGGTCAGTCCCAGAGTTAAAGAATGGTCCTTTAGGAAGCAATTGAGGAGGAATTTATTTAGTCAGAAGGTGGTGAATCTGTGGAATTCATTGCCATAGAAGGGTGTGGAGGCCAAGTCAATGGATGTTTTTAAGGTGCAGATAGATTCTGGATTAGTATGTGTGTCGGGGGTTATGGGAAGAAGGCAGGAGAATGGGATCAGGAAGGAGAGATAGAGCAGCCATGATTGAATGGCAGAGTAGACCTGAAGGCCAAAGGGCCTAATTCTGCTCCTATCACTTATGAACTTTAATTACTAGTTATATAATCTGTTGTGAGATAAATACTGGTCTGGACACATGCCGATGGCTCTCATCGTCCCTAATATAATGCCATAGAATTTTTATGTTCACCTGACGGGACAATTTACTCTGGAAGATAAACTACAAATGATTTTCCATGGGACTTTACATGGTGCACCGAAACATGGATGAAATATTCAGCATTGTTTTTAACAGATATTTTGTATGGGGGGAATAAAAAACTTTATACAACATTCATTACTGCAATCATTCATTATAACAATCGGTATTATTATATTTATACTTATGGATCTTTGCTGGAGTCTCATGGCCTTGTAGGTTTCTTCTCTTCCACGCCACATTAATTCTTCCTAATTCCTAATGTTGTCTGCATTTGTTTTGTTTTTTTAATTGACTTCATAGTCCATTGGATTTTCCAAAGGTTGTAATTTTAAGAAAGTGTAAGTGCATGAACAATGAGGGTTTGGCACAGTTGCACAGCAGTAGAGTTGCTGCCTTGCACCACCAGAGACCCGAGTTTGATCCTGACTACGGGTGCTATCTGTACGGAGTTGTACATTCTCCATGTGACCGCGTGGGTTTTCTCCGGGCGCTTCGGTTTCCTCCCACATTGCAAAGTCATGCAAGTTTGTCGGTTAATTAACTTCAGTAAATTGTTGCCAGTGAGTCGGATAGAACTCGTGTATGTGGTGATCGCTGGTCAACGCAAACTCGGTGGGCCTAAGGGCCTTTATCCACGCTGCATCTTTAAAATAAACCAAACCGATAAAAATACCATGGGTTTGGTTTAGTTTAATGTAATAGTGTCACATGTACCAAGATACAGTGAACAGCTTTTTTACCTTACAATGCTTCTAATTTGTGCTTTACAATGAGTACAGTGAATACAGTGAGTACAGTGTATACAGCGAGTACAGTGTGTACAATCATAACAATGTGCCTTACAATGGTTCTAATTTAGCTAAAAATACTAACCTGGATCCCAAAAGAACAATTCAAAAGCCTCTAAACCTCTTTGTAGATTATATAACAAGTTTGCATTTTAGAGGATAAGACCTCAGGCATGCCTAACACCATTAGGAAAGGATTGTGAACTTAGGTAGAAATATGTAATAAATATCCCATACCCACGGCTTTGTGGACCTTTGCTTGAAATATTTGAAATGTTTGACTCTAATAAATACTGCAGATTTGGTTTACCAACTTTAGGCCTATGCCCAGGTTTAAACTGAATGTGGGCTGGTTACAGGAGGAGAAGAATAGAACTATAAAAAGCATTCATACACCTTACAGGCCAATACAGAGATGTCACAATTGGTGTGAACAGCGGTTTACTTGAATTATAACAAAATTGAAGCAAGCAAGGTGAAAATAAACAAGCAATGAAGAAGAGTATGTTATAATGCTTTGTTTCCAGTACTAATGATACCTTACTTCTTTGGTTAAATTTGTGATGGAACTGCATGTGTTTTAAGTTTTATATGTCTGCTGAACATGTAATTAAAGATTATGTTATAGAGCAAACAAGTTAATAAAATAGAAAGTGCAAGAACCTCAAACTAGAATATATAGGAATAGATACTATATTGTATCTCATTACCAAAGAGGCATAGAGTGCACACCAGATCACTGTCTGGCTGGCAGCCACTGTTTCGGCTGTCAACCACTCATGCCCTTACTGCTCAAGGTCACCCTGTCCACTTGTAACGCCACTTTCAGGAATCTATGTCGTTATACTCTAACGTCCATCTGAACTGCAACACTCCACATGCCTGTACCATTCACAGTAAATGTCCACCCAGGTTTGACTTTCAGAAATGCATCACCCCACACTTACCTGAATTAAACTCCATTTATCATTCCTCGGCCCACTTACCCAGCAGATGGGAATCCTTCCATATTTCTTGGTAACCTTCGTCACTGTCCAAGATACCACTCATTTTAGTATCAACTTACTAACCATGCTTGTACATTCCCATCCAAATTGTTGTTATAGAGATTACATGAGAATAGGCCAAGCACTGATCCCTGAAGAACACCCTGGTCCGAAGCCTCCAGTCCATAAAAAAAAACCTCCCACCATATCCTTTTGATTCCTACCATGAAGCCAATTATGTATTGGTCTGCTTTTTGGCCAGCAAAAGCAGCATCACAGTTGGGGCTAATGCTTTAAGCAAGAGATGTTTGCACATAAACTCTCCAACACAAGAAACTCTAAACAAAGGGTAAAGGAATCAGGGGGTATGGCGAGAAGGCAGGAACAGGATACTGAGTTGGATGATCAGCCATGATCATATTGAATGGCGGTGCAGGCTCGAAGGGCCGAATGGCCTACTCCTGCACCTGTTTTCTATGTTTCTATGTTTCTATATCTTAGCCAGGATGGTACAGTGAAGGAAGATTAAGTATACTCTTAAAAGAATAATGCCATTGGTACCCCATAATGCCTTTATTCTAAAGGCATTATGATGTACCAATCCATCGTTGTGCTTCAATGGCACTGAATTTCATAAAAGGCATTGACATGCATGCTTTAACACTCATTCATTTGGTTCCTATCTCAAAGAAATAATTTTTACATTTATAAATTTGTGATTTTATTCCCAAGTGAAAGTATCAACTTGTCATCATTAGCACAGGTTATGTCATAGGTTTCCTTCTCTGGACAAATTTAGGTCAGCTGCCACATTGTATTTCCGCAGCACATTAGAAGCAATTGCCTGTGGCACATTTCATCATCCAGTGATGTAATCTGTATCAAATCAGTACATTTTCATTTCAACAGTCCAACATATATAAGCATCTGTACTTTTAATTGATGGGTGGCACTTAAGTGGTGGGTTAAAGCACATCACAATTGAGCCATGGATACAGTTTGTTCCCCTGGACAGGTTGGTCAACAGTCCATGACAGCACACACTGTCCTTTTTATCTGTTTTTTAGCTCCAGCTGAAATCTCAAAATCAATGTAATTTGTTCCTTGTATATTTTCTCTTCAGCATTATCAGCCAGTTGAAACTGAATTGGACCTGAGCAAGATGTCATTTTATTCAAGGTATGGAGCTGAATGTTCTGTTGATCTACAGTTAATGACCAATTTGGCCTATTTTATGTTTGCGTTAAGTCTATGGCTTAAGAAAAGTAGAACTTGCTGTATGGAAACAAAATTCTATCACGTTTAAATGATGTTATGTGTATCATCACTTGATGGCCAGAGGCAATTTGGAATAGATAGACTGGAAAATTATTTCAACCTGAACCGCATGAATACAGCCAAAGGAAGCAGGATGTTATACTTAAAATGGAATCTGGGACGATCTCTGGAAGTCATCAATGAATGATTAATACTAAACATTGGAAGTCTGACTAAACAGAGAGGGGGGAATAGACTAGAACTATTTAAACTATAAAGGGAAGTTGGAGAGTTGTAGGGTCATCTTAGATAAATGAAATAAAATGGGCCAAGGGATGTCTTCCCTTGTGATGTTGAGTATTATTTGATCCACCTTAGATTAAAATGTGGTTTTTATTTTAAGTAGAGCTAGTTATATAATGGAAATTTTGTGGGATTTATTATCCATCAATCTTAATGACAGTTTAAACTTGTGCTAGAATCACATGAAGAGGATTTGACGAAAAACAGCAATAGTTTATGAAAGACTGAAGTTCATAATCCCTTAATAATTCAACACTTTCATTTTCTGCAGTTTGTTTTATTTTTAATTTTTCAATCGGATTGATTCCTCATTGTTTTATAAAATCATTATTAATGGATTTAAGAACTTCAGTCTTTTACAAAGGCAGAGTTTGTAGATTCTAACATGTTCGGGTCTAAAGAAATATATTATTAGAGTATTTGAATTACAATATAAATCATTGGTTAGGCCGCAGCAGGAATTATTTCCAGTTAAATTATTAGAAATGGTGCAGCTTTTCAGATAGGAGTGGACGGAATTGACTAGGATAGCACAAGGAATGTAAGATTTCAGAGATACACAAAGACTAGGAAGATGTGATTGTGTGGCCTCGAGCAGATAAGCTAAATAGTAGACAAAGGAGTTATTCAAAATTGTGCAAGGTTTTGACAGGCCAAATAAGAAAAAAAAACTGTATTAACTGACAAGTAAGTTTGTAGGCAAAGGATCAAGATTTAATATGATTGGCAAAAGAATAAGAGAGACGATGAAAAGGGTTTCTTAATGTAATTTATTATAATTTGGAATTTATAGTCCTGAAGGGTAATGAAAGCAGACTCAAGATTATCTTTCAGAAATATATGGATATATAGTTAAACAAGATTTTTGCAGAGATATGTGGAAGGAGTAGTGAAATAAGGATTCATTAGATAGAAACAGCGGACACAAAGAGGGATGAATTGCCCACTTCTATAACCTTGCATTAATCTTATGTTATGCTGGGCCATTTCTTCCATTCTGGATTTCACTCCTATCATTACCCTGATTCCACACTTCATCTGAAGATCCCTGCAAAAACAGATAATTCACTGTGCAAGCATGTTTTCAAAAGCACGCTACTTCATGGTACATGTTTCAAATTTCTGAATACTGGTGTGATGTTAAAACAGAATCTAAATTCAAATAGAAAATAAATCTTAAGGATTAGAGTCCAAACTTTTACTAACAACAACATTGGAGTGGAGGCAGTGGAGGCCAAATCACTGGATGGATTTAAGAGAGAGTTAGAAAGAGCTCTAGGGGCTAGTGGAGTCAAGGGATATGGGGAGAAGGCAAGCACGGGTTATTGATAGGGGACGATCAGCCATGACCACAATGAATGACGGTGCTGGCTCGAAGGGCCGAATGGCCTCCTCCTGCACCTATTTTCTATGTTTCTATGTTTCTAAAATAGATCGAGGAAGTAATAATATAATATACAAAGCTATTACGGTGTGATAAGCAAAGACCTTTGTCTAATAGTTAATTTACTGTGCTAAAAGGAGACCAGATATGTGCAGAGTACCCTTTCCTTTGCCACTTTATTATACCTGCACTGTGATATCCAACTCTGCTTTCATATAAATTATACCGAACTGTGAAAGCAGAAACTTACTGGAATAAGTTGCCAGTAGATTTTTCCTAGGTACCAGCCATTATTATCATTGTAAACTCCCTCCTCTATGCTTTTATGTTCTGAAATATGCATCACAATCAGTAAGCAGCACGTACATTTTAGAAAGGAAGTTAAGTCCATGAAGAGAGTCAGTCAGTTCACCTGGATGATGGAAGAAATACAAGATTTCAGATAAATGGAAGATTATTAAAATTGGAATTATTCTCCTGGGTATGTAGAAATATATGTGTGACCACTTTATAACACTTATATTATACGCAATAAAAGGCTCTGCAAAAATGAGAAAGTAAATTTAGATAATAATGGGGGTGGGGTCCATTATTTTATTTGCCATGGTCTTTCCCCGTACATTAAGCATGGCTCCCAACGGTGCTTTACAACAGTGACATCTACTCAAACTGCCCAGGCAGATTTATTTCCCATACAGCTGCACCTGAGTGCAGTACATTGAGATATTAATAGGCTCGGCAGCGATATTTGGTAGCTCTTTCCAAATTTGAGAATTACAAAAAAGTGGAATTCATAGTCATCAAAACCATCAACTCACTTAAGCTAAACAAAGGGCAAGTGTGCTTTGGAGAGTGGCGGCAGGATTAGAAATAAAGTAAAATATTCAGGACTTGGGACATGCTAAAATGGAAGGGGTGAAAGAACAAATCACTGACAAGGGCTTTTAAGTCCAAAGACCCGTTTTCAAATTCTACATTTTTATTGCCAATGAAGCATCTGTTAGTTTACTTGAAATTATTCAGTAGATCATGTACCGGCTTGATATGTTGAGCGAGGAAATGTTGTCACAGGTCTTTTGCACAGTGCTGCAAGCCTTTTGTGTCACAACATGTTGAAGGGTCATTTCTTATTCGTCACCATGCAATGTAATAGTCTTGAACACCAGTTTCATGTGATTGGGAAAGACCCATGTACCCTTGGTGGGCCAAAGGTCAACATCAATTGCTGTTTCTCCATCCACTAAACTGAGATTTTAAACAGATGTGCTCAAGTTTTGAAACATTTGCTGTAATATTTTGCTCAGAAATTTAGTGAAACAGCAGGTTTTTATTTGGTATTTTATTCTCAGATCTGAAGAGTCCCATATGATTGCGCAGGTTGCAAGTCAAAGTTTGTATTGATGCTCTCGGTATGTGTTGATGTCTGCAAAATTCAACTTGGTATTGTATTATTTTGACCATAGTTTGACTAGGAAGTTATACAATTTTCAATAAGCTCCTGTTGCAAAAAAAATTTAAGTGCAAAATGGCAGAGCTGGTTGAGCTGCTGTCTCACAGTGCCAGTGATCAAAGGACAAGGGACAAAAGACATTTATTATCACATACACCAATTGGTGTAGTGAAATTTAACTTGCCATCGCAGCACATAAATAAAGATAAGACACAACATCAATGAATTTAACAGTAAACATTAAAACATCCTCCCACAATGGTTCCCACTGTGGGGGAAGGCAGCAAAGTCCAGTCCCATCCCCAGCTCACCCATAGTCGGGCCTATTGAGGTCTCTGCAATCGCTGCTACGGCAGCCCGATGCTTCAGGCCCACTCGCCGGATGATGGAGTTCTGGCATCGGGTGAAAACTCTCAGCGGCCCGGAGTGTCTGGAACAACCCGGGTTCGATCCTGACTTTTTGTGCTATCTGTGTGGAGATTGCATGTTCTCCCTGTGTACCTCCAGGTACTTTGGTTTCCTCCCACATCCCAAAGATGTGCAGGTTTGCAGGCAAATTGGCCTCTGCAAAATTGCCCCTAGCATGTAGCGAGTGCATGAGGAAGTGGGATAGCATTGAACTCGTGTAAACGGGTGATTAATGTTCGGCGGGGACTTGGACAGCCGAAGGGCCTGTTTCCATGCTGTATCTCTAAACTAAACTAAACAAAGCTTATCCCTTAATATCATGACTCACATATTTGCAATGCTCGTTTTATCAATATTGGTTTGAACAATTTCCAAATTTCCCAGACCAATTATCAAATATTGATTTAGCAGACCATTGAGACTGATGACAACTGTTTAATGTGCAATTGATTGTCATTTTGTTCCCCTTTTCTTGATTTTGGCCAATCTTGAATTAAGCACAACCAAAAGTAAGGAATACTGCTCTATTCCTTGGCCTCTCAGCCTATGACCCTCACTGCAATGTAGAACAAATGACTATTATTGATGTCTCCCATTAACGAATGTTCTCCCCACAACCAGTAATCTCTCTGCAACTGACATTGAAATTCAACGTACAAAAATTAGAAATAGCAGCTCCTTATTTACCACTCTACAGAGAATGTTCATTGCTGTATAATAGTCTGTATTGTTTTGAAGATTACTAGTATTGGAAGTTGTGCAGTCTGTCAATTAGCTTTGCTCAATAATTTGCCAGATTTCCTTATGCAATAAGGAATGAAGCTTCTGTTTTAAATGGATCAAGTAGTTGTGCGACAGCAAAGATTTTATTACGGGTTTCAAATGTAAAAACAACTATGGCATTAATTAAAACATCATACTAAGTCAACAGAAATAATTTTAAAATGGGCTGGGAAACAAGTAAGTGGGTGGACGATATAATCCAGCACTCAGCAGCATATGTCCAATGTGACCTCCTGTGCACCTCCGCCCTACTCCCACCAAACAAGCCTCGGCTAATTCAACCCTGCCATAGTCCTTCTCAACCAATCACACTTGGCCAGTGAGTGGGTGCACGGATATGGCTACCAGGATGCTGCTTAATAGCCCAAGGGTTAAGTTCAGCATCTCAGCTCACAGCGATCCAGGAAGCTGCCATCTTTACAAAATGATACAGTGGGACCTATGGTATATTGCGGGCATGATCAAACCAATATTATTTATCTCTGCCCCACTGTTCCACAACTCAAGAGGCCCGTTTGACATATAAGTCCTCACTGCAAGAAACTGAACCAGTTCCAAACTATAGTAAAGACCTATATATATTTTTTTGTGGAAGGAAGCTTTATTTACTCAGACTCTGGTACAATTATGGTTACACTGGCAGGATGGCAGTAGGTATCCCATTGCATTGAGCACAATTTGCTCATATAAAGGAAGGTTCCTTCTGTCTGCTTCGTTGCTGCATAAAGGCAGTGGGATCAGTGTAAATGGATGTTGTGGCCCATTTTAACCATTCACTCTATGACTCCATTCACTCTCTCTTGGTTTCTGCTTACCAGTGAGAATTAGCATTACCCCTTATATATCATATGTTAATATTTCTCATTATGATTTGTAAGGCAAAACAATCTTTAATAAAGAGTCTTGCGTAATAATATCATCCTCCATCTAAGGGAGTGCCAAAGCACTTCATAGTCAGTAAGATTTGGTTGTTGAGGTAATTATAGGAAATTTGGCAAAGAGTAGACACAAAGCCAGATCGCACAAACATCCCCCTGAAGATGGACCCAAAATGGTGGAGTAACTCAGCGGGTCATGAAGCATCTATAGAGAAAAGGAATAGGTGACGTTTCAGGTCAAGACGCTTCTTCAGTCAGGGGAGAGGGAACTATCTATTTTTGTGTCTATCATCGGTTAAAACCAGCATCCGCAGTTCCTTCCTACACACACCCTGCTTTATTAATTTTGGGTGAGAGTTAGTCATTGGACAGGTTACCAGATTATCACATTCCTCTATAAAATATGAACAGAATCTTTTTTTCTTTATCCAATTGAGATTGCAGATAATGTACTTAATGTCTCATCCAAAAGATGGCAATTCCATCAACGCTGAGCCCCCTCAATACTAGCCTGCAGGTTCAGTATTGTTTTGCTTTCAAGTCTCTGGAGTGAAACTTGAACTGTCAACTTTCAGAGTGCTACCGGAGATAAGGATGACTGACAAAATGAAATATGAAATATGGACTCTCTTCCCTGCAGCTAGAAAATTATAACTATTTACCACTGCACTCTAATTGACTGCACAATTATCAAGTAGCTGCAATTGCCTGATTTTCTTAGCTAGTTTATTTATAACATTAATATATTGCAAGTACTAGGACAGACCAAGTTAAACGCCACATTGTTAAGTAACTAAACATCCTTATTATTGTGAAAAGCTATCTACGGTGCTGTTTCAAATCCATCTACACAATACTTGTCCCATTACTAGCTATCACAGTGCCAGCCATGGTGGCCAGGCTATGAAATTGGGGATAGACACAAAGTGCTGGAGTATCTCAGCGGGTCAGGCAGCATCCATGGAGAAAAAAGATGGGTGACGTTTCGGATCGGGACCCAAAACATCACCCATCCTTTTTCTACAAAGATACTGACCCGTATAGTTACTCAAGCACTTGGTGTTTATTTTTGGTATAAAGCAAATCTGCAGTTCCTTGTTTGTACAAGAAACTGGGGAGTGCTGCTCTTTGCAAAAGCTAGCGCATGATCACCACTCCCTGTCATTCAACATTTGTCTTGCCCATACTCATAGCACAACAGAACTCAAAGTACTGATGTCCATGAAACGCAACTGCTTAGGTGCATTAAACTACCGGTCAAACACAAGTAGGCCCTTTGGCCCACCCTATCCATTGAGTACCCATCTATACTAATTCCATCTTC
Organism: Leucoraja erinaceus; assembly: GCF_028641065.1. Classification (NCBI taxonomy): domain Eukaryota; kingdom Metazoa; phylum Chordata; class Chondrichthyes; order Rajiformes; family Rajidae; genus Leucoraja; species Leucoraja erinaceus. The sequence goes on from NC_073390.1 coordinate 37,451,906, forward strand.
CAGCTCCTAGCCCTATGCTTTGGCAATTTAAATAATGAACTCAATACTTCTTAAATGTTGTGACAGTTCCTGATTTCACCACCTCAGGCAGTGCATTCCATACTCGAAACATCCTCTGAATGAAATAAAAAACCCAAGGCAACAGACGGGTGAATTTCCTCTGCACATTTACAGTGTAAGTGCATTCTTCCCATAGTGTGTCGACCAGAACTGTACACTGTATTTCAGTTATGTAATTTTCTATTTGAATTTAGATTCTGTTTTAACATCACACCAGTATTCTGAAATTTGAAACATGTGCCAAATGGCCTACTTCTCGCCCCTAGCAGCTTGGGATACATCTCACCAGGCCATGGGGATTCATTTAACCTCAGACATATTAAGACATCTAATATCTCATTTTTAATATAACTTGTACAATTTAACCTTCTCCCTCCACCCCCACCTCCCTGAGTTGTCCAACGAGCTTGTCCTCCTTTGTGAATAAAGGCCAAGTATTCATTTAACATTGACATCATCTAGCTCCATGTACAGATTGCCCCATTGATCTTTAATGGAACAGTCTTTCTCTGGTTACCCTTTTGCCCTTAACATACTTTGTGGCCAATTTGGGTTCATTTCTGACCTTCAGTACTGCTTGTTTGGAATTTGCACATTCCCCCTATGACCTCTGAGATTCTTCCGAGTGTTCCAGTTTCCACTTATGTTCCAGAGCGATGCTTTGATATTTTCCTTAATCTTCTTTGCCAGAGTTCCTTCATGCCTTTTCTTACAAAATAAGTGAATTACGTGGCACACAAAAAATCTGGACTTGCATGACCCAGTCTTTATGCATGTTAAATTGGAGGCTTTTAACTGTTCTAATTATAATTGGTATTGCCAGAACAATTTTTATGCTGTTAACACTCAAATGCAATTCAATTCTCTATTGCTGTAACATTCAGTGTTATGCATATTGCCTGTATCTTCATGGTAAGGAAGGTGTAAAGGTAAACAATCACAATGTCGGAGCGTATCCTGAGAGGAAGGTTTATAAATTGCCAGTGCACAATCTAACAGTAGAAATCCACCACAAAGGGCCAGTCCTCCACAAGCATATTCCGAGACAGCGTTCTGTGGGTAGTTTGTTTTACAATTAGATGCTGCAGAAAATAGCTCCAAACCACAGGGTTGACACTATTTGAAAGTGAACCCAGGAAATTATGGTCAAGGAACAAACCAATCCTATATTCTGACTCTCACCACAAACAGAATATCTGTAGAATTCCCCAGCAGCTGGGTACAGATTGGTAATGTGTCCACGGGACATTTTACACAAGTCTTAATTTAGAAAATAAACATAGTACACAAAATATAAAACAGTACAACACAGGAACAGGCCACTATGTTGGTGCTGAAAATGATGCCAAAATAAATTAATCTTATATCCCTGCACATGAACCACACCTTTTCATTCCAGGCACATCCAAAAGCCTCTGTAATGACACTATAAGTATAAGTATGTATCCTTTATTGCCATTCAGACCTTTCGGTCTGAACAAAATTTTGTGTCTTGCAGTCATACATAGAATGAAATAACAAAAACACACAATAAACACAAATTTAACATCCACCACAGTGAGTTCACCGGGCACCTCCTCACTGTGAAGGAAGGTAAAAGTCTTAAAGTCCTTGTCTCTTCCCTCCTTGTTCTCCCTCTGCGTCGAGGCGATCCAGGCCTCCGATGTTGTGACCCCACCGGGTGATGGTAAGTAAGTCAGTCCTGTGGCTGAATCCGAGCTCCGCAAACGGGCCGGTTCAAACTCCGCGGCCCAGGGCAATCGAAGCTGCGGAAGCTGCCGCCCTCCAGTCCAGCGGATGCAGCTGTAGTTGCGGGAGCTCCGGAAAAACAGGTCACCAACCTGTGACCTGCGAGCTCCCGACGATGTCGTCCACTGGGCCCGCGGCCGAACCTCCGAGGCTCCGAAGTCGGGTCGCCGCCGCCCAAACGCCGCCACAGCCCCGAAGTCGGGCCGCTGCCGCTGCCGCTGCTATCGCATCTGCATCCACCACAACCCCTGGAATGCAGACCAATCACCCACGACTCAGTGGAATAAATTCGCCCTACACATTTCCTTTCAATTTTCATACTTTTAAACAGAGGTATTAGATGTCTTAACAGTCTTGAAGGTAGATTAATCCCCATAATCTTCCACAGAAGAAAGCCAAATGATCCTGCAAGGCAGTATTGGCTCTTCCAATTAGTCGAGAGACTGTGCTTCTTCAATGTTGATCTGGTTGAAATGTAGGTGAGAAGAGGTGGGGATGGGCCGAGGGTAGGGGGGTGGAGGGGGGAGGGGGGCATTGCCCTGTGTAAGAAGAAACTGCAGAAACTGGTTTACACTGAAGATAGACACAAAGAGCTGTAGTAACTCAGCAGGTCAAGCAGCATCTCTGGAGTAAAAGGAAAAGGTGTTTCTGGAAGAAGGGTTTCAACCCGAAACGTCACCTCTTCCAGTGGATTTCCTTTCTCTACAAGAGGATAAATCTAGAACGGTTGTCCAAATAAATGTCCAAACCATGTTAGAATTATTAGTCGACCCTGAGAGGTCACTGTTCTTTCGATGGACGAGTTAAATAAATGTTTTAGTTATATATTGGAGTTGATTGAATCTTTGCATTCACCTCAGAACAGAAAGGTCTCTTGCTGAACAGGAAATATAGGAAATCCTACCATATGGAAACATTCCCACTTGCTACAAATATATAAAATCAAGCCTGGAAGCCTGACCTAAAAGCAGAGAAGAGCAGGAAATATTCAGCAGTCATGCAGCATCTTTAGCGATACAGCATGGAAACAGACCCTTCGGCCCACCGAGTCCACACCGACCAGCGATCTCCGTACACTAACACTATCCTACACACTAAGGAACAATTTACAATTTTTACTGAAGCCAATTTACCTACAAACCTGTGTGTCTTTGGAATGGGGGAGGAAACCAGAGCACCCGGGGAAAACCCATTCGGACACGGGGGAAAATGGCAAACTCCATACAGATAGTGCCGTTATCAGGATTGAACCAGGGTCGCTGGCACTGTAAGGCAGCAACTCTGCCATTGTGTTGCCCTATCTGTGGAGAAACCATTATTGTTTTGTTTCAATTAATACTATTATCAACTTGAAACATTAACTCTGTCCTTTATCCACAAATGCTGCATGACTGTGGAGTATTTTCTATTATACATGTGTTGCACTCACCAGAATTTTCAACAGCGTTAGGCTGAGGTCAAAGGACCAGGCAAGTATCTTGATATCTGAATGGTCTGAAGAAGGGTTTTGGCCCGAAACGTTGCCTATTTCCTTTGCTCCATAGATGCTGCTGCATCCGCTGAGTTTCTCCAGCATTATTGTGTACCTTCTGAATAATAACATGTTGTGCAAGGAGAATTGGACCCCAACACTCAGATCCTTTGCTTTAGTCAAATATTGATCACGACCAACACGTACATTATAACCTTTGATCAGTTGAATCTGATTTCACTGACTTCATTTTCATTCTGTCATCAGCCTTACCAGCCAACTCCTGTAAGCCAGTACTTCAAAGTCTAGGCTCAACTTTTGCACCACTGTCTGCACGAGGGAAAATAATTAGCTTTTCATCTCTGTGCCAAAGCTGCAAGAAATCTGTTTTACAAGCTGTATCTTGATTTGTTAATAAAATGTAGCCTTACCACAAGCTACATTTGCCAGAAAGTGTGGGTTTTGGACCAATATCTCAAAGTGTTTGCAAATGTCCAATCAATGTAATCTGACCCAGACTTACAATTCTACACATCTACACAGGTTAGTTTTAGTTTAGTTTAGTTTAGAGATACAGCGAGGAAACAGGCCCTTCGGCCCACCAAGCCTGCGCCAAGCTGCGATCCCCGTACACTAGCACTATCCTACACACTAGGGACAATTTACAATCTTTACCAAAGCCGATTAACGTAAAACCTATGCGTCTTTGGATTGTGGGGGAAACCAGAGCACCCGGAGGAAATCCATGCGGTCACGGGGAGAAGATACAAACGCCGTACAGTCAGCACCCGTATTCAATATCAAACCCATGTCTCTAGCTCTGTAAGGCAGCAACTCTACCACTGGGACACTGTGCTGCCCGATCTATAGTAGGTAGCACGTTACAAAAGTATCTTCATATGACTTACCTAAAACACCACACATCAAATTTTTATCAGATTTTAATCTTTATTACTTTTCTCTTGGCCAGGCATGTATTTACATGTAGTCATGCACTTGCACTCATAAATGATTTATCATACTTATCTTCATCCATGCATATGAAAACATGTACACATACAGATGGATGATAGAGGAAAATACACATTCATGAGTATGCATAGCAGCATAAGCAAAATGTGAAGGGGAGATGCGATTGTGGCATATAAGAGGCTTTTGGATAGGCAAATGGAAATGCAGGGAATAGAATGATATGGGTCATGTACAGGCAGATGAGATCAGTTTAACTGGGCTTCATGTTCGGCACAAACATTGTGGGCTGATGAGCCCATTCTTGCGCTGTGCTGTTCTGTTTTATGTTCATTAATGTCCTAAAGATGGTACAGTTTATTGGAAGTGTTTGTTAACATACTTCTGCTGAGTTGTAATCAGTATATAGATAAGACAATAGACAATAGACAATAGGTGCAGGAGTAGACCATTTGGCCCTTCGAGCCAACACCGCCATTCAATGTGATCATGGCTGATCATCCCCAATCAGTACCCTATTCTTGCCTTTTCCGCATATCCCCTGACTCTGCTACCTTTAAGAGCCCTATCTAGCTCTTTACTTGAAAGTATCTAGAGAATCAGTCACCACCGCCCTCTGAGACAGAATTCCACAGACTTACAACTCTGTGTGTGGAAAAAGTGTATCCTCATCTCAGTTCTAAATGGCTTACCCCTTATTCTTAAACTGTGGCCCCTGGTTCTGGTCTCCCCCAACATCAGGAACATGTTTCCTACCTCTAGCAAGTCCAAACCCTAAATAATCTTATATGTTTCAATAAGATCCCCCTCTCATCCTTATAAACTCCAGAGTAAACAAGCCCAGCTGCTCCATTCCCTCAGCATATGACAGTCCTGCCATCCCGGGAATTAATCTTGTGAACCTATGCTGCACTCCCTCAATAGCAAGAATATTCAGGTAAGAATATTTACAGGAATTTGCTATAATTTTGATACATTTAACAATAACATTTAGTAGAAATAACACAGCTGGAAACTGTCATGAACCTGTGCAGGTGCGTTTATTGGGCTCAACTACTTTAAGTGCGCGGAACACTTTGAGAATGAAGGGACAGAAGTTTAGGAGTAACATGAGGAGAAACTTCTTTACTCGGAGAGTGGTAGTTGTGTGGAATGAGCTTCCAGTGGAAGTGGTGGAGGCAGGTTCGATTTTATCATTTAAAAATAAATTGGATAGGTATATGGACGGGAAAGGAATGGAGGGTTATGGTCTGAGTGCAGGTAGATGGGACTAGGTGAGAATAAGTGTTCGGCACGGACTAGAAGGGCCAAGATGGCCTGTTTCCATGCGGTAATTGTTATATATATATATCTACCTTATATGTAACACAATGTTAACCTGTATGGAAAAGTGGAATTAGCAAAACGCAGATGCATAGTTTATCTATTTAGAGAAACAAGGCACTGCACAAACGCACATCAGGCTTATTTACTTTCTAACTGTCCAAACTCCTTTTGGGATGGTACCTGCCTTCTTGGTGCTGACGTGCTTAGAAACATTTGATGTGGGGTAGGGCTGATGTAAGCTATCATTCTATAACATGTTGCATTAAAACTCGACCCTAGTCTCTCACACGGCCATACCCATGGGAGTTTCCAGCGGCATTGTCACCAAGAAAGAACAATGGAAAATGATAGAAAAAGATGAAATTTAAACTGTAAGGGTTTGATTTTTCATAAGACACTGTGCAGAATACTGTCCTACATTGTATTGTTAGTCACATTCACTGCTGTTTTTGTTTTGTCTTAACCGCAAATATATGCAGGAGTATGTATAAGATGAGTGTGTTTGTGCATTCAACCATTTTAGAGTCATGCAGTCATACAGCAGGGAAATAGTCATAGCCTGCCCAGCCTTTCCCTATAGCTCAGGTCCTGGCAACATCCTTGTAAATCTTCAGAGGGACTGAGTGACACAATGGTGGAATGTTTTAATTCCTAGATATCACTATCTTCATCCTATTGTTTTTAGTTTGTTTTTTACTTATTTAACTGTGTTGTAAAGAAGATAATGTGAATCTAATCTATTGTCCATTTCAATGCCATGGGGTTAGGTGCTGCTCCACTGATTTTCTCAGCAAATGCAGAATTGATCCATTGGCCCCTTGTCAGGGAATCCCTTAGATGGCCGGCAGGATTATCAGTGGAGTCAAGCTCCATCATGAATTGACGTTTTCGACTTTCGTAGTTGCCTGATTTTTTATGTATAAAAGTATTTATAAAAATTATTAATATCCCCCCCGATCCTCTCTCCCCTGCTTCATATATATCAGACAAATAAATAAAATTCAATCCCGGAAGTAATCCAATCTTTGCAGATATAAAGCATCCATCATCGCATGCGAAGTTCCAGAGAGACTGTCTAACTGACAAAAAGTTCAGAAGTTATTTTACCCTAGTCACAATCGCACTGCAATATTACAAAGTGCATGTTTCATTGATTAGATGTCTAGAAGTTAAACATAGTCTGCTAAACTACTGCCTATAGAATTTTAGACAGCACATTACAAATAGAATCTTGATGAGGCCAAAAATGAATGAATGTCAGTGCATTTGGCCTATAAACGCAGTGTCTGAGTGGATACTTATTCAGATAGAATATCCTAAAGGGCCTGTCCCACTTAGGCGATTTTTCAGTGGACTGCCGGCGATTGTCAAGCTCGCTGCATTTACTGAAAAAAAACGGGAAGAGGAACAGCGAGTGTCAAGAGTGGAACACACACACACACACACACACACACACACACACACACACACACACACACACACACACACACACACACACACACACACACACACACACACACACACACACACACACACACACACACACACACACACACACACACACACACACACACACACACACACACACACACACACACACACACCGCAAAAGCGGGTGCCAGGGAAAGTGGGGGAGTGTTGTCTGAAATTCACACGATGCAAAGCCAAGGTGATACAGACACATACCGCGATGAACAGGAAGGTTAAGATGGCTAGCACAGTGAACGGTAAGTCCTTTAACAGAGCGGGGGGGGGGGGCAAAGAGGGGGAGAGGGGGGAGAAGGAGTGGAGGTACCTTTAAGAAGCCAGGCAACTTTTAATAGGCCAGAGATACACAGCTGTGAAGTTTGGCGGGCATTTAACATTACCGGTCGGTTTTCCTTATTTCTGAAAACTCGTGCTTACGTTTTTTTTACCCCAATGAGCCAATCGAAATGCGCGGTCACAAAGGAGATTAACTAAAACTACCTACTGCTATCTCGACTACCTGCAACTACGTGGTGACCTCACTACAACTGCATCTACGACTACAGAAGTATCAATTTTCTCCATGGCGATCAATTTTTGGTCGCAGGAAATCTTTCAACATGTTGAAACATTTGCTGCGACCATACTGAGGCTGCAACTAGTTCCCAGAATGCGGTAACTCCTCGCGACCATGAAGGAGACTCACTAGAGATCACCAGCGAACATGTGGCGACCATGTGGCGATCATGAGATGAGTGCAGAGTCTCCTGCACTCGCCTAAAAAGTCGCCTAAGTGGGACAGGCCCTTAACTTTTCTTGCTGAAACCTTTCATTCTCTCCATTCTGTTAATAAATATTTCCATCAACATCTCAGGAAAATCTATGTCTAAACAGAGGTAGTATTATTATGATTGAACCAGTCAGTGTTTACTTGACTATGGTATTATTTGTAGCATAGTTATCAGACTGCCTTAGCATGCTGGCAATGAAATGAAGAAGGCAAAGCCCAAAACAAATAGAGTTGCAAATGTTGTCACGGGAGATTGTTGTTTTTATAAGCCTTATAAGGTTTACTGCAGAAAATTCTCGGGTGTGTTAGTTGATGAGAAATGAGTCAGTATATAACTACTATTTTTCCCATATTTATACTAGAGCTTGTGGATTTATTTAATCTGCCTTCCTTGCCTGGGCACTGATTCCATATAGCAATAATATTTTAATGCTCTGCTTGGTCCATTCCCTGTGGCACCTCACTGATCCATTACAATTAATGAAATGAATTCTACTCCCAGCGCAAAGACTCCCTAGTCTTTGAAAAATGTATGGAGAATATAGAACTAAGTTAAAGATTTTAAGGTTTCAAAGGTCTGTTTATTGTCACGTGTACCAATTAGGGTACAGTGAAACTCAAATTACCATATGGCCATAATAAATAAAAGCAACAAGACACACACTACATAAAAGTTAACATAAACATCCACCACAGTGGATTCCCCACATTCCTCACTGTGAGGGTAGACAATAAATTCTAAACTTCTTCCTCTTTATTCTCCCGCGGTCGGGGCAGTCGAAGCCCCCGCGTCGCGGCGATCGAAGGTACATTAATACATCACAAGTTAGTCTGGACCTATTTGAATGAGGGGCTAGGTTTAATGGGTTGTATGATCTTTCTTACTTGTATGCTTTTCTTATTCAGATGTTGGTCTACTCAATTTCACTCGTATAATAGAATCTCCACCCATACCCCCTCTAATGATCATTGGGATGTAAAGAGATTACTAAATTAATAATTAACCCCTTACTTTGGATCTTTATTCTCACTCCGTATTTGAATGTCTAAAATAAAATGCAGACGTGGACAATTCTTGAGTCATCAGCAAGACTGCAAATTGTCCAGTTTCCTATTTAAAGTAACTAATCCATTTACATCACAGCTTGACGTAAATAGGTTTGACTGAAACAAAAATTCCCAGAGACCCACGCTGTTCTGTATTGTAGTTTCCCAATTCTGACACCTCCTTACTTTATACCAGAATTAATTAAGAAAGGTCTTCAGGGAGAAAATTATAGCGTTTCAAACAATTGTGTAAGACTTCCTTGATGGCCCTACGTCTTCCCCAGATTATATACATCCACAGAGAATCATCTTAAAAATCTTGCCCAATAACAATGAACTCCACATCCTGTTTTATTCAGAATAATCACAGATCCTTTAGGGTATTGAAAAAAAATTGGAACGCACTTGTGCCAGCCAGACATTGCCCTGAATATTTTGACAAAACGAATGCTAAACGGTGTCTGTAATGAAATGCAATACTCTTTCAAGCCCGTTCCACTGACATCACACTGACTAGTGCTTGCTTTTGTGCTGAATGAGGTCAGTGTGAATCACTAAAATAAACACTGCAACAGATATGATAAATGTAAGACTGTCTATATTAACAATGCAATATCTATGAAGGCTTGGCCATTATGAGCAAGCACACTTTTTTGTTTTGTTTTTCATGAAGAACACAAAATTCCTGCATAAAAATGTTTAGTAAATTGCAAACATACTGCTTTAAAAAAAGCCACAAAGTGCTGGAGTAACTCAGCCGTTCAGGCAGCACCTCTGGTGAACATGGATAGGCAATGTTTTCCCCCTCTATTCCGTGTGCCTCGCCTAGATGAGCATTTCTGCCATTACTTCCCACCCCCATCCCCCCACCGAGGGCTGATGTAAATTGTTACTCTCTAACACGTTGCATTAAAATTGCTCTTGGAGTCAGTTGATGGGACTGTGGAGAAAATAAGATTGGATTTGTTTTTAATAAATGAAAGCTTGATGACTGCTATGGACTCAGTGGCCAAAGTGCCTGCTTCCATGCTGTAAACTTTGTGATTATTTTTCTGAGCTTTAAACTTCACACACTAACTTTTGTCTCCAAAGCATTGATTTATTTGTTTTGAAATCTCATTCGTGTCCATGCCACTTTCAGATTTAAAACACTTTGCTGCATTCCAAGCTGTATTCCTCAGCTCCAACACACCAAGAGCACTCTAGATGCCATCTAATCCTTAAAAAAAAAAACCCTCCTCAACTAAACCTTACCAGACTGTTGCAAAATCAAGATACTGATTTTGTTTTTAATGAAAATGATTCCCAATTTATAAAGTGGAATTTAATCCAAGTTCTGTGGATAGGACCTAAGAAATATTTAAGAAATAAGCATCATGGGCAAGAGTCTATTTTATTAGCCACAGGTTTTAGACAGGAAATACATTGAACAATGATTCACAGAAAATATACTATGAAAGAAAATATACTATGGATAGAATCTCCAATTCTAGAGATGAACAGTAATTGAAGTATTTCCATTAGCTTAACTGAAACATATTTATTATTTTGTATTAGTTGTCACAATTATCCAAACATAAGCATAATTGTAAGTGCTTTTGGGCTTGTTTGTGTGATCATGTCAGGGCAAATGCTACAATGTCAATAATCCCTAAAAGAAGACAACCACGTTTAAGTTACCAATATATTGGACTTGGAGTGTCGAATCAAACTACAAAGCGAGGATCATTTTATTAAAGGTCCATGACAAGTTTTTAAATAATATGCACATTTGTTAACCAATCTTAATTATTTATGAATTACACTTAACATATATTTTTGTTGTATATCCAATGGTCTGTGGAGATGGTAATGCAGTTGGTTCAGTAAAGTGACCCATCGTGCCTTGTGTCTGACTTTCAAGAACTGGAAATAAACTATCGCCTATGTGCTGTGACAGTTTATTTAAATTTATAAACATCAAACACGCTGTATTATTGATGGATATATATTATAAATAATAAATAGATATTTGGAAGTGAATTTAATGCGGGGGGCATGCTGGTGCAGTGGTAGAGTTGCTACCTTACGGCGCCCGAGACCCGGGTTCGATCCTGACTACGAGTGCTGTCTGTACGGAGTTTGTACGTTCTCCCTATGACCACAACGGTTTTCTCAGGGTGCTCCAGTTTCCTTCCACATTCCAAAGACATACAGGTTTGTAGGTTAATTGGCTGTGGTAAAAATTGTAAATTGTCCCCAGTGTGTTTAGGATGGTGCAAGTGTATGGGGGTCACTGGTCAGCAATGTTGGGGGAATCCAGAACCAGGGCCTACAGTTTAAGAATTTGGGGTAGAATTAATTGTGAGGGAGGCCAATTCTCTGGATGTCTGTTTCAAGAGAGAGTTGATAGAGCTCTTAAAGATAATGTCAGGGGATATGAACGGGGTACTGATTTGGTTCTCATAATCTGTGAAGAACAACAGGAGAAATATAGATCAAAACACTGTGCTAGAGGGACTCAGTGAGTCAGGCAGAATCTGTGAAAGGAATGGCTAGGCGAGGTTTTGGTTCAGGAACCTTCTTCAGATTGAAGAACAGTCCTGAAACATCGCCCTTCCATTCCAACCTTGCTTTGCCTTCCGATGATTCCGACCTGTAATAATGCCTATGCATTCCGTCCATAGATACTGCCTGAGTTACTCAGTGTGCTGTGTTTTGCTCAAGATTCCAGCATCTGCTGCCCCTTGTATCTCCAGGAGAAATACAGATAATTTTGCTTGAAAGTAATTGTAACATCTTGATTCTTTTTCAGAGCACTGTTTGGTATTTGGACACCCGGACCTGTGTGTCAGCAACATATTTATTCTTCCAGTCTCATTCTGTGTGTTCTGACAGATGGTACAGTGTTTTCTTTATACCGAGTATATTGTACCAGTGGGTGATGTCAGGCAGCAAAATACAGAATACTTGGGCATAGGAAGATAGTTCTCTATTTATTCCAGCAGAATATAACAGTTGATCGTAGGTCAACAGGCAAGGGGAATAATTCAGGACCGAATGTGTGCAGCACTGCCAGAGATTTAGCATTCAGGATGAAATGTTAAGATGCGCTCCATCTAACCCTTTAATGGATGTTGCCTCACATTACAATATCAGCTGAAATTTTGAGGTACATCATTAGCTTAAAATGCTTCAGCATATTCTCAATCTGTGAGAGACACTGTGTCCTGAAATTATCTTTCAAAAACTGGCAATACCTTGCAGATTCGTACATGAAGAGGAAAGATTTAGAAGGATATGGGCCAAACGCAGGCAAATGGGACCTGCGTAAATATGCAACATGGTCAGCATGAATGAATTGGGTTAAAGAGCCTGTTTCCATTCTGTATGACTCTGATACTAATTGTCCGGAAGTTTGAGACACCAGTGCGAGTTTGTATCAACACAAATCCAAGCTACAGCATAGAGGATAGCCACTATAAATGTACTCTTGTGATGGATTCCAGCCGTGTGTGCAAAATTGCAGTTTTCTACTGATGATTATCTCCCTTATTTCCCTTTAGTAAACCTGTTCATTGTGATGGTGAGAGCTGGCTAGAAGAGGTAACTTACATAATGTGCATTTTTTTCAGGTAGCCGAGTTGATTCAAATATATTTAATTACTAGCACTTTCATTTGAAACATTTTGTTTTAAGTCATGTTATAATGCAATTACCTTTTAATGGTTCTTGAATGCTTTTTAATATTTGCAAATAATATTTAAAATCTTTGACAAATTTGACAGCCCCACCAGCTGTTATATCATTTAATTGAGACTTGCAATGGCATGCCCTGTGCTGTTGTGAGCTTTGTAAATCAGGTCACAGCTGGCTTGTTTGTGAAAGTTTACACTTTGGATAGGAGAAATATTGTGGGTAGGCGAATGGCAGGAGTGAGCTGCAAGTAGCTGTGTGGAAATCCGAACCTAGTATGAAATCAAGTCCTTCTTTCTGTTATTTTTAGTTTAGTTTATTATTGTCATGTGTACCATTATACAGTGAAAAGCTTTTTTGTTGCGTGCTATCCAGTCAGCGAAAATATTATACATGATTATAGCAACTGGGAGATAGAGCCATGGATACGGTGTGGAAACAGGCCCTGGCCCAACTAGCCGACAACATCGGCCAACATGCCCCATCTACAGTAGTCCCACCCACCTGCTGTGCTTCTCCCATAACCCTCAAAACCAATCCTACCCATGGGGGGGGGGATTTTCTTCATCTCCAACAAATCAGTCCTTCGTCAGTACTGGATCGTGTTGGACTAGATTGTTGTTCTCAAGGTTCTGTGTTCGAATTTTAACCAAAACTATCTGTCTCAAAGATGGGAGTGCTACAACTGAACCTACAAATTGAAAGAACATCCGACTGTCTTAATGAAGTAAATTTATAGTTTTTTTACCATGTTTTATTAACTCGTATTCTCAGCGCCTTCCTCTTTTAAATGTTACATAGTCAACTGTGTGTTGTCATTTGAAAGAGGAAACAAATTCCAAAGTGTGGAAAAGTTTGCATGAGTCACAAAAGAACTTCCAGAAGCAAATGTTGATGGTCTAAGTTATTTTAAAGTTGAATTTAGATCTTGTAATTCTTTTGTTTGGATTCAATTGTACTTCTGAGGCCCTATTCATAATAAAAGTTAATTGACAAAATGAAAGATATTTGCTTAAGCTTTTTAGCCCAATTGCTAAAAGTTTGAATAACATTGACATGAAACCTTGCATTCTGCATAGTTTAAAATTTGACCTAAGCTCTCATTATTGTCTGAATGTGTGGCTGGTAAAGCTATCTTCAGCCAGCTTGTGCTCTGTTTATTAATCAGGGTGCTGGACTGATGAAACAGCATACAAAGCTCAATGTAATCTACCACTGAACACTGGTATAGATTAACCTTCAATGAGAAGTTAAAATCTTGATTTTCTTCATATGGAACAATATAGAATATTTATTTCCTTTCCGTCATTAGCACAGCCGATCAACTGTGACTATCAACATCATTATTATCAGTGGCTATAGAACATAGAGCAGGACAGGACAGCATAAGAACAGGCCAATCGGCCCACAATGTCTGTGCCCAACATGATGCCAAGGCCAGCTCTTATCTGCCTGTATATAATCCATATCCCCCCATTCCCTGCATATCCATATTCCTATCCATATGCCGCTTAAATGCCACTATTGTATTTGCTTCAACCATCTTCCCTGGCGACACATTTCAGGCATTCACCATTCTCCGTGTAATAAGAAACGTTCCCCCCCCCCCCCCCCCCCCCCCATTCCTACTTTAAATGATGCCCCCCCCAAACCTCACTTTAAAGCTATGCCTTCCAGTATTTGATTGTTCCATCCTTGGAAAACAGTTCTGACTGTCTACTCTACCTATGTTACTCATCATTTTAGAAACTTCTGGTCGGGTCTCCCCACAATTCATCGAGACGTCCCATAGAGACAAACTATCAGATGCTTCTCCATTGTATTATTCCTTTCATCCTTCATCACTCTTTTCTTTGGTATTCCTATCCCTTGTAGTAGGATTGTGGTTGCAGGCTCCTCATTATGTTATGTTAGGTGGATGGGTAATATTTCGATATCCAGACTGAACTCAAAGCAAGCTCTAACCTAAAAAGCCAAAGCCCATAATATAAACAAAAAATCAGGCTAATTCCTAATTAGTAGAAACAAAGTTCTGCAGATGCTGGTTTATAACAAAGATAGATACAAAGTGCTGGAGTACCTCAGCGGGTCAGGCGAACCCACTGGAGAAAAAGGAATGGTGAAGTTTCAGGTCGGGACCCCTCTTCAGACTGAATGTAGGGGGTGGGGGAAAGGGGGTTAAAGTGCTGCAGATGAGAAAAGACGAGGACAAATCAGGGCCAGCCACAAATGACCTCAGGCAGGGCAGTGCCTGGTAGATCCATTATTGGCTAGGGAGGGCGTGATCTCCACATTGTTTTCCTTGAGATCACACCTTCCCTAGCCAGTTATGTAAGATTTATTGAAGATCAGGCACATTTTGCTTTTTTTAAAAATTGGAAATTCGATCGTACGCAGAGAGTCTTACTTCACAGTCATATATTGATGGAAGCTGTAAATAAAAATCTACTTATCTTCTGCCTTCCCGAGGATTCCCTGCAATGTGATGACATTGCATGAGATGGTCTGGCCAAAAGGATTCCCGTCCGTAACACCAGTAGTTTGATGTTGTAGGGGTGAAATCAGTTGCAACAGACTGGCTGGTGCAGCAAGCATCCCCACACATGACTTTATAAAACTAAACCTTCACACATTGTTTTTCTGGCCCTTTGTCGTGTTATCCCTTCTCACATCATAAGAAATAAGGGAGGACTCCTCTGATCATCTGCTCTTGGCTGATACTCTCTGGTGTCTCCTCCTCTGCAAGGGCAGAGTCAGGCCCTGGAGAAGGAGACGGCAGCAACAGCTGCACAATGAATACCGAACAAGGGTGGGGGTGATGGAGAGTGGAGAAGCTGGTGCAAAATGGAGTTGTCGGAGCCCGTCACACATTCTATGCTGTGCCTGGTGTCCTGAATTGGCTGAAAATTGGTTGAGCTTATTGCAGCTCTGAACTATCTGAGTTCAGTGGGAGGTGTGATGATGTTGGATGGTAGACAAGAATGGATGGACCTAAAACCATAAGACATAAGAGCAGAATTAGGCCATTCAGCACATCGACTCTACTCCACCATTCAATCATGCCTGATCAATTTTCCCCTCTCAACCCCATTCCTCCTGCTTTCTCCCAGTAACCTCTGACACCATTAATAATTGAGAATCTATCAATCTCCATTTTAAAAATACCCAACGACTAGGGCACCACACCCATCTGTGGTGCTGGAATGAGTTATAACACTCCTGCGATCAAATTTGGCTGCAACCACGCATTGCCTTAGGTTCCAGAAGACTTATGGACAGGAAGTTGAGTATTCATAGGACTGCATCAAACAAGGCATCAGACACTGAGACAGGACAGGTAAAGGCAACATCCAGTTATAATACCGTCTTGCAGTTGAAGGAAGCCTGAGCAATGTTTTCTTTCCTTAAATTAATTGCAGGTTTTTAGATGACTCCATTCATAATATCCTGGTATGTGACAAAAGATTGACAGTAGAAATCTTTAGTAGGAACATTACAATAAGGACATTTGAAGGAGATGAGTGGAAACTGTTAGTGGACTTAAATATTCATAAGAATAAATGCTCCCCTTTGGACATTGTATTTCACTTAGATTCAGGAACAACAAAGCTCCCATTTCATGGAGCATAGAGTATGATGTTATTCTTAGCAATAATTTCTCACTATTGTTTCTTGGAGTTGCATTGGAAATTCGACGAGGAACATCTTTAGAGAGTTGCATTGCGCAGAATCACAATGAGACACTTACCTCACATTTGTCTGCTATTCCAAGCAAAAGTTTCCAATGATCTCATTCAAGTCTGCGTTTATTCAGCAGTAGTTATCTTTAACTGTACCTCCCATAGGCACAATGTGTAAGACAGATTTTTGTAACTTCAGCATGATTTCCACTTAACCTCTGCTTCTGACAGACACAGTGTTAGTGGGTGAAAAAATTTGCTTTGAGTCAGAACACGATAGAATCGATTCCCATTCCACAATATTACAAAATAATTTGAAGTGTCGCTGCTTTTTTGGGTGTTATCTTAAATTAAGGTTTGTCTGTTATGGCAAGAAAAAAAAGAGTTCTCCTACGTACATTTTCGATATTTCTCCTTTATTCATTGTTAATAAACACAGATGACTCGGGGTTACCATAACAATACTCAAGTGTTCTGCTGTATTTCCAGGATTATTTCAGTGACTATTTTTCAAAAGCAGAAAGCCACTACAGGGAGGGAGAGTGGTGCAGATGGTAGAGCAGCTGCCTCACAGCTCCATAGACAGGTTTGATCCTAACCTTAAGTACTGTCTGTGTGGAATCTGCATGTTCCCCCTGTGACTGTGTGGGTTTCCTCTGGGTGCTCCGGTTTCCTCCAACATCCCAAAGATATGTGTATTTGTAAGTTAATTGGCTTCTGTAAATCGCCCTTATTGTACAAGGACTGGAAGCAAAAGTGGGCAAACGTAGAACTCTTTGAACGGGTGATCAATGGTCAGCAGCATGGACTGAAGGGCCTGTTTCCATGCTGTGCCTCTAAATTAAAACTAAACCACATATTGTAAATCATTATATCTCACACATTTCAACTATACAAAGACATGCAATGGAAAATATCTGGAGTTGGCATAATTGCTGGCCAATAAGCCAGAATAATTTGTTAACAGTGTAGAGGTTGATTCCACCTTTTAAAGGAGGAATTTTCATGTTTATCATTTATAGGAGATGATTTAAGCCATTTGGCCCATCAAGTGCACTCCGCCATTCAATCATGACTAAACCCGTACTAATCAAGAACTTTGCTGATTGTGTGTGGAATCAGTACATCAGGTTGGTCAGTTTACAGTCCTTTGGTTTTGTGCTGTAGAAGTGTTCCTTTTTAAATAGGCAGCCCACTGGAGTTCCATGGGTACCAAGAATCAGGATCTTGGGCATGAGAGAACATGGTGTCAGTGGTGTTGCTGAGGGAGTTGGCAAATGGAGAATAGCAACTTTCCGTCTGGGAGGGGAAAGAGATAAATCCTTTGTAGTTTTCGGCACATATTCATTAGCGGCACAAAGCTTTGAGAAAATAAGAACCTAAAAACAAAGGCTATATATATGTCTGCCAAGTAAAGAATCCATTTATCTCCCACTGTTACCTCTGGGAAATGCAAACTGTTAATAAAACAAAGACACATTTTTATCAGCTGCATGATTCATTTACTGATCAATCTGACGCATATAAATTATTAACATTTGGCAACCATTAACCTATTGTGGAGAAAAAATAATTGCAATGGCAATTTTCCATTTTTACTTGGGTGATCTATTCCTTGGTGGAGAATTTCAGAGCACCAAACAATAATCTGACTGAATTGCTAACATTTTTACACATTGAGATGCTGCGTCAGGTCTTAACCCAAAACGTCAACGATTCATTTCCCCACCATAGAGTTCCTCCAGCACTTTAGTTTTTGCTCCAGCATCTGCACTACCTTCTATCAACCATTCTGGGTGTGAATTATTGGCTTCTGTAAATTGTCCCTATTGTATAAGGATGTGAAAGTGGGATAATATGGCTCTTTGAACGGGTGAACCATTCTGAATTCTGTTGTTTAAACTGTCACAGAATTGCAGTAATAGTATCCAGGAAGCATTAGTGCAAAAATCCCACAAAATCAATTGTTGCTCAAGGTTACTTTACTTATTTTTAAAGATACAGCGCAGAAATATGCCCTTCAACCCACCGAGTCCACGCCAACCTGCGAGCACTACACTAGAGAGAATTAAAAATCTTTACCAAAGCCGATTAACCTACAAACCTGCACGTCTTTGGAGTGTGAGAAGAAACTGGAGCACCCAGGGAAATCTCACGCAGGCACGGGGAGAACATATAAACTCCATACAGACAGCACCTGTGGTCAGGATTGAACCTGGGTCTCTGGCGCTGTAAGGCAACAGCTCCACCACTGTGCCGCCCCATCCGAAGTCTGAAGTTAATTTTTAAGTCCTTTTATTACAAATGATGCTTACCCAAGCTTACCCAACCATGGCTGAATGCAAAAATTAGGTACCCAGTACATGTAACAATGAAGGAAGCATCTGATTTGCTCTTAAGTTCTAAGAGAACTAGGGTTCGTTCATTCAGTGTGAATGCTAGCCTGATGCATTTTAATTATTTAATGTCAATGACCCTCATGAGGACACGAGGACAAAGAGAAATGGTGATGCTGAAGCCCACCATGATTGTTTTAGTGATAGAGTTCACTATTAAAAATTAGTGAGCCTTCTGCCAACTATATCAGTGAATGTAATTAATATTGCCTCACCATGAATGACTGGGAACCATGAACACTGGAATGGAGAGGTTTCCAATGTTAGAATCACATTCACTAAAAAACAGAATCAAAAATCTCCAACGTCCTAGATTGTTAGATGTTATTGGGGGAACTTACGCAAGAGAAAAGGATCTTAACACCACAATGTAAGCAGTTAATGGTCTTAGGAAGCTTCAACAGCTGGCCTTGTTCACATTTGATCAGCCAGTTTTCCATTTAGAGTGGGTGTGAAGAAGCTGCTGGCTGACTGCCCTCCTGTGGAGTTCACGAGGCTGAGATCCCCACCCATCTGAACTCAAATAAATTGGGGGGTGAGATTTGGGATGATTGGGGGGTGGTTCAGAGAGAAAAGAAGGCCTGGGTGGTTTGACAGACAACAGATGTTCGGATGTTCTTTTTGGAATCTATAAGAGTGTTTTGGCACCCCTGCACTTCAATAAAAAATTAGCACAATAGATGTACATAAACTGATGAAATGAAGAACATCAGTCTCAAGTCATAAATGAACATAAGAAACTATCAGAATGTTATAAATAAAAAACAGATTTCAATTATCCAAAATTGAGACAGTGCAGCGTAGGTTCATGAGATTGATCCCTGGGATGGCGGGACTGTCATATGAGGAAAGATTGAAAACACTAGGCTTGTATTCACTGGAGTTTAGAAGGATGAGGGGGATCTTATAGAAACATATAAAATTATAAAAGGACTGGACAAGCTAGATGCAGGAAAAATGTTCCCAATGTTGGGTGAATCCAGTACCAGGGGCCACAGTCTTAGAATAAAGGGGAGATCATTTAAGACTGAGGTGAGAAAAAACTTTTTCACCCAGAGAGTTGTGAATTTATGGAATTCCCTGCCACAGAGGGCAGTGGAGGCCAAATTATTGGATGGATTTAAGAGAGAGTTAGATAGAGCTCTAGGGGATAGTGGAGTCAAGGGATATGGGGAGAAGGCAGACACGGGTTATTGATAGGGGACGATCAGCCATGATCACAATGAATGGCGGTGCTGGCTCGAAGGGCCGAATGGCCTCCTCCTGCACCCATTTTTTATGTTTCTGTTTCTTAAAGTGATTCTGACTGCCTTTTATAAAAAGATGTTTGAAACATTTAATCTAATAAAAAAATCTTTTTGTTTAGTTTGAAATCTATGAATGTTTGCTAACTTGTTATCTTGAGATGCGTTCTCAAATGATCTACTGCATTCTGGAACCAAGTCCACAATCAAAAAGTTGGGTATTTCCACTTACTGGAGACTTGGACAGATTTGCATCGATCCCTGCAAAAACAGGCACGCTATCACTTAAATGGTGTGATGAGTAGATGAAAACTCTGGCCTCTGCAGTTATATTGGAGGAAGACCTCCCACAAAGCACCTCCTCTCTAGAGCATCAGTCCGCAAACTCTGCAGGATTGGTGGCATCCCCAGTTGGCTCCATGCCATCCAAATGTGCGTCATTGAGAAGGACCTCTGGCCTACAACCATTGCAGCTGGCTGTGTCTTGGGCGAAAGGAACAGTTTGAGAGAATTGGCAGAGAATAATATAGGTCACTACGCTCTCAGAAACTGTGTATATACACTGGAGCCATTATTACTCAAGATAAAGCTTTGCGGATTATTTTCTGTAATACTCATTTATTTGGAATGATTCTTATCACAGTTTGCAGTTCCCAGAAATAGCAAGCAACATAAAGACTGTAAGTGTGTCATTTGGGCATGGACATTACTGCCTCCTCTGTGGAGTGGCGCAGTAAATCACTTCCACTGAACGTGAAAATATATTTGTAGTACAGTCTACCCTCTTTATAACTAATTTTGGTTATAGCAGACAAAATCTGTTGTATCTGACGCGCTATTGAAAATAAAGGACCAAGCTAACTTTCTAAAAATGTATGGGCACATTAAGCTGCAGCAAGTTAGCCATTTCATTGTTCTGTTACTGGTACATCTGACAGTTAAAAAGCTCTCTTGACCATTAAAATTTGAATTTCACACCCCCACACCTTCTCCCATCAATTATTTAGTTCACAGAGGTTTCCCCTATTTCCTAATTTTATAGCCAGTCACACCCAGTTCCCACTCAGCATGTCTGGAAATGAGTGACCTCTTTTTTAAGCAAAAAACAGTCTCACTGGTGATAGACACAAAAAGCTGGAGTAACTCAGTGGGACAGGCAGCATCTCTGGAGAGAAGGAATGGGTGAAGTGGTTTCGTGTCGAAACCCTTCTTCAGACCCTTCGACCCGAAACACCACCCAGTCCTTTTCTCCAGAGATGCTGCCCGTCCTGCTGAGTTACTCCAGCTTTTTGTGTCTACCTTCAGTTTAAACCAGCATCTGCAGTTCCTTCATACACATCTCACTGGTGATTGTCCCATTGTCAAATGGATTATCTGTTGCCGGCCCAGATTTGTCCTGGTATTTTCTTGCTTCTAAATAACCCCTCCACCTGCAATTATTCCCAGAGATTTGTCCTGGTATTTTCTTGCTTCTAAATAACCCCTCCACCTGCAATTATTATTTGTATTAGATTTTCCCTCATTGTTGGATTTTACCACAAGGTGAAGGGAGAAATTTGGAAAAGAAGCTTTGATACTTCACTGTTAATAAATATTTTTTAACATTTCCAGTTCATTTTTCACACTACTTTTCAGCAACATATACTGCAAAGAATCACAGGGTGCACTTAATTGAAAACTTCTCTGTGTTTTTGCATCTTTGTCAACCAAAGTAACATAATGAGATAAATCACTGTGGTACACTCATTATATGCAGTTTGTGTTACTGCAGAAGACAATTTTACATAACTGTTGCCTTTCAAAAGTCAATGAAAATGCTAACATAAGATATCAATTCTTCTCCAAATCCAAAAGAGAAAGGGCATCTGGCACATCCAAGCTTCCCTTTCCATAACAAAAACGACAGTCCCTGCCCTCTTCACCACTTTCATCTATCTGCCTCTTAAATCACTTCCAGGGTGAAAGGAGCAATTTACAATGCGCATTCTCTTGCACTGTAACTCTAACTGCATAAAAATAGCCAAATCGTGCTGATAAATTGCCCTGCAATTCTCCATGTCAAAAGCTGCGAAAGGTTGCTTCCCTGTAAAAAATTATCCCATTGGATTTTTGCATCTAACATCCTACTACGAAGTCTTAAGAAAGGACTCGACCTGAAACGTGAGTCTGAAGAAGGGTCTCGATCTGAAACGTCACCTATCCATGTTCTCCAGATTTGCTGCCTGACCTGCTGAGATGCTCCAGCAATTTGTGTCTGTTTGTGTATCAACCAGCATCTGCAGTACCTTGTTTTTTTAACTAAGAAGTGCCCTAAACGCTGATCAGTGCTTTGAACACAGTACTCTGCAAGAAGGGCTCGAGATATATTGTGTGTCAGCAACTTAAAATGGCTCTGTTGAAATCTTGATCTGGATTTGCAGAAAAGTGAAACTTTAAAACTCGTTGAATTGCCAGACTACTGTGCAGAAAATGTGTACATTGAAACACATTCATTAATCTCGCCCAAACAAAACCTGTTGCAATTTTACTCCCCTTTGAGAATAATATGGCCAAACAGAATAGTAATGAATAGTGGTGTTTGGGACTGAGAGGCATCAATATTTTTACTGTAACCAAATTAAATAACTCTTTAATTCAAAGGAACAGTTTCCACTCAGCTCATTAATTATTTCTAAATCCCTGTGTCAGTCCTTCTGGGGTTTTGGCAAAGCTTCACTGAGCATGGTTACCCTCACTGGCCATATGTTTATCTTTGTTGGTCGACAGAAGCACATTGTTTATTCTTGAGCTCAATCTATAAGTTAATTAATATATGCCTCATTTCTTCAAGTCAATTGTCAAGTAAATGCTTCTGCTGACGTTTGCTCAAATCACAGTTAAAGTTTAAGCTTTTTAAGGAATTTGGCTTCTGTGGTAAATAAATCTCCAATCAGTCATGAAGCAGCTGAATATAATTTGGCTTTCTGTCTTTGGGGGTCAGTGACTGGGACTTCATTAATTGTGTGCATCATTAGATGCCCAGGAGAAGCCCGAACTCTGAATGAATTTATACATCTGTTTCCTGGATGAGCTGTCTGTGCAGGATTTCTAGGTTATTAGGTCACATAGGGCACTGGATCGCTGTCCATCTTCTCTTTGATGGGTTTATACAATCAACTTTTATTTATTACAGAAGGTCATAACTGTGATCCCTAGCATCCTCTGATCTCCTGTTAGAATTCTACCAGAATTGATGAGCTCACTATTTGTACTGACTGGGTATAATGCTGGTTTGTAATGCTAGTTTTGTTAACATTAAGTTTGGTAGAGCAATGGAAGACATTTCAGATCATTCCAAAGACGCGCAGGTTTGTAGATTAATTGGCTTCTGTAACTTGGCCCTGGTGTGTAGGATAGAAGTTGTGAACGGGTGATCGCTAGTCGACACAGACTGTTGGCCAAAGGACCTGTTTCCATGCTGTATCTTTAAACTAACCTAAACTAAATAATTTCTCTATCAGTGGGGGAACTCGTATTAGAGAATTGGAGTTCGAGATAGAAGTATATAAAGTTATGGGAGGCACAATAGGGTAGTAAGGACCTTTTGCCCCAGGGTGGAATTGTCAAAGACCAGAGGAATAGCTTTAAGCTGAGAGGCAGAAAGTTTAAAGGAAATAAGGCAAGACGTTTTGCACAGACCAGCATTATACCTAGTCAGTTGTGGTTTTCTGTAGTGGTGGTAGAGGCAGATATGATAATGGCATATAAGTGGGGATTTGTTTCCCACTGTGCAAACAATGAGCGCAGATTAAATTATTGGAGAAAAAAAAATCTCTTGAAGGATCAGCATACATTTTTAATAATAAATTAAAAACAGTGTAGTGATGTTGAATCGACAAGCCTGTGGTACACTCTTGGGTTTTCATTGCTTCAAGTGCAGAGAAAATGTTACAGTCATTAGCATTTGAATGATATTTAAATGTTAACATATTTTCATATTTTATGATTTAACTTGACATGGTTAGCTTTGCATTGGATTTTGATTGAACATAACATGATATAAATCCAAATTTGTATCACTCACACAAAATGTGTGGTATATCTCTATAATTCAATTAGATCTTAGAATAAAGATGCTGGTTATTTTGTGTAAGCAACATGATACATTTTGTTGGAACATTTCCTTTGATATCACTTCCCAGAAACTGCCAAGTGCATTGGTTAAAATACATGTTTCTGTACTCATGGGGCAGAGTGATTCGCACGTAGTCTTTTTACATAAAGTTTCCCACGTCAAGGTCCTGAAATTCACAGCAAACTACAAAATGTGATGCTCATTATCAAACACAGTAAATGTGCCCTGGGAAAGGCTGAAGGACTGCAAGGAAATAAGTGAAGGCAGAAAGGCTGATGATCTGAGATCAGTTACACCCATCCCCACTTATCCCCTTTCAAATTGAAAATGACCCATGAAAGATTTAAACATTATCAAGATCATTATCTCCACCTCTACTTCAAAAATATTAGACGTGTTAAGTCAGACCCATCCTGGACATGGGTGAGGAAATCATGCTTGTAAGTTAATTCCTGCACCTTCTTCCCATTGCAGGAAGCATAGCTACTTTGTGCTTCTTGCAGATAGATGCAAAAAGCTGGAGTAACTCAGCAGGTCAGCAGCATCTCTGGAGAAAAGGAATAGGATATGGTTTGGGTCAAGACCCTTCTTCAGAATCAAAGTGCTTCTTGCAGATTTGTAAGATTATGTTACTTGAAACCAAGCCTGACTGTGATGTTTATTCAGTAAAATGGAGCACAATCTAACTTGCTCACCCCAACTCTCTTCCCATTTAGAATAACTGATTATTTACTGTAGTTGTTGCACCTTATGTGCCGGTAAAGCTTCCGCAAGTAAGAATGTCTTTGCTCTGGGTTCATATCCGATGCATATGACAAATAAACAAGCTCTCTCATTCACTTTGAAATTTCCCTCTGCCCCACTCAGTCGATTCAGTCTCTGAAATCGTCAAAATCACCCCCTGATTATATGAATGCCTCTTCATATTTGCAACCTCAAACTCCATGATCTTAACCCTGACTGCTATTTCTGTTTGCGAACTTAACCACCACCTGCACCTCCAGTATGATACCCAAGGGCTGACGCTCTCTCCCTGCAATAGCGTAAAAAGAGTTCTGAATGTGATAAGGTTGTGAATCAGAGGACCATAATCAAAAGAGAACAAATAATTCCTCCTCCTTATCAATACATATCAATACATAACTCTCTCTATTTTACTTTGATGGATTTCAAACATTCAAACATCCAAAATGACAGTGAAAGAATATTCCAAGTACTGGAAGTCAACTAGAAAGCATTTGTAGCTTAAAAGTTACTTGTGAATATTGTCCGTCCACTTCAGAGAACAACTCGGTTAACTCATTTTTTAAAAACATAGAAACATAGAAATTAGGTGCAGGAGTAGGCCATTCAGCCCTTCGAGCCTGCACCGCCATTCATTCAATATGATCATGGCTGATCATCCAACTCAGTATCCCGTACCTGCCTTCTCTCCATACCCCCTGATCCCCTTAGCCACAAGGGCCACATCTAACTCCCTCTTAAATATAGCCAATGAACTGGCCTCAACTACCCTCTGTGGCAGAGAGTTCCAGAGATTCACCACTCTCTGCGTGAAAAAAAGTTCTTCTCATCTCGGTTTTAAAGGATTTCCCCCTTATCCTTAAGCTGTAACCCCTTGTCCTGGACTTCCCTAACATCGGGAACAATCTTCCTGCATCTAGCCTGTCCAACCCCTTAAGGGTTGTCCAAAAAGGCCCATAGAAAGTAAGAGAAAAACATTTAAGCAAAGGAGGATCTAGCACTGAAGGAATAAATAAATATGGGACAAATGGAGACAGTATATAAACAGTCATTATTTTCATAGCATGGTGATAATGTATTTATGAAGCTCAAAAGAATTGAACCGTTTTCCAATCTCAAAAAGATGTACCAAAACATAAGAATTCTCCAAAAAAAATACCACGAATACGAAATAAATCCACGGGTGGCACAGTAGCGCTGTGGTAGAGTTGCTGCCTTACAATGCCGGAGACCCGGGTTCAATCCAAACTCAAAGTTTGTACGTTCTCCTTGTGACTATGTGGATTTCTTCTGGGTGTTTCAGTTCCAAACACATTCCAAAATTTGTAGGTTAATAGGCTTTTGCAAATTGTCCCTCATCTGTGGTTAGAAGTAGTGTATGGAGGATCATTGGTCTGCACACTCAGTGGGCCTAAGGGCCTATTTCCAAACTAAAGGAGGAAGATGACTGAACTTTATTGCCTTCCCCTCACAGTGGAAAACTTTGATTCCGCTGTGTGGGGATGTTTATGTTAAATTCTATCGTGTATTGTGTTATTTTTTATTTATGGCTGTATGGTAACTCAAGTCTCACTGTACCAATTGGTATATGTGACAATTGGTATATGTGACAAACCATTCCTAACCATATCCCTAGGTACACAAAAATGCTGGAGAAACTCAGCGGGTGCAGCAGCATCTATGGAGCGAAGGAAATAGGTGACGTTTCGGGCCGAAACCCTTCGGCCCGAAACATCACCTATTTCCTTCGCTCCATAGATGCTGCTGCACCCGCTGAGTTTCTCCAGCATTTTTGTGTACCTTCGATCTTCCAGCATCTGCAGTTCCTTCTTGAACTCCTAACCATATCCCTGTCTGAATGTCTTTTTGTGCTGTTATTGCTATTGTTATTAACTATTTCCTCTAGCAGGTCGTTCCATATGTGAGTGAGGGAATGAGTAAGGAATGAATGAATTAATTTATTCACATTATATTAAATTAATTAAAGTCCATACAGATAGATTTTCATAAATTCAGACTTTAGTCTTACCTTTCAGTTAGAGTTGATTCATGGGGGCCTTCTTTGTGTTCCAGCACATCAGCATGGACTTTGAAGGCTTTCTTGCACTTTAATCCACTTCGCAGCACTTTCTTCAGCCTTTTTAATGCTTTTCCCACTAAATACAATTAACCTGCTGCAAGTTTCCACGACATTTATTCCACAGAACAACAAATCGGAATCTCCAGTAAAACAGGCATCTGTGAAGCCCCCTCAGCCATTTTGTGTGCTAGCCTGAAACAAAGCGCGTGATTGGCCAACTGGCAGACAACTCAATGTTAAACATGCTTTGATTGGACTAAAAAATTCCCAACATTTTTCCGGTTTTTCTCTAATTCAATGAAAAGGTGCAAGTCTTCTTCATATTGAGTTTCAGGGGTGATTTATATAAATATTTTTACACAATATGTGAAAATGTCATGCAGTTTGGTGACTTGGGTCACGAAACTGCAGAATAAAGCTCCTCGGCCCACAGCCTAAATGTTCTGTCAATACAAAAGTTATTATTCTGCTGCTCAGTGGAACATCGGCCCATTGAGGCCTCAAGATCTTGAGGTCAATGGGGGGTCAACTCCTTCTGAAGAATTCAAGGTCAATGATAGTACAATTAGTTCTCTTGAGTTTGGCAGTTGCATGTAAATCGTTGAGCCTGCCCCTATAGCAGAAGATCTTTCAATGAACTGTCCTCTTTTTTTTTTTTAATTCCGGTCTGTTTTCCATCTTTGTCCAAGTTCTTTGACAAGTATATGACATATTATGTGACATGGTAACTTGCAAGATGCACAGTGTGAATGAGCCTGTTTAAACTCTGCACTAATATAACACTTCAATTTCACATTCCAGCTATTATTGTGTTATATTGCCAATTGAGTTTTAATTAATGGCACGTAACGGTGTCTTTTTGGTCTGGTTTAGAATCAGCACTCTTAGGCAATAAGTCACTGTTCCAAATTACTGAGTACTTTTTCTTCCCAGTATAGATGAGTCAGATGCAAGTCAGATATGCAGTAATCAATAATCATTTACTGATCCTGGACAGATTTCACAGTAATGGCGAGTAGAAGGGTTGTTTTTTTCATCGAAGCCGGCAGCCCATTTTATTAGACAATACCAATTTGATTATGCATTTGTTAACAGTTAATTTAACCACAAGTTAAAACACAAGTAATTTTAGCTGTGCTCTTGGATTTCAGAATTACATTTTCATAGTTGATTTCTTTCCTCTCAAAACAAGGATTCTTTTTCAGACATTCAGCAAATTCTTAGATGCTTAATTGAATAATAGTTCATAAGTTGCAGCAAAACCAACTCTAAACTGCTGCCAAAAGCATTCGGAGTACTGAGAATTCCATGCTGAGACTCCCATGGGTCGGTGGGGATGTTGTATTTCTTCCAGGAAACCCTTTCCTCTGTCTATCACGATGAACAGTATCTGTTTCAGGTGCCTGGCGTTGGGCATGCAAATGTCATGGCCAGCTCAACAGAGCTGATTGAGTGAAGCTAGAACCTTGAAGGCAATGGTCGATTTTCGCCATCAATATCTGCGACGTCTCAGTTTCTGGGATCTGAGGAGTGGTCCACAGTTTCCTAGGTCACGCCATGAACCTTCCTTGACACAGTCACCCCGTCCAAGTTGTCTCATGATGTACCCAACCCATATTCTAGATCCGTCCTGCTTATCTTTCACAGTGCCTGCATATGATCTGTTGCAGTGTGAAATCAGGCACAATGGCGCCGTTTCTGTGGCTGCAGAAGGTGGAATCTGTGAAGTCAGGTGGAACCAGATGGCTTGGATACAGGTTGTCTTCACCACCTAATTGTTCGCTTAGATGCTCCACATACAACTCTGCAGCTTCCTCCTCCTCTTCTTTCTGCTATGAGAGGGCTGCATGCCTCCAGTTCTATATTTGTCCTTTCTGCACTGACCGTCAGACAAAGAAGCACACCAATGTGAATAACATTCCATATATGGACCAGACAATGAATAGTGAGGAAAGGGCATCAACATGAAGAAAGGATGGCCGCACCACATACAAAAAGACATGTGATCCTGTCAGGGCACTGTCAGCAACTCAAAGGCTAGTGGTCACCCACAAATGCTCCCTTGGAGAGCCCCTGTGATCTTCCAAAGGGGTGGCCCTGTATATGGATGGCCCCTTAGCATTATTGAGCAGAACCAACGTTTCCCAGTGACATTATTAAGCAAAAGAAAAGTCAATATGTCAGTGTGTGCGTTTGTTGTAGTGGTTGCTTGCTTGAGCGAAGTGCATCATGTTAGCCCCAGTGACGTGGATGTATTAATAGTCCCATGAGTATGTCAAATACATTTTTGTGAGTATATTAGTATTCGCATAGTGTTATATTGATGTTAAGATGTGCAGAATGTAAAATCTATTTTCTAAAGAGCAGGCTTGGATGAGCATATGCTTTGACCTTCACAAACTTGGTCATCATGACATTTCTGCAACACCAGATCTATAAATTGGAGTGTTCCCCATTGTTTTGCCATTGTGTCCCAGGTGACCTCATCAGGGTACCAATTTACACTGGCAGAAACCCGCTTCCTTTGGTCACTTCTGCCAGGATTTTCACTGCTGTTGCCAAGACCCCCTGAAAATGGTCGTTGGTCTCAGCATCCTCTCTCAGTATCCTCTCTGTACGGCATTATCAAAACACATTCCGTGTGGAATTTGACTGCTGGATGAACAGTCAGCAAGTGTTTGATAGTGGAATGTTGGCACGGTTTCATAGTGTAATTCATGATATAAGACAGCCTTCGGCATTTCAGGACCAACGCTGAGATAGTCATTTGTTTCAATAGCATAACACAACGATAACTTGACCTCATATATTTAGTGCAGTTAAACCCACTATTCTGGTTTAACAATTATTCTTCATCCCTACAAGGTGTCCAGGCCAGTGAATTTTATCGCAATATTATGATTTGGGACTGATGCCACAGCTCTTGCGGTGCAATAACTGAACACTCTTATCTGAGTGGTAAACCATATTTTGATTTCAATTAAAGATAGACACTAAATGCTGGAGTAACTCAACAGGACAGGCAGCATTTCTGGAGAGAAGGAATGTGTGATCTTTTGGGTCGAGATCCTTCATCCATTCCTTCTCTCCAAAGATGCTGCCTGGCCTGCTGAGTTAGTTCAGCACTTTGTGTCTATTTTTGGTCAGATCCAGCAACTGCAGTTCCTTCCCACACATTTTGATTTTCAGATTCAGATTCAGATTCAGATTCAGATTCAGATTTTAATTATTCAGTCGAGCTTCTGCTGTGGGCTGTTTGGAATATGTAATGCTTACCTCTTCCAGCGGTATGAACATTGACTTTTCCAATTTCAGATAGTCCCTGCTTTCTCCTCCCCTTCCCAGCATTCCCTCAGCCCACTGTCTCCACCTTTTCCTTTCTTCAGTCTGAAGAAGGGTCTCGACCCGAAATGTCGCCTATTTCCTTCGCTCCATAGCCTCACCCGTTTAGTTTCTCCAGCATTTTTGTCTTCCATGGAAATGTGGTTTTTTCCATATGTTGAAATATGCCGTATTGTTCCATTTGAAAATGGAGGTTACAGTATGATGGAGTCCAGCCTAATTAAACTGTTGAACTGTACTTTTGCTCCCAGTGTTGTACTCCTAAATTTACTTTGGATGATATTCAACAAAAACAAAATACTCTGCCCAAGAAAAACTGTCAACATGACCTATAAGCTTTGGTTATATGTCTCCGCTCTATGAAGGTCACATAAGGCCAGGCCGCTGTGTGTAAGTGGATCATTGACTGAATGCAATAATAGCACACACTGACAAATGACTTCCTTTCTGAATTGTCGTCTTGGCTTTCTTTGATCTGAGTCTTCAAAATGGTCAGGAAGCCTCATATCTAAAACCAGCATTAAACTGTCATAGTTGCCATGGAGATTTCTGACTCCTGCTAAGAATAAATTAGAAACAGTAAGGGCTGGGTTTTGTTGGGACATGACATCTAGCATGTCCCATTAGACAGATTTGTTAATGCATGTATAGTTTTGGTAATACTTTGCACACTATGTTGCGCAACTATAAACTATTAACATTATAACCAACTCGATGAGGAACAGAATAGTGTTTCTCCTTTTTTTAGTTTTGTTTAGAGATACAGCGCGGAAACAGTCTGCGAAGACCAGTGATCCCCGCACAATAACACTATCCTACCCACACTAGGGACAATATCCAATTTTACCAAACCTACAAACCTGCGTGGGAGGAAACTGGAGCACCCATAGAAAACCCACGCAGGTCATGGGGAGAACATACAAACTCCATAGGGACAGCACCCATGGTCAGGATCGAACCCGGGTCCTCCTCAATCACTGAGATTTAAGGATTAAGGAAGAAATAGAGGAATGACTGTGAACATTTTAAAATTAAAGCAAGAGATCAATGGGACAGATTTTGCCGTCGGTAGCAAGCTGCCAGAGATCACCAGCTACCTTCTAACTGACTACAAACTATCTGCATCGCACAGCCGTAACATTGATGGACATTGCTGATTGTATCCTCAGTAGCAAGGCCCAGTTTAGCAGCAGGGTCTTCTGCTTGAAAATTCCAACTTGAGTCTATGGGATACGGTTGGGGTGATTTTCTGCCTATGAATCTCAGCATGTGAGCCAGGGGCCGAAATCCAGGGGGGGGGGGGGGGACAGGGGGGCCATGCCCCCCCACCCCCCCCCCCCCCCCCCCCCCCCCCCCCCCCGCTTTGAAAGGTCGGGGACGATCACCCCAATGTCTTGTAATCCGGACTTTATCAGACGCATTCTAAGGGTTGAATCGGCCCGTTCCCGTCGCCTTTCAGCGCCCGGCGCGGCATAAAATCAAACTGCTGCATCGAGGCAATTGATGCTCCCGATGTTGAAGCCCCCCCTGGCCGATGAAAGACCCCGTGAACGGGCCGATTCAAGCCCCACGATTCGGGGCGGACAAAGCTTCTGTTGCTGGAGTTCGGAGTCGGTCACCAACCAGGTCAGCTCCTGATGTTACCGTCCACAGGGCCCACGGCCGAAACCTCGCATGTGTGTGCATGCGCGCGCGCGGCCGCCAAGAAATTGTGTCCCCCGCATGTTTTGATAGCGATTTCCGTGCCTGATGTGAGCTAGTTAATAACTTCTGACTTAGCTGGCTGTCAACAGTTAGGAATGTTTCTCCGTGTTTCTGATATCAATCACAAAACAAAACTATTGGAACCAATCTTTTTTTTTAAATATCAAAATGTATTTAAAATTTAAGGGAAAAAAGCAAATATTTACAAAGAAAGCAGTTTTTAAAAAATCTAAAATTCAACATTTTATATACTTTGTTAAAATATTTGTCCACTTAGACACTAGCCATCTCCCTGCAAATAAATCAGCCAACAATTTTATGGCCAAATGCAGCAACAACATAAAAATCGCATGAAATGCCTTTTTCACAATGTAAGAGGCAGACCAGTGCAAATCAGCAGCAATTATTGGCATCTTACAATTGCCAGCATAGCTCTTCCACACAACATTAATCTCGCTCCTTTGATCCTGCATATTTTTTAGGAAAATTGTGCTCATTGTTCCTTTAAAGAAATGCTTGTCCTCTGGCATGATGAATGTATTTAACTTTACTCACAGCTCATAAGACTTGTAATGCATGGTAATTTGTTTTGCTTTTCTAAATTAGGTCAATAAAACAGCGCAAAAATGTTGATTGTTGGCATGTAGGTCTCGGATCTAATCTATTCTAATGACGAAATTATTCCATTTGTGATTTGGAGATGACTTGTTTTAGTAACTATAACCGTTCCTGCACCGTGCGTCAAGCCCAAAGAGACCTCATTTTATTAAAGCATTAAATTACTTAGTAAGGTGTAAAGCTAGCAGTGGGTGAAATAATGCTTTTTCAGTGCAATCGCCTGCTGTAATCCCGATTAATGTGCTCTTTCCCCAACATAGTTTAAATGCGGGCAAGATCAAGTTCAATGACTATTAGAGTTGCAGCTTTTGACTGTTTCGAGGAGAATTTAGCATTTATTGGAACTTGTTGACAGTTTTGACACAGAAAGGATTATTTTCCAGATTTAATGCTTGTTGGTGATGAACAGAATGTGATTTGCAGAAAGTGCCCCATGATTTCATGATATTACTATGTTGATTCATACCTTTAAAGCAGATCTGGAAAGATGGTTAGAGACAAATTAACTTCAGATTACAAAAATATACTAAATCATATGTATTTTATAGTGTTAATTGGTCACCAATTGACGGATTGAGGAGCCTTTTCCAAGAAGCTTGCCTGCCTTCCATTAAGCAAGGTGGTAATCTAATAGTTATTATGCAGGACTAGCAGATTAAAGTATTTTGGGACAGTTTTCATTATGAGCGGTTCAGTTAATGTTTAGTTTAATTTAGTTTGGAGATACAGCGAGGAAATATGCCCTTTGGCCCAATGAGTCCGCACCGACCAG
The DNA here is from genome assembly GCF_028641065.1 of Leucoraja erinaceus. Taxonomy (NCBI): domain Eukaryota; kingdom Metazoa; phylum Chordata; class Chondrichthyes; order Rajiformes; family Rajidae; genus Leucoraja; species Leucoraja erinaceus. The sequence continues at coordinate 37,485,154 of NC_073390.1, forward strand.
CGATCCCCACATACCAACACTATCCCACATATACTAGGGAGAATTTTAAATTTTTGGAGTGTGGGAGGAATCCGAAGATCTCAGAGAATATCCACGCATTTACGGGCAGAATGAACAAACTCCATACAGACAGCGCCCATAGTCGGGTCTCTGGTGCTGCAAGTGCTGTAAGGCAGCAACTCTACCGTTGCGCCACCATGCCGCCCAGCAGGTGACAACCGCAGTGAAACTAAAGCCTCCCTTTAACTAATGGATGTATCAAAATGCCCAACACAAAATACTGGAAACTATTGCGGCATTGATAGCAAAATCTAATTAAATTTACTTAAATCAGAGCCTAGAGGACAAAAGAGTATAGGCTCTGATTTACTAAATCAAATTAGATTTTGCGATCAATGCTGCAGTATTTTTGCACCAAAGTTGAATACTAATTGTTTTGGATATGGAAGACCCTAGGCTATAGTAAATTTGGGCTCATATTTCAATTGTATCATTAATGATTAAGTCATTTTTGTTCCTGAAGGAACATATAATTATGTGACATTTGACAAATATAATATTAAGTAGCTATTCCATGTTGAATATGAAAAGCAACTTACAAATTTGCATTTCTACATCCTCCCAGCCCCAGCTATTCAACCTCCAACTGCAGACCCCCTCCCGAATCACATCTCGGGCTCTTCCAAATCCCAATGGAAACCTCAATCTCCAAAGAGTCCTTTCTGCCCCAATTACTCAGCCTCGGTATGATCCGGCCATCACAATGGCTCCCCACTCTTCTGAAGCCATTTTAGATTCAGAATGTATGCCCAATTTTGCAGTATGGAACCAAGAAGCAAAACCATCATTGCCCTCCCCTCCTTTGTCCCCTCCCCCCAAACCATTGAGATGCAAATTCTGCAGACAGTTTTTGAGTCAAGTAGACCTTCCCTTTTATTCAAATAATAAAATCTTTTTTTCAACAATTATTCATAAGCACCGTTTGAATGTTGTAATTATAGTCCCTACTACTAACAGTGGACATGCAGATGCCAATCATCCATAAGCATTAGATTGGGTAATCTGGTTATTGCCCATTCACTTCTATCAATGAGTTTACCTTATCTGCTCTAATCTAAACAGGAATGATGCCGCTGGAATTCAAATTTCCAGATTTCAGGTGCATGTACTTTTCCCTTGCACATAGTCCACCATGTATTTTTAAAATATTTTTTTTACAGAATATGGATATGGCTGGTTGTTTGATTATATGGCTAGTTGTTTTAATTCATTGGTTGGAGTGTTAATCATTTTCTGACTGGGGAAGGCAAGGGGCAGTATGTTTGCATACTAGCATTCCATAGACACAGTCCTCCTTTGGCAAGCTTCCTCTCAGCCGAGTCACCACACAATACTAACAAGTAATCTGAACTGAGTAACTGTACAATATCAAAGTATAAGCTAATCACAAAAACCATGCCTGTGCCCAAATTTCCCAGTGCCTTAACATGCTGTGTGCAGAAATGTAGTTACAATAATAATAATGGAAAAAGGGAGGTGTTAGTTTGCCCGGCCGGGCAGTTAAAATTATCACGGCAGTGATTATTTTTCAATCAAAAGAAATATATCCTCCATAGTAATTAAATAGGTTATAATACAAAGTGAAGTAATGGGAGGATACGCTCAGCACAGGTTTAGTTCTCCTTTAGCAGCTTGCAGAGAGAGCAACATTTACAGTTAATTTCCAGCTGTCTGGACTGAATTCAAATCCACAGGTGAAATGGAACAATTCCCAGCCCACAGCACCACTCAAGCCTCCATTACTCAATACAAATCTGAGTACAAGAACAAAAACAAGGCTAACCACATTTGTTTTGGTTCAAATAAGTAGTGTAAACTGAGAACTCGTGTGAAAACTTACAGTTCGAATAAAAAAAATATTATTTTTTTCTGCAGTCAACTGATGAAAACATTCGAGCTCTGTTCATATATGAGGCTTCCATCTAACATCGTACAAAGATTGCAAAATGAGAGTTAGTTTTCAGCTGATAAGAGCAGGAATATGTCTAAAATCGGAGAAACTTTTAATTCATGAGAAAGGACTTGTGCAGTTTAGGGACAGATTTGGATTTGTAAGTTTCAAAGTAAGACGTCAGAAATCACATCATCTCTGACGCTCTTCATACAAACTGGTTTAACATCTGAAGCTATCTATCAATGTCTCTGTACCCAACAAAGTTATACAGACTTAGAAGTACTGTCTACAAATACAGGTCCTTCCCCCCATGGTACAAAACCCCAATTTATAGGCACCCTGTACATACAACTGAGGGTTTGTGGATTTACCGACTGCTACGGAACTGTAGGCATCTTCTGTCGGCTGCGTGTAGAGCATTCCTGTTTACCTTCTCTTTTTCCCCCCCCCCCCCCCCCCCCCCCCCCCCTTTCCCCAAGCTCCCTTTCCCCAAACCACAACTATCCGGTGCTGGGTCGGGCAGGAAACGCTGAGCAGACTCACTGAGTCAGTAAGGCCGACTGGTGGCCACTCTTCCCACGCCTGCTCCTATCCCAGCTCTTTCTGTAAACCTCTCCCAGGGACTGTTTTTGCACATATCTAACCTTAAAACAGTTCATGTTATGAATGGTTCTCATGAATGGAGCCCTGTTTAAATATTGGGATTTCCTGTCGTAAATTGAAGTAATTATGTTTAGTGTGAGATTATAAATTGTTACAGTCCTTGCCTTCAGCTTGAATATAGCTATATGATAGACACTGGAATGCTGGAGTAGCTCAGTGGGTCAGGCAGCATCTCTGGAGAAAAAGGATGTGTGACGTTTTGGGTTGGGACACTTATCTATGTTTTATTGTTAGAAAATATTCTCTTTGTGGGCCATTTTTAAGATGGTAGTTTAGAATGCTTTGATCTCTCGAGTTTTAAAAAATTGGTTTCACCTCCAGGCAATGTTGAGAAAAATACCATCAGCTTGTTGCAACAAGTGGTGTTGCAAACTTGTAAATTAAATAAGATGCAATATGCTACCTATAGGATAAAACCCTTGGTTTGATCTGATATTCTATCCTTCTGCCAGCAGATCATGAATAAGAAAGACACGATAAGTGCAGTCGGACCTACACCGATATTATTCATATGTTCAAAGCAAACTCCAATAAAGAATATTGATTGTTGATATGGAACAGGTTTGCCATTATACATTTGTATAGCTCAGCATGTTTCCACTCTGTGGATCTAGGATATGTACACCAAGTTGCAGATGTTCCCATCAATAATACAGTCATGTTGGTGGAAACAATATCTTTCATATGTCCATGTAATGAATCATCTGCTGGAGAAACTCAGTGGGCTGAGCAGCATCTTGGGATGGAAAAGCACGGTTGACGTTTTGGGTGAAACACAACATCAAGACGTCCTTTCCATCCACAGATGCTGCTCAATCCACTGTGTTCTTCCAGCAGCATGTTTGTTGCTCGAGATTCCAGCATCTGCAGTCTCTTGGGTCTCCATGTTAGTTCTCCACTGTGTCATCCCTTCAGGGTATGCCCACTTTGAGGAACTTTTCCTCCTGCTCTCTTCATTGAGAGCTCTGATAGACCTTCGCTCACTCCCCTTCATTCATGGTTTTGACTACTCCCTTGCTCTTCTACTATTTTCTCACCAAGATTTGCTACACAGAGACAAATATCCTTCCTTTAAATTGATGCAAGGTTTCAACTAAACAAATATCGACCATTCCTTGGCTTGACCCATTGAGTTCCTCCAGCAGATAGTTTGTTGATTCAGATTCCAGCACCTGCACACTCGTGTCTTCATGATGTCCATGTATTCTGGAAAGCCAGCTTTCCAAGCATCAACAACAGCAGCTGCAAATCTTGAGGTTGCTCCACTGATATTAGATGTTTGCAAAGTGACGTGCATGTTTACAAGATTTTCCTCCATCTGCAATCAAATTTTCTATTTTTTACCTTCACTTGTTCTTTCACTCCTTCACCTTTTTTATATATAACTTGCATACATTTCTAAAATGGATGTCAAGTCCAAACAAATTTGAATGCATTTCATCGCACTTCCACTTCCCTCATCAGAGGGGTACATATTCCTGCCAAGATGTATTTCAAGTGGTAACAGAAATTCTTCAGTACCTCAATCAAGAGGGTGCTCTTCAAGTGCCACCAAAGTCAGTACATGCCACCAAGCCTTTTGACCATGAAGCCAAGTAAAGACTTGTTCTCAGTAGACCTTCAAAAGTATACTTGTCGAATATTGTCACTAACTGTGGTCAGAAGTAGAAACCCTGATTGACATTATGCACAATGGACATTGAAAATGGAACCAGTACAACAGTGTGCAATAACATGCTGGCTTAAAACAAAATGATTAAGAAATTAAATTGTAAGAAAAGGCAAGTCAATGCTAATTATTTAAATATTTTTCTGAAAGTTGCACTCAGTGTAAACGTCAACACTTCAACAGTAGATGTTTCAAGAGTGAGTTGTATAAGCTTCCTCTACTCTTCTGAAAAGTAAGGACATTTAAGATCACATTTAAGAGCAAATTCAGGCAGGCATCTCTCCAATAATGGCATAGAATTTTGGTTGTCCACATCTGCCACTCTTTTCCTAATATCTGCAGACTCTCACAAATATGATTTTTTAGTGTGCTGTGGAAAGATTGTGTTTCACCTCAATTTCAAACATATTTCATTTTTGAGCTCATAAAACCATCAGATTTAGTCAATTAATATGGGTCAAATCTGAGCACAAATCCCAGAGGTAAAGTAC